>NC_143562.1:123093296-123419679 GCF_054136105.1 Typopeltis vanoorti | reverse complement strand
TCACTAAAGATGGTTGCCCACTCCATTCATCACCATTCAGGTGATGAACGAAGTGGGCGACCATCTGCACACCTTTCCTTCCTTTATTAAAAAGTCTTACCCATCTTTGTACCAGTGAATCACTCATTGCATGTTCTCCATAAACCTCAATAATTTGCCGATGAATTTCAGCTGCTTTAACGTTCCTCGCATTCAAGAAATGGATAACTGACCTAATTTCACATGTGGCAGGCGATTCGATTTTCTTAGACATTATAAACACACACCAAGAAGCGTATGCACTGGGAGAATGCCTGAAAATGGCACCAATGCCTTGCTAATGAATCAACAAACTCAGCACGTATGCACCCATTGTGATCGCAGCGCTGCAGTGAAAATATTTAAAAACGGAACTTACTTTCTGGACGTTCCTCATATTATTATTATTATTATTTGGTAACTCCATGGAGTCTGGAGACTCACTGTGGGAAAACCAAACTAACTAAATACACACAAAACCCATCATATCTCTCCTTAAACTCATTCACTGTGAGGGAACTCGCAACTAAATTCCAGTAATCCATTCCACTCATTCACCACTCTGCATGCAAAACATCTAGTCTGTACACCCCACCTACTAACCACCACACTCTTACACAAACTTCCATGGATCTCCCCCTCCCTCCCCGTTCAGTATAGGACTATTTGTCATGTAGTGAAATTTTTCCTTGATTATATAATAATACAGGGTTTTTGCACTGGACCTCCCTAGTTTCAAAGAACAGTAAAAAATCGAAATGCAGAAATATACAGGGTGTTCGGGATAAATTTGACATATTTATAATTAATTATATTTTTCCGTAAGTTACATGTATTAACACACACTTCTCTTCATTTAAAAGTTTGGACCCTTCTTCATTCATATACAAGATGTCAGAAAGGATGGATAGCTGGAACCCACCTGAATCATGGAAGAGAATAACTTGTATCATGATGATTCGTGCCCGCCATCAAAATAAGGATATTACGACTGCTGCCCAATGCTCCCTGAATACAGTAAAAACAATCAGGCATGAACTAGAGACTTGCAATGGTGACTACGAGGATGTAGCAAGAAGAAAGATCCCTAGCAGACAATCTGATTGCGTTCGTACAGCAGAATTCCTCGCAAATCTGCAGGAACAGGTGTTGAAGAACCCTGGCATTGGAATTCGGGCTTTGTTCGTGGAGTTGCTAACTGTAGTCAAGCCCTGGATAACAAGGGTAGCGAATGGTAGGCCGTATGTATGGCAGCAGGATTCGGCCCCTTGCCACACCTCTGGGAAAAGTCAAAAATGGTTGTCTGAAAATTTCTACGACTTCACCAGTCCAAATGTTTGGCCTCCAAACTCCCCAGACCTTAACCCCATGGATTATTTTGTATGGGGCGCAGTTGAAAAAGACACCAATCGCACTTCCAGTAATACAAAAGCCCAGTTAATGGATAAAATTAAAACAGTTTTTGCGGCCCTTCCCAGGGAGACTGTAGCATCAGCTTGTTCGAGGTTCCGAAGCAGAATTGAAGCTGTGATCGATGCTAATGGTGGTTATTTTGAGTAAATCTTGTTGGTAGTATTGTAATTAACTCTGCCTGTAATGTTTTTTTGTCAATTCATTAAATTTAATAGATACAAAGAAGATTTTCTTTTTCCTTACGAAACTGTCAAATTTATCCCGAACACCCTGTATAAGGTTTGGGTTCTTCAAATGTTTCGGAGACTCTACAAGTTTCATCCAGAATTTTATCCTGCATCGCAATGCAGTAGCGCTGCTAGACAGGGCTGTCATAGTTTTGTCACGGTTTTAAATATGGCATTAGGGGTAGAGAAAGTGCAAGTTGTGTGATGGTTAACTGAGCTGAAATCAATGAAAGCAGTGCAGAATAAATTCCATCAGGTGTACAAAAAGGCAGCACATGACCCCAAGAGTATTCGTTTTTGGGAAGAAAATTTCCTAATGACGTGAAGCGATTTGAAACACCATGGAGGAGGTAACAGCAAATATCAGAAGAGAAGGGAGAGAGAGGATTCACAAGACCTTTGTGTGAAGTCTGACAAATCCATTAGGAGATCATCATATAAACTGCAAATACCCCGCTCCACTGTTCCCAAGGTCATCCATCATAAATTGGGTCCACACGCGTACAAATGTATGTGTACAAAGTTCAGGTGTTGCAGGAAATCAAGCAAAATGATAAGCCACAATGGGTAATGTTCGCAGCTGAAATTCTAGAATGTGTCATCGACATGTTCTAAAATTTTCTTTTTCTCCTAGATTTTCTTTTTGGACGAAGCCACTTTTCTTGTCAGCAGAAAAGTAAATAGGCACAATGTCAGGATATGTGTGTGGGGGGGTGGGGGGGGGGGGAATCCTTACTGTTTCATGGAATATGTGTGCTTGAATCTCAAAGTAAATGTCTGGTGTGGTGTAATCTTCAATGCTATCATTGGCTCATTTTTTTTCATGGAAAGCAATATAGATGGAATGATTTACCTCCACATGCTGGAAAATTTCGTCTTTCCACAACTCAAAGACTTGTATTCACATATTCTTTTCAACAGGATGGGGCCCCCATTACACTGGCATTTGGAGGTCTATGCAACTCATTTTTCAAGCCACCTCTTGATTCAAAGAAAAAAATCATCTTTCATCAGGAAAATGTACTTGCTCACAAAGGTGTTTTGGCAATGGGAAAATTAAGAAATCTGCACTATGAATTGTTGGAACATCCACCCTGTTCTCCAGATTTGGCTCAGTCTGACTTCTATCTCTTTCCCAAATAAAACTCTTCCTTGCTGGTAAGTGTTTTTTCTTCGAATCAAGAGGTGATTGCAGCTGTAGAGGGGTATTTTGCAGATCTTACCGAGAACCACTACCAGGATGGAATAATGGCAGTGGAGCATCGCTGGAATAAATGTATTAGTCTTAAGGGAGATTATGTCGAAAAATAAAATAATTTTGAAATTATAAATTCATTTTTTCATTGTTAGGTCGAGCACTTTTCAGACCACCCTGATATTTACTTAATAAGGTAACAAGCCTTATGTAAAACCCCCAATCTGGAGAAGCAGGGTATCTCTCTCTCTCGTAATTTAGCACCTACCTCTTAATGTGTCCTTACTGGAAGGTCTTATTGGTAGCTTTGTTACTGCTAGCATAGCACAGGTGCACACAAGCCTCCTTATCACTTCAAGGTAGAGATAACATTATTATTATTACTTTAGTATAAAGAGCTAATAAGCTTCATTTCGGCAATGAAAACATTACTTAAATTAAGGGATATTAAATCCCACATAGGTTGCCATGGGATGAAGACAATTAAGTGGTTTCGCTTAAAAGAAGAGAGTGTGAGGAATCATTTTAGGGAGAGAGTGTTAGAGAGGATTTCGGATGGACTGGAAAGTGTACAAGATTGGTGGAAACATAATTCAAAAGTAATCCTGAGCTGTGCAACTGAGGTGCTTGGTGAGACATCGGGAAAGATTAGAGAGCAGAAGGAGGGTTGGTGGTGGAATAATGATGTACAAGTGGCAGTGACAGCTAAGAGGAAGGCAAAGCAGAAGTGGGATGAGTCAAGAGTGGAAGAGGACAGAGAGGTGTACAAAGAGAGAAAGCAAGAAGCCAAGAGAGTTGTGGCACAGGCGAAGGCCATGGCATATCAAGATCTGTATGATCAATTAGAAACAAAGGAAGGACAGAGAAAAATTTACCAACTAGCGAAATGTAGAAATAAAGCAGCTAAGGACATCTTACATGTGAGGCAGATCAAAGATGCTGAAGGAAGAGTATTATGGAGGGATGTGGACATAAGAAACAGATGGAAAATATACTTTGAGGGACTTCTGAATGAGGAAAATGCAAGGACTCACAGAGGAGATGGGCAGCCTTCTGAGGGGACGGTGCAGAACATCAGTAGAATGGAAGTGACGGAGGCCATGAAGAGGATGAGAAATGGAAAAGCGGTGGGCCCCGACAGAATTCCAGTGGAGGCATGGAAGGCACTGGGGGAAGAGGGAATTGACCTGCTGTGGGACCTGTTCATGAAAGTTTGCCAACAGGAAAATATACCCGAGGAATGGAGGGAGAGTATGCTTGTTCCCATCTACAAGGGTAAAGGGGATGCACAAGACTGTAAAAATTACAGAGGAATAAAGTTGATGTCCCACACAATGAAGATCCTAGAAAGGATTCTTGATGGTAGATTGAGGGAGGAGGTGGAGATTGCAAAGGAACAATTTGGCTTCATGCCTGGAAGATCAACAACAGATGCTATCTTTGGGTTACGACAGATGATGGAAAAATATCGAGAGAAACAAAGGGAGCTACATCTGGTATTTATTGATCTGGAGAAAGCATACGATAGAGTGCCAAGGCAAGAAGTCTGGAGGTGTCTGAGGAAGAAGAAGGTGCCGGAGAAATATGTCAGGTTGGTGCAGGAAATGTACAGAAATGTGAAGACAAGTGTTTGGACCTGTTTGGGACAGACAGAAAGTTTTCAAGTAACAGTTGGCTTGCATCAAGGGTCAGCATTAAGTCCGTTTCTGTTTAATATTGTGATGGAGGTGGTAACAGAGGAGGTGAGAGAAGATGCACCTTGGACAATGTTGTATGCAGATGACATCTTGCTGTGTGCAGATTCAAGAGAAGAAGCGGAAACTAAACTGGAAAGATGGAGAAAAGTACTGGAAGAGAGAGGTATGAGACTGAGCAGAAGTAAGACAGAGTATATGTGTTGCACAGTGGGCGGTGGCCAGGAGACAGACCTGGAGCTGGAAGGAAATGTCATCAGGAAGGTGAGAGACTTTAGATACTTAGGTTCGACAGTGGAAGAAGATGGAGGAGGTGAGAAGGAAGTGGGATGCAGGATACAAGCAGGTTGGAGGAACTGGAGGGAGATGGCTGGAGTGTTATGTGATAAGAGGGTGCTGATCAATCTGAAAGGCAAAATTTATAGGACAGTAGTGAGGCCAGCTATGACATATGCTATAGAAACTGTGGCCCTGAGGAAAAATAACATTAGCAGGATGGAAGTAGCAGAGATGAGAATGCTTAGGTGGATGTGCGGTGTGACCAGAAAGGATCATCTGAGAAATGACTATGTCAGGGGAACAGTGAAAGTTACGAACTTAAGAGCGAAAATACAGGAGGCAAGGTTGAGACGGTTTGGTCATGTGATGAGGAGGGAGGACGAATATGTGGGAAGAAGGGTCATGCAGATGGATGTGCAAGGAAGGCGGAAGCGTGGGCGGCCAAAGAAGAGATGGAGGGAGCTGGTAGAAGAGGACTTGAAGATGAAGAACTTGGATGTGGTGACAGCCCAAGACAGGAAGGTGTGGAGGAGACTCATAATAAACAGTGACCCCACTTAAGTGGGAGAAGCTGCAGAAGAAGAAGAAGAAGAAGAAATCCCACATAGTTTTAAAACCAAATAAGAAACTCAAAGATTGGAATCAGAGAGTTTCTTGCCGAATATAGTAAACTATAAAGTATCGGCGACCACTGGCGTGAGCAAATGCAAGTGACCCTAGTGCAATACCAGAAGACTCGCAGCAAAGTCGGTAAATTCTGATCGCTATTCTTAGGTATTTTCCATAATGTAAAAATACATTTCCTAGGAAATGTATGCTGTTACCCAGACCGGTTTCAGCCTTTTTTGAGGCTTCATCATTGAGTAGCTAGCCCTAATACCAAAGTGTATAGCAAAAAGAACTTATACTGCGATACGAGTTTCCAAACAGGTGCAACCATTAAGTTACTTTAGTATAAAGAGCTAATAAGCTTCATTTCGGCAATGAAAACATTACTTAAATTAAGGGGATATTAAATCCCACATAGTTTTAAAACCGAATAAGAAACTCAAAGATTGGAATCAGAGAGTTTCTTGCCGAATATAGTAAACTATAAAGTATCGGCGACCACTGGCATGAGCAAAGGCAAGTGACCCTATAGTATAAAGAGCTTATTAGCTCTTTATACTAAAGTAACTTAATGGTTGCACCTGTTTGGAAACTCGTATCACAGAGTATATAAGTTCTTTTCGCTATACACTTTGGTATTAGGTCTAGCTACTCACTGATGAAGACTCAAAAAAGGCTGAAACCGGTCTGGGTAGTGACCTCCCACCATAATGTAATAACAGCATACATTTCCTAGGAAATGTGTTTTTACATTATGGAAAATACCTAAGAATAGCGATCAGAATTTACCGATTTTGCTGCGAGTCTTCTGGTATTGCACCACGCACTAGGGTCACTTGCATTTGCTCACGCCAGTGGTCGCCGATACTTTATAGTTTACTATATTTGGCAAGAAACTCTCTGATTCCAATCTTTGAGTTTCTTATTCGGTTTTAAAACTATGTGGGATTTAATATCCCCTTAATTTAAGTAATTATTATTATTATTATTTTCCTGACATCCATGGAGTAATAATTTTCATCGTGGGAGGGCAACACCTTAAACTCATCCACAGTTTGCACGTTCACCACCCTCTCAGGCAATGCATTCCATGCTCCTACCAATCTCCATGCAAAAAACTTACTTCTTAGCCTATTACTCACCACCTTCTTTTGCAAGTTCCTGGATGGCTCATTTTCCTTCCTCCTTTTCCCCCATTCTACAATATGAAAAATCTCCTTGGATTGCAGTGCCAGTCTCCTCTCATATTCTAATTTTTCTCTTTTTACATTACTAGTCAGTTTCCTAGCTTGAGCCCTACATTCCTCATGCAATGTTCTCTATCCTCCCTTTATATGATTTCCATAATCTCTTTTCTTCAGCAATTCCTCTTTTATTCCATTTGACTCTAAATTGCTTTATCTTCTTCTTCACTCGAGTTATACAATCTAAAATTGCTATCAACAATTTTTTCTTAAGTATCTCCCATGCACTAATGACCCCTCTTCTTTTAAATTTTTTCATCAATTGTACTGCTGCAAGCTGGTTTCTAAATCTATGATAGTCATCTGCCTTATAATTTCACATAACTTAATTTTGTTCTGTTACTTCTCCATGCCTATTCATCCTCCAAGTCAGTACTATATAGTCACTCTGACCAATGGTAGAAAAAGTATATTGTCACAGTCAGATTCTCCTATGCTATGACTAAATCCAAAACTCTTGATCCTCATGTTCCCTCCACCACATACTACCTAAGAGAGTTGTCCTTCAAGAAATCCAAAAATTCAGTTCCCTTATTACTGCAAGCTGTCTCCTCTGTTCAGTTTATATCACTTAAGTCCCCCCATAATGATCACTCACTTTTCAGTTGCCAAACTAATTTGTCTAAACATTTCCTGCTTATCACCATCTACATTCCCTAATCTATAACAACATATATTCTAAAAGCCATTAATGTCATTTCCACTGAGATGATGATTCCCTGTGAGTGCACAATTAATCTGTTATCTTGAACAACACTCCACCACCATGTTTACCTTCCCTATCCTGCCAAAATATGCTATACCCTCCTATTTCTGTCCCAGTTAGAACATCCCTAATTTACCAAGTTTCACTGATACTAACAATCTTGGAGAGACTGAGTCAATCAATGCCACAAAATCCTTCCCTTTATTCCTAGTGCTTCTAGCATTTGTATACAGAAAAACACTGGTTTTTCAGTATATACATTATTTACTTTATAATAATGACTTTGTATACGAAGTCATTATTACTTCCCTCATGCTCTGCCTGGCAATGTAATATAGTGTATGTCTCTTCATTTTTCAAGCCACTATTCCCACTTGAGACCATCCCTGCAACATTCAACCTGTGCAATTCTAGTTTCCTTGTCCAGAAAACAACAGTCTCTCCAAATGCCTGTGCCCTTTGCATTCAAATGTAATCCATCTCTTGCATACAGCTCTCTTCTGTCCTCAAACGTACTCATGCATCCACATATTTCAGACCTCTTTTCTTGCACATTGTTACTATCATCTCATTCATTATCACTGCTCTTCTCCTCCACTCTGCATTATCATACACTCAGTATTATTTCCTCAGACACATTCCTGCTGCACTATCTCTAACATCAACTTCAAATCTAATGCTACCTCTCAGGTAATTTGTCCCAACCATTACTATCTTCTCCTTCTTCATTGCCACATTCTCTGTCATTCCACCAGGCAAGCACTCCTCTAGCAAACTCTGAACATCCCAAATCATCGAATCTCCATATATGGCACCACGAACAGATTCATTCATCCTTTACTTTCACTGGCATCCCTGACTCTTACTGGTTCCAATCTCTTGTTTCTCTCTGATTCTCTCCTCTCCTCTCTTATCTCTCTATTCCCTTGCTTCCACACTCTCAACTTTCTGCAATCTCCTCTCTTCTACCGTCTCTCCCATTCTCTCACCTTACTCTCTCTTTTGCTCTCTGATGCCTTGCTTCTAGAATCCCTTACTTTCTACAATTTCCTTTAGTCCCAGTTCTCTCTTTCTCTCGCTTTCTGATACCATTCTCTTACACCTACTCTCATTCCTCTCACACTAGCCAATCTCTCTATCCTTTGAAGATCTTCATTCATCCTCCTCAACTCAGTCTTCATTCCTTCCATCTCCTTTCTCAGCAGTTCTATTTCTCTCTCCACACATTCTGCTTTTAATTTGCATTCACACACACAATCAGACAAACCACCCCTATCTACTAAACTGCCCATGTCTAAATCGATATATACATCTTTAACACTTTCATTGCCAAGCTGAAAATTGGAATTTCGTGTGGTGGCCAAATTTTTTTAATTTTTTTATTTAGTTAGCAACGTCAACGCGATAACGCATGATCGGCTGTTTGGTGAGAACTCGCATCGTGCGATATCGCGTGATTGGCAATGAACGTGTTAATATTCTCTCCACCCTCCAAGACACTACTGGCATCCACAAATTGAAACTCACCCATTTCCGAAGCATTATCTCTGCCACCACTAAATCCCAAGATCAAGACACTGATGTTTGCCATCAACTCCTACTGCTTACATTTCATGCACACATATACATTTCCATCTTGCACCTGCCACATTTTTAAACAATGGGATGCATACATACCACATGTTCAGCAAGTTACACAAAATCATCCACTATGATAAGAATAACAGTCTTTAAATGGTGTGTGTGTTGGGGGGGGGGGGGGGGGCTAGGTGTAGTGCTAAAACTGGTAGCCACCCTGCTAAATTACAATCAACATACATTGAGACAATACCGAGACATTAAAATTCTAACAAAATATCATACAATCATACAAAAAAAATCATCAGTTTGATGAGTGCAAACTGAAAAACAGTATTATCATGAAATAAACACAATCTTTCCTTATGACTAATATTAATCTTTTTATAACAGCTCACATCATGAGTTACATCCATCTTCGCTTGGTAGCAGCACCACCAAGAGGTTGCTAATTTTTGCTTGCTGCATCTTTTCCTCCCTCCTCTCCTCCTCTCATTTCCTCTTTTCCTGGTTCTCTCATTCTCTCTCGCTCTCTCTCTCCTTCTATCATTTCAATAACTCTCTCTCTCTCACCTTACTAAACTGCCCATGTCTAAATCGATATATACATCTTTAACACTTTCATTGCCAAGCTGAAAATTGGAATTTCGTGTGGTGGCCAAATTTTTTTTATTTTTTTATTTAGTTAGCAACGTCAACGCGATAACGCATGATCGTTTGGTGAGAACTCGCATCGTGCGATATCGCGTGATATCGCACGATGCGAGTACTGCCTCACATCGGTCAGCCTGCTTCATATCCTAATCTTTTCATTCACACTTCTTAACTCGTTTTTCATTCTTTCCATTTCTTTTAGTACCTCCCTCTCTCTCCCCCCCCCAAGCATCTTATTCTTGCTCAACATACGCCAACCCAATCAACACTATCATCCAAATCTGCTTCACTTCCTAATGATATATAGGGAGTGAAAGAATGCAAAGATATAGAAGCAAAAGTTATGGAAAAAGTTATGAAAAATGGAAATGAAATGAAAGCTAGAAAAACTGAGGGAATGAAAGGATGCAAAGATTTGGAAGCAAAAGTTGATAAGGGAGAGAAAGAAAGTATGAATGAGGAAATGAAAGCAAGGTGAGGCAGAATGAGAAGCAGTGATATTGCAGGAATGAAAAAGAGCAAAATTGTTGGAATGCAAGATTTAATGAAGCAGTTATTGAAAATGAAAAATGAAATGAGCAACATGTAGAGTGATGTTAGACGTCTAGTGGAAACTAATGAAAGTGTGCAAGAGAACAAAATGATAGAAAAAAGAATAAAAGAGGTGATGAGTGATTCCCAGATAGCACTATATGGAGACTTCATAATTAGAGGTCTAGTTACTAAGAGATTCAGGTCTGCTATCCAGGTGGAAGAATGAGTAGGATAATTAAGGTATTGGACATAAGGAAGAAACGAGCAAGAGAGTTAGTCATGATTGTAGGGACGAATAATCTAAGTGGACATAAGAAGGATGTCAGGATGAATATCAAAAGACTATTGAGAAGAATAAAAGATAACAGTGTAGTAGTAGGAAAGGTTATCAATGTGTTGTCAAGGTATAATGATGAGTTGTGATGGAGAGCCAAAATGAATGGTATGCTAGCAGAGCTGTGTGAGGAGAAGGGAGTGAAGTTTGTGGATGTACGGCATGTATTTAAGGGAAGAATGAAATTATATAGGAGTGATGGGTTGCATTTAAATGGCTTTGGAGTGAGCATACCGGAGAAAAATGTTGCTGGTTGAAACATTTCATCCAGTGTGTGGAAGTACAGTGTGTGTGTGTGTGTGTGTGTGTGTGTGTGTGTGATGCATACAAAAGATCAGAAGAAAGAGATGAAGGGAAAAATCAGGAGAGTGGTACTGAAGAGACAGAAATGCTTGGCTGTAGAAACACTAGTAGTGTGAGAGATGAAGAGAGAATGAGAATGCAAGAGAAACAGGGAAAACTTGGGTGGACAGGGAGATATGCCATAGGGAGAGTGGATGTTGAAAGTGGCAGTGAATGTGTGTATGAAGATGGAGTAGAATGTGATGTGGGTGGAGAAGTTGAGACTCAGCAGATATATGTGGTAAGTGGTGATAAAGGGACGGGTGTGATGGGAAAATCACAACCAACACATGGCTTGGATAGGACTGGCTATAGACCTAAAAATGAACTGCTCTGTTTGTTTACAAATGCCAGAAGTATCAGAAATAAGGGGGATGAAATGGTTTCAGTGATTGAGTTTATTTGCCTCCAAATCAACCGAATAAGTGAAACATGGTTGAATGAAGGTGATATCATAACAATAGAAATGGAAGAATACAGTATTTTTCATGAGGATAGAAAGGGCAAAAAGGGAAGAGGACATGCTGCTGATGATAGCAGGGGAATTAAGTCCATATTAGATAGACATGAAAGGGAGAATTAGTAGCAATGACTATGAGGCAGTGTGGTGTAACATGGAGTTTGAGAGGAAGACATATTTAGTTGGATGTTGATATAGGCCTGAGAATGTGAAGGGTGGTGATGAAGAGATGTATAAATAACATGGATTAGTGCACAAAGGAAGGGTAATGATTATGGATGATTTTAATTATGGCGGTATAGATTAGAATCAAAAGATAGCATTTGGGAATAAGGAAAATGAATTTCTCGAGTTCTTGAGAGATAACTATCTCAGGCAGCACGTAAAGGAGGGTATGCGAGGATCGAGAATTCTAGATCTGATCATTTCATCAGAGGATATATTTGTGAGTGGGGTTTCACACTTTCCTCCAGTTGGTGAAAGTGATCATGAAGTGATCACGTTGGTTGTGGAAGACTTCTATGAGGAAATGATATATGCAGAAGTATAAGACTGGTGATTGAGACAAGCTTAGGAGACAGCTTGGAGGTATAGCATGGAATGAGGAGTTTAGCAGCAAGGAAATATATGCTGCATGTGAACTGACAAAGAAATATATACCAGTGAATGTGTGAATGTATTCTGAAAGCCAAACGGCTGAATAAGGTAGTTGTAAAATGGATAGATGTGCAGCTTAAGCATGAAATCTGGAAATCTGGAAAAAGAAAGTACTTTGGAAGGAGTACAAGATGAATAATGGTAATAATCAGTCACATGAAGAGTATAAAGAACAAGCCAGGAGAGTGACTCAGATAGTAAGGAAAACAAAAGTAGAGTATGAGCAGAAATTGACAAATCAAGCAAAGAAAAATCCTAGAGAGTTGCAAGTAGAAGGAAGAATGATCATGGTAAGATGAAGTTTTATTATTATTATTATTATTATTATTCGTGACACCTCCAAGGAGTCCGAATATCCATCACAAGAGGACACCTACTGTACAACTCTCTGTCTCCACTACTACTACACAGAACTTCTACTACTAATCATCTACATCAACGCCATCTACTGCCCCACCACAACTATTATTTATTGTCTGTAAATTGTGTGTGTTCCGAAGGGTCGATTTGTTGGTATGTGGGATGAAAAACCTGAGTTTCTGAGAGAAAAAAACTCTGCTACCTCTGTATGAGATCGGCTAACTCACCTTCAATTGAAAAAGTCCATATAAAGATTCCTTCATGAGAATCAAACTTAGGCCTTTTCTAATCGAAGGGCACAATGTACCGTCGTTCTTCCAAATGCCCTACGGAGGCGCTTATTGGATGAAATAGGGATGTTTATAAGGATGTTTCACCTAATCAGGGTGGAATCATGAGGAACTTAAGTGTAGAGGACATAGAAGGGGATAGCGAAGATTGTGAGTGAGCAGGAAATATTTGAGGAAATAAATAATCTTGATGTCAATAAGAAAATAGGATTTGATAACATATCACCATGTATCTTAAAGGAATGTTACAGGAATTGGCATGCCTGTTTAATAAAAGTCTTACTACAACACAGGTTCCAAGGGAGTGGAAGGAGGATAAAATTGTTCCACTGCACAAAGGTGGTGATAAGGCTGTAGCTTCAAATTATAGGCTGGTCTGTATATCTGGAGCTGTGGTGAAGGTACTAGAGAGATTGGTGAGAAGTAGGATACACAAATGGGTTGATAATAGCAGTATTCTCTGTGGTTATTAGCATGGATTTGTTAAGGGGAGATCATGTTTCACTAACCTGTTTACTATAACAAGGTGACAAATCGCTGGGTACAGCATTTTTCGTCAGGATAGGACAGGAGGGGAAAACGTGGTGGTGGGGTGATGATAAGTGATGACCTATGTCCTCTAAGAGTGGAGAATTTGGAAGAAAGTGAGACAAATGATTTTGAGAGCGTATGGTGTGAGGTAGAGGTAGGCAAGACAGGATATTTAGTAGGGTGTTGCTACAGACCCAGGAGCACAGAGGATGGGGACCAGGAGATGTTTAGACAGCTAAGTTTGGCAAGTGCAAGAAGAATGATTGTTATGGGAGATTTTAACTTCAGTAGTATAAATTGGTGAGAGGAAGATGCATGTAACAATAGGGGAATGGAATTTCTAGAATTCTTGAGGGACAAATGTATTAGGCAACATGTAACAGAGGGAACAAGAGGTTCAAAAATTTTGGATTTGGTTATAGCATCAGAAGAGTTGATAATAACTGAGTTGACATCTCTCCCATCAGTTGGAGAGAGGGACCATATGGTTTTGACTTGGAAAATGAATAGACATGCAGGAGTATCAAAGAGACGGGAACTTATGTGGAATTATAAGGCAGGTGATTATAATAGTCTTAGACGTCAACTTCGGGAAGTTTCATGGAGGGAGGAATTGGAAGGCCGGGATATCACCAGTGCGTGGGAAATTGTGAAAGAATATTTGTTATCAGCAATGGTAAGTTGTATACTACGAGTGAAGAAGAGGACGCAATTTGGAGTGAAGTGGATGACAAACAATATTAAACAGGAATTGCATGCAAAAAAGAGGCTATGGAAGAGATATAAGGAGACAGGTGAAGAGATGCATGAGGAATATAAGACACAGGCCAGAAGAGTGACTAGTGTGGTAAGGAAAGCGAAATTGGAATATGAGAGAAGATTGGCCCTAAGATCCAAAGAAAATCCTAGGGAATTTTTTAGCTATGTGGCCAGTAGGAGGAGAAATGACTGTGGAAGAATGATATTGTGGGATAAAAATGGGAATAGAGTGACTGATGCAGAGGACATAGTGGAATTGTTCAATGAACACTTTATTGGAGTATTTCATCCTAGAGGAGTCAGTTTTAATGCTAGAGGGATAGGACTGGTACGAGGTCTGGAGGTACAGGAGGAGAGTGTGTGTTTCAGATACTGAGTACTCTGGATGTCAGTAAAGTTGTGGGACTGGATGGTATTTCGCCACGAGTTTTGAGAGAATGTGCTAGGGAATTGACAGTACCTTTAACGTGGCTTTTCAATGAAAGTCTGGCTTTGGGAAAGGTGCCCAGGGAATGGAAGGAATGTAAGATAGTGCCATTGCATAAGGGTGGTAACAGACTAGAAGTGTCTAATTATAGGCCAGTCTGTGTGTCATCAGTAGTTGTTAAGATCTTGGAGAAAGTAGTCAGGGACCGTGTACAGCATTGGGCAGATGAGGGTAATGTTATCTGTGAGAATCAACATGGATTTGTGAAAGGACGCTCTTGTTTTAGCAATATGCTAGCCTTTTATAATAAAGTTACAAGAACATTAGATGAGGAAAAGGCATATACTGCAATTTTCTAAGACTTGGTGAAGGCATTTGACAGAGTGCCACATGATAAGCTGATATTTAAGTTGCAGCACATGGGTCTGGATGTCAGATTGGTCAACTGGATTCAGGATTGGCTGTCTGATAGGTATCAGAGAGTTGTGTATGGTGGAGCAGTTTCCAGGAGGCAGAGGGTTACAAGTGGGGTCCCACAGGGCTCAGTACTAGGACCTATATTGTTTAACCTTTATATCAATGACATAGCCAGTGGATTGCAGGGGGATATTCAGTTGTTTGCGGATGATGCGAAGCTGGGAAGGATTATTAGTAATAGTGCAGATGTGGTAGCCCTGCAAGAGGATTTAAATAAGCTAGATAGATGGGCAAATGAATGGGGGTCTCAGTTTAATGCAGCAAAATGTAAGGTCTTGAGGTTTGGGAAACATCGATGGGATGCTGCATACTCTATGGGAGGAGTTATACTGGAGAAAGTAGGGGAGACAAGAGATCTGGGGTTGATGATTGATAGAAACCTGAAGTTTAGGGGATATATTGCAAAGGTGGTGAAGGTAACACAGAGGATTACTGCTATTATGAGAAGGACATTGACCTGCAGAGATAAGAGGGTTATCATTCCGTTGTATAAGTCTCTGATCAGACCACACTTGGACTATTGTTCTCAGATTTGGTCCCCAGGATTTGAAGGGGATAAATTAACTGTGGAAAGGATACAAAGACGGATGACAAAGATGGTTTCAGGACTGTACAAGGATAGTTATGAGGATCGGCTGAGAGAATGTGGACTGCAGAGTTTGGTGGATAGAAGAAGGAGAGGTGATATGATTGAGACTTTTAAACTGTTGAGAGGTGGTTACAGGGTTGACACTGGGGAGTTCTTTTGCTTGGTTGATCAGCGGGAAGGAGTGATGACAAGAGGCCATCCCTGGAAGTTACGAAAGGAAACTGTGAGCAAGAGGGTAAGGAGTGGTTTCTTTGTGTGGAGGGTGGTTGAGCCGTGGAATGCATTGCCTGATGGAGTGGTGGGAGTGAGAACGGTCAGTGAGTTTAAAGAGTGGTATGATAAACTTTGTGTTTCTCAGGGGGGGACCTCCCCTCGATGAGTCTTGACAGACTATGTCTTAGGAAGGACCTCCCTCGACGAGTCTTTTGACTCCTTGGCTTCCTGAATAATAATAATAATAATAATAATTATAAATACCTTGGATAGGGAAGATGCATATACAGTGGTGTACTTAGATTTTGAAAAGGCTTTTGACAGACTGCCACAAGACAAGCTCTTAAATAAATTGAAACAGATGTGATTATATAATAGACTTCTGAGTTGAATCAGTGACTGGCTGTCAGATAGCATCATTTCTTTTCGGAAATGATGCTATCTGACACAAGTTGCGACCTTTCTCTTTCGGAAATTATGCCACAGGGGTAGGTTTTGGGGCCATTTTTGTTCATTTTGTATGTTAATGATATTGGGATGGGTTTTAACTAGTGATATGCAGCTGTTTGAAGATGATGCAAAACTGGGGAGAGCAATGCAGAGTCAAGAGGATGTTATGGCCTTACAAGTGGGCTTGAATACATTGCATGAATGGGCAGGTAAGTGGAAGTATCAGTTCAATGTTGCAAAGTGTAAGGTTTTGAGATTTGGTAAGCAATGATGGGATGTAAAATATACACTTCTGCTACTTCTATTCCTGTTATTATATCCTCTTCTTTCAACTACATCTCAGCGATCCCAATAATCTTTGACTAGGCTGATGCTATCAGCGCCACCAATTCCACTCCTTTATTCTGGATACTCCTGGCATTAGTACAAAACATAAAAATGTCACTGTTTCTATTCCCAGCATTATCCCCTCTAGACTCTACTGGGCTCAGCTTTACCTGATGTCGTCCTCCTTTTCCCAAGTACCCATTCCCACAAGAGGCTACCATCCACCCTGGCCATTCTAGTTTCCCTGCATTGACTTGTTCAGAACAGCCATCTCTCCAGACGCCTACGTCCTTCCTCATTCAAATGCAATTGGTCTCTCACATACAATTCCTTTCTATCCTCAAACACCCTCCAGGCATCCACATATTCCAATCCTCTCTTCTGACACATTGTAGCTATTATGTTTTCAATATTAGAGCTTTTCTTCTCATCTCATCACTATCATACCTAGACAACACACACTATCTTTCGTACAATCTCAAGCAAGAATCTCATATCTCTCACTGTCCAATTTACATTACTTCTCATCATTTGTTCCTACCATCACAATCATCTCATCGACCATTTCACCCCCTTTAATTGCCACAGCCACACTTTCTATCATTCCTCCAGGGAAACACTCCTCAAGCATCCTATCTTGAACAACACGGATCATTGAGTCCCCATACATTACACCTCTTACCACCCTGTTCCTTGATTGCTCACATGCATCCCTCACTCTCTACTTTAACACTTTCTCTCTGTGTTCCCCTACTTACTGCCTTCCTGACATCACTCTATCCCTGGTTCCAGTGCTCCCTCATATTCTTCTTATTCCCTCTCTCCTACTGTTTCCATTCTCTCCTCTTCTATCATTCCCGTAACTCTCTCTGACTCCCTCTCTTCCACTGTTCCTATTCTCTCCTCTTCTATGATTCCCATATCTCTCTCTCATTCTCTCTCACTTCTAATTTTCCTATTCTCTCTTCTTCTACCATTCTCATAACTATCTCATTCCCTCTCTTCTACTGTTTCCATTCTCTCCTCTTCTATCATTCCCGTAACTCTCTCTGACTCCCTCTCTTCCACTGTTCCTATTCTCTCCTCTTCTATGATTCCCATATCTCTCTCTCATTCTCTCTCACTTCTAATTTTCCTATTCTCTCTTCTTCTACCATTCTCATAACTATCTCATTCCCTCTCTTCTACTGTTCCTATTCTCTCGTCTTCTGTCATTCCCGTAACTCTCTCTCATTCCCTCTCTTCCACTGTTCCTATTCTCTCCTCTTCTATGATTCCCATATCTCTCTCTCTCTCTCATTCCCTGTTTTCTAATGTTCCTATTCTCTCCTCCTCTATCATTCCCATAACTCTCTCTCACTCCTACTCTGATTCGCCTTGCATTCATCTCTCTCATTCACCTAATCTCATCTTTCACACTTCTCATCTCATTGCCTAGACATTCCACCTGCTCTTTCAGCTCATATCTCTCTCTCTCTCTCTCTTTCTCTGCAAGTCAGCCACTCTTATTTCCCATTCATCCTTCCAATTTAGATCATCTCTGAAAACTTTACAATCCTTCAACCTTTCCATACTCCCCACTCTCATTATTGTATTCATATTTCTCTCGCCATTCTCACCCTCTATCATATGACTCATCTCTCGACATGGACATGGTGAGTCAGAGGTGGGAGAATCTCCCACCTCTGACTCAATGAGGTCAGTTATAGTCATCTCTAACTCACCAAGTTCCTCCCATTGCCTGCATTTTGTGCATATACTTATTTCCCCTTCTCTCACCTGCCACATATGCAACCGCCGGGACGCATACGTTCCACAAGTCCCGCATGCTAAAAAATTCCATATGATATCGCGCAAAATGGTGTCCTTAAATGGGGGAGGACTTGGAGATATGCCATTTGCAATTTTAACTGCCACTGCCCCCCATTTTTCAAAATAGTATCAAGGAACTATTAGAACTAAATGCTAAATAAGTATAAGGGAGTATAACTATATAAGTTAAAGTACAAATAAATATAAAGCATTTAAGTATACTAAATATAAATAAAATAAAACTAAATAATGAAAACTTATGTTATCTTCGTTTTCTCTTCCACCGTTATGCATCTGATTCCGACCCTGTCTTCTCGCTAACCAAAATACACAATATAGTGACTACAACTAACTTCAAAAACAACCACTGAAGGACACTTGTATTCCAGAAAAACAATGTAGTGCACATCTCGACAGAAGTCAGACTATTCACCGATTAAAAAAATACTTTTTTCAGCACAGCTGAAATTCTCCGCCATGTTCTCCGTAGCTTTTCATCATCAGCAAACAACTGAATATTTCCAATTAAAGCATTTAAGGGGAAATATTCAGTTGTTTTACAAAGCATTAGTGTGACATTGATTTTTTGTTATGTGTGCATGTGAGTCTCTTCATTTAGTTCATGTTGAATATGCATATGAAACATGGGTGTAAATTTTATGTTAATAACCAGTTCATTTTATTATAAAGGTATTCATATAATATAATATATACATTTCTACAATTTGTATTTAAGAGTCTTATTTCAACAACTTTTCAGAGAGTTATGAGAGAATAATAAACTATTTTACTGTTGTCTGCACTGTTTTCAACTTCAACTACATTATTTTGATATTAAGAATTTAGTGATTTATTTTTATAAATCACAAAATAATGTGTACTCATTCTAGATAGTCCAAAAAATAATGTGTACTCATTCTAGATAGTCCAAAAATTTCCTAATGGTGAATTTTGTTTCAAAAATCTAATATAAACTATACAGAACAAAAGATTCTATGCTGAACTGAAAATGCTTCAACTGTTTCCTATTAGAAGCTGAATGCTAAAGGAAAGGATTCACCTCTTTCCAAATAGACATCAGATAGGATGTTCATGAGAATTAATCTAAAGGCCGTAGTCATAATTTCATTAATATGCTAATCCCTTAACTGTATTATTTTATGAATATGAGCAGAGTGCCAAAAAAGTGATCTTGCAACAAGACAATAATAATTATCATTATTATTATATGGACTTCTCTATAGAGTCAGAAGACATTGCGGAAAACCCACACTAACTGTTATTCACACAATATTTATCATACTTCTTAACTCATCCACTGTCAGGACACTCACAACTACCTCTGGCAATCATTCACCATGCGTTCATTTCCAGGGGTTATGACTCCCAGTTCTTTCTCATCATCATACTGAAAATATATTTTGTATCAATCTTATATAACCCATCTAGTAACTTAGTTTCTATTACATCTTCTCTTTTCTGCCTGTGAACTAAACTTTGCAACTCACATACCTTCCATTTATCCTCCCAGGAAGCATTTTACAGACTTGTCACCAGCTTGGTCACTCATCTCTGGATCCTATCCACCACTTCATCTCAAGACATCCAGGTGACCAAATCTTTGTACAGTAGGTCAACATGTGACCATATCCTCATAGACTTATAAAAAGGAATAACAACCTGTCATCTCAAATTGTTGATGAGTTTTTCAACATCTTAGTAATCCTTTGAGCTGCTTTATCAACTTTTGCAATATGTTCTCTGAACTTCAACTTCTGCCCACCATCACCACCTTAATCCTTAGCCTCATTAATTTCCTGAAGTCCAGTACTATCAATGTAATAATCATTATCCTTTGCTCACACTGCCAATTCATTTAAATCATTCTGAAAGATGTCAACATCACCTTTTTCAACTACTGTCCTCCCCAATTTTGCATCAGCAAGCAATTGAATACACTCCTCAAATCATTCCCAATATCATTAATATGATAATAATATAATAAATTTGGTTTAATCCTTTATCCAAGTGTAAGCAAACAAAGTTTGCTCCTAAAGGTCGAAACTGGTCTGGGTAGTGGCCCTTCCCTTAATGCATAGCATTATACATGTCTGCAAGAAGATGTGCTTTGAATTATGAGAGATACTGAGACAAGGAGTGATGAGAGCTTGGTCCACCTTTACTATGAGTTGCCTCAGTCCTGAAGATACTTCAGGAACAAACTTTGTTTGCTTACACTTCGATAATTGTTATTATTGTTATTACATGACACTTCCAGGGAGTCCAAAGACTCATCGAGGGAGGGCATCTATTCTACAACTCTGTCTCCACCACTCAATCCACCAACTGCAGCGAACTGCAACTACACCAACGCCATCTACTGCCGACAACCACCACTAGCATTTCAGTAGATCATCACAAACATCCATGCCCATGGCCGGATTCAAACCCTTAGCCTTTTGGCTGGAGAGCGGATATGCTAAACACTCAGCCAGCCTGGCTGGCCAAAGGATTAAACTAAATTTATTATAGTCTAACCAAGTGGAAAATAAACCATAAACCTCCAATAATAATAATAATAATATAAATTAAACAGTAGTGGCCCAAGTACAGTACTCCAACAGTTACCCTCATCCTTCTAGATTCCACTCCACCATACACAGAAAATAATAACACAGAAAGAATATTTCTCCAAATATGAAGGAAAAAGGAAAGAAATATGGAGCAGTTTTAATGATGGAAGTATTTTAAATTTTGCACAGCATAAGTACACGTAATAAAAGGAAGTTGTCGAGAATAAAAGAAGCAAGTGTTTAACACCAAATATATTCGTAAGATTCTTCTTCTTCTTTTCAGCCATTTTCAGTTCACTGCTGGACGAAGGCCTCCACCGGCTCTTTCCATCTTTTTCTGTTCTTGGCTATGGTTGACCAGTCTTTTCCAACAAATTTTGACAGTTCATCATCCCATCTTCTTTTAGGACATCCTCAGCCTCGTTTCTCTTCTTTTGGAATCCACTTTGTTAGTATGGTGGTCCATCGCTCATCTTCTTTTCTGGATAGATATCCGGCCCATTTCCACTTTTTAGCTGCTTGTGATAAAGAACGATGTCTGCGATATGAGTCAGGCTTCTTAACCATTTGTTTCATTTCTTATCTTTTAATGTAATGCCTAGCATCAGCCTTTCCATTTTATTATTGAGTTATTGTTAGTTTATTTGTCAGTGCTTTTGTCAGAGACCAAGTTTCACAACCATATGTGATGACTGGAAGAATACACTGGTTATATGTCTCCCTTTTTAAACAGAGCAGGACATCCTTGTTCTACAAAATACTTTTCAATTTTCCAAATGCACTCCAGGCCAGTTGAGCTTTTCTATTTATTTCCTTTAGGAGTCCACTATTTAGATCACTGAGATGACTTAAGTATATGTATGAAGAAACTCTTTCTAAGAAATTGTTTTCTATTATTATGTTTTTTGGTGCTACAAAATAATTAAACATGATTTTAGTTTTTTCTTTGTTTATTTTTAGACTAATTTTCTGCTTTCACTATATTAAGGTCTTCTGGAATGTTTGCAAAAATTATGATATCATCTGCATATTATTATTATTATTATTCCTGATACCTCCAAGGAGTCCGAAGACTCATCGCAGGAGGACATCTTCAACTGTCTCTACACCTTACCTCTACTACGAATCAACGCCATCTACCGCCCACCTCCAACACCACCACAACTAGTAATTTTTGTCTGTAAATTGCGTGTGTTCTGAAGGGCCGATTTGTATGTGTTAAGTTTTTGTTATTAATTTTTATACCAAAGTTTGTCGAGTTTATATTATTAAATATTTCTTGTAAAATTACTAAACTTTAAAAGTGATATGTACAACTTACGATGCATAAGCTGGATACAGAAATCCAATGACATTACATATGAGCTGTCCACCATAGCCGAATATTAGATTAATTAATAAAAATGTCAAGAAAACTGAAAAGAAAAAAAAATTTAAAATATCACTGAAAATTAATATTTATATTATTTAATTAAAATATTATTAAAGACCTAATTTATGAGAATAATATCAAAAATGCAATTTAAAAGGAATAAATATCAACATAAAGGGAATTGTAAAGGGAATTTCCTTTACAACAGATTAATGTTATGGGAATTCAGTAGTGACTTTCAAGTAGTTTGTTAGGCTCCAGAAATTAAGTATAATAGTGTTTGCTGAGTGGACACAGTCCATTTTAATACTTTAAAAGCTCATATAATCAAAATTCTTTATTTACAAAAATATTAATAATAAAGAAATATAATTTAGGATTGTCCCTACTTGGAAGGGTGATTAACCTCCACCCATGCTTATTAACCCATATGTTGAAGAGTCTTCGTAAGTAGCAGCAAGGGAATGCAGAATTCTCTATGATGTGTAGCTTAAGCATTTCTATTTAATTCTGTAGGTCCCTATGATAGTGCAAGATTTACAGTAATAAGGGAAATAATTTGTGCATTAATGATCAAATGGACATTTCTAAAGTACTGAAGAAATATCATTATTAATTATGATCTCATCCAAGTCACACAATTCATTATGGAAGGCATGTTAGCTGCCATTATACCTATTAATAACATGTTTTAAAGTAGAGGCAAAAAAAGCTAACCAGGCAGTTTACACATGAAATCAGTAATGATATTATAACTGGTGTTCTATGGAACAACAAAACTCAGCATGGGAGGCCAATTTTTTTACAGATCACAATACCTTATTATTATTCAGGCCTTCATGGAGTCAAAAGACTCATCGTGCGAGGTCCCTTCTAGGAAACACAAAGTCTATCATACCACTCCTTCAACTCATTGACCGTTCTCGCTCTCACCACTCTATTAGGCAATGCATTCCATGGTTCCACCACCCTCCATGCAAAGAAACCACTCCTCACCCTCTTGCTCACAGCTTCCTTTCATAAATTCCAGGGATAGTTCTTTGTCATCACTCCTTCTCGTTGTTCAACCAAGTGAAAGAACTCCATAGTGTCAACCTTGTAACCACCTCTCAACAGTTTAAAAGTCTCAATCATATTACCTCTTCTTCTTCTATCCACCAAACTCTGCAGTCCACATTCCCTCAGCCAATCCTCATAATTAACATTGTACAGTCCTGAAACCATCTTTGTTATCCATCTTTGTACCCTTTCTACAGTTAATTTATCCTCTTCAAATCCTGGGGACCAAATCTGAGAACAATAGTCAAAGTGTGCACATATATTTAGGGACATGTAGATTTAGGGACACAAAAACACACATGTTGAACAGATTATTTTATTAATTACTAATAAAATAAAACTTGACGTTTCGACCTCTATATCGAGGTCATCATCGGAAGAATACAACTGTATAAGGAACCAAGCTACGTGCTCATGCATTGTATACCGGTAAAACTAAATGTACGTAGTTAATAAATCCTTTTTCCTAGCCTAACCTCTAGTGATTAAAAAAAAATATATATATACATATATATATATATACACATATATATATATATATATGTATGTATATATATTATAAATAAATAAATACAACTACAATAAACTGCTAAAGCCCTCATGTACTAATAGTTCTGATTGTTATAAAATGATTTCTTTCAGTTGCTGTTGAATTTTCCAAACACTTCACCAGGTTGTCTTCTTGTAGTGGGATTTTTCTAAGACTAGTTTAGGATGTTATACAGGTTGTAGATGGGTCCTCCACATTCTTGAAATAGGTAGGCCATCATTTTTGTTGAGATTTAGGTTGTGTTTGAGCATTTCACATGACTCTTTAAATTTTCTCTCAAACCAGGTTTTGGTGCGGTGTAGGGACTTAATATTTTTCCAGTCAATTCTGTGGTATGTTTGGAGTGCGTGGTCAGAATGGTCGGTTTTACCAAAATGGAGGTATTTAATGTGTCGTTTGTGTTCATCTTGTCTGATTGGGATAGTTCACCCTGTTTCCCCTATGTAGTGTATGTTACATGTGCATTGTATTTTGTATACCCCCCCCCCCTGGGTGTGCTAGGTGTGGAAGAGGATCTTTAGAAGAACTGAGTAGGTGTCTTAACTTATTTGGGGGTTTAAAGGTGGTTTTAATGTTGTATTTGCAAAGTGTTCTGTCTATTTTTTCAGAAATGCCTCTAACATAAGGAATGGCAATTGCCCGGTTGGAAAAAGCCTTGTTATGAGAACAAATCCACGAGGCACGTAAAAATCTAGCATTAACCCAAGCCAAAGTTCTACAACTTAAATTTGAATTATCTGACTACATTACTCCAGAAATTTGGGAGATTCTAGACAGGATCACTGACGACTCGGCCAAGCACTCATTACTGAAAATCAAAGAAAAATTAATAATGAAATTTCAAGCCCTACAACAACATCAGAAAAGCACAAGACCATCAAAATGCCATTATGAAAGGAACAGCCAATCACCCACAAACAATGTTAGGAGCCACCAACCACCATCGGATCACTGCTTAGTTATCAACCAATCAAACCACATTCTCACTCGAGGTGAACTCTCACTGCTAAAGAAAAGTTTGAACTACGCCATTGATCCGAGGTCAGTAAACAAGCTTGATATTGTGTATCACATCGAGAGAGGTTTAAGATCCCTCCCCACCATTCTGGCTGATAAAATACGAATGTAAACATCGTGTATACTAAATTCAAACAAAAAACTAAGCACCAACTTAAACAAAACCGAAAATCTAGCCCTTAAATCCTTAAAAAATAACCAAGACATTATAATAACGAAAGCTGATAAAAGCAATGCCACTGTCCTTTTAGACCGTACGACATACATTGAAAAAATGAACCATTTAATATCGGACCACAACACCTACCATATGGTAAACTACAATCTCACAAAACGTAACAAAAAGAAAACAACTGAATTAATCAAATCCGTCCACACATGGCCCGAAGAAACGACAAAAAAAATTAATACCTCAGCATGCCGTGCGCCCAGAATATATGGCCTCCCAAAAATACACAAACCAGGCACACCACTTCGTCCGATTGTTGAAGGAATTGACAGCCCAATTATCACTTAGCCAAAAAATTAGCTGCCACACTCAAGGAATTGGTAGGTCAATCCCCTTCCTACATAAAAAATACACAACATTTCATTAATAAAATTAAAAACATTACACTCACCGACCAAGATTTATTAGTCAGCTTTGACATAACTTCCCTTTCCACCAATGTCCCGATCAATGAGACGATCTTGCTCCTACAGAACATATTTCCACATGACATCACAGCCCTCTTTGCCCACGTACTCCGCTCCGGATATTTCTTGTGGCAAAACAATTTTTACCTTCAAAAAGAAGGTACAGCCATGGGCTCACCACTTTCTCCCCCAATAACTAACTTTTCTATGGAAGACTTTGAGCAACGTGCTCTAGAGACAGCATGTCTAAAGCCCAAAATTTGGCTCAGATACGTCGACGATATTTTCGCCATTTTCAGCCGCGAAGCTCTAAATACATTCCTTAGCCACCTAAACAAACAACACAAACGTATCCAATTCACCATTGAAATGGAAAAAAACAACTCTCTTCCTTTCCTAGACCCACTTGTTACACGTCTTCCCTCTGGCTGTCTCTCCTTCTCAGTTTACTGTAAACTTACACACACACACAGGCCAATACATACACAAAAATTCTTACCACCACCCAGCACAAAAACTAGGTGTCATAAGCACCCTTAAACACAGAGCCCTAACTATTTGTTCTAATGAACAGGCTCTAAACCAGGAATACAAGATCATAAACCAAATATTTTTCAAAAATGGATACAGTAAAAAAACTATTCACAAGATCCTCCATAAAGATACTAGTAAGAACAAAAAAGATTTCAAGAATGCTATTGCCATTCCTTATGTTAGAGGCATTTCTGAAAAAATAGAACACTTTGCAAATACAACATTAAAACCACCTTTAAACCCCCAAATAAGTTAAGACACCTACTCAGTTCTTCTAAAGATCCTCTTCCACACCTAGCATACCCAGGGGTATACAAAATACAATGCACATGTAACATACCATACATAGCGGAAACAGGATGAACTATCCCAATCAGACAAGACGAACACAAACGACACATTAAATACCTCCATTTTGGTAAAACCGGCCTTTCTGACCACGCACTCCAAACATACCACAGAATTGACTGGAAAAATACCAAGTCCCTACACTGCACCAAAACCTGGTTTGAGAGAAAATTTAAAGAGTCATGTGAAATGCTCAAACACAACCCAAATCTCAACAAAAATGATGGCCTACCCATTTCAAGAATGTGGAGGACCCATCTACAACCTGTATAACATCCTAAACTAGCCTTAGAAAAATCCCACTACAAGAAGACAACCTGGTGAAGTGTTTGGAACATTCAACAGCAACTGAAAGAAATCATTTTATAACAATCAGAACTATCCAGAACTATTAATACATGAGGACTTAGCAGTTTATTGTAGTTGTATTTATTTATTTATAATATATATATAGTATAAGCATAGTATAGTATATTTATTTATTTATTTATTTTTTTTTATCACTAGAGGTCAGGCTAGGAAAAAGGATTTATTAACTACGTAGATTTAGTTTTACCGGTATACAAGGCATGAGCATGTAGCTTGGTTCCTTATACAGTTGTATTCTTCCGATGATGACCTTGATATAGAAGTCGAAACGTCAAGTTTTATTTTATTAGTAATTAATAAAATAATCTGTTCAACACGTGTGTTTTTGTGTCCCTAAATCTACAAATATGAATGCTGATCACCGTGTAACCTTAAAAGAAAGAATAGTCAAAGTGTGGTCTGATCAGGGGCTTATACAACGGAATGATAACCATTTTATCTCTGCAGGTCAGCGTCCTTCTCATTATTGCAGCAATCCTCTGTGTTACCTTCATCACCTTTGCAATATGTCCCCTGAATTTCAGGTTTCTATCAATCATCAAACCCCAGATCTCTTATCTCTCCTACTTCTTCCAGTACAGCTGCTCCAACAGAGTATGCAGCGTCCCACTGATGTGTCCTAAACCTTAAGACGTTACATTTTGCTGCATTAAACCGATACCCCCAGTCATTTGCCCATCTATCTAGCTTATTTAAATCCTCTTGCAGGGCTACCACATCTGCACTATTACTAATAACCCTTCCCAACTTCACATCATCCACAAATAACTGAATCTCGTAGACAGGCTTATACGTTGGTTATGCATTATTAAACACTTAAGGGATTGAACAATGTAGTTAAGGATATAAATTAAATTATACTTTAATAAATATTTTCCGATATTTCGGCAATGTCACGTTGCCATCTTCTAAAGGAACTTACAAAAAAGGTACATGCACGTAGGCACTACAACACAGAAACTGGAAATGAAGAGATGAAGCTATTGTTCTCCTAACAGTCCTGATGGTGCCCTCTAGCAGGCTAAGTAGGTGTTCTTGGCCGTTGGGCTGAAGGTCTGTTGATTTGGGAGACCTACATCAACAGACCTTCAGCCCAACGGCCAAGAACACCTACTTAGCCCGCTAGAGGGCACCATCAGGACTGTTAGGAGAACAACAGCTTCATCTCTTCATTTCCTGTTTCTGTGTTGTAGTGCCTACGTACACGTACCTTTTTTGTAAGTTCCTTTAGAAGATGGCAATGTGACATTGCCGAATGTCACGGAAAATATTTATTAAAGTATCATTTAATTTATATTCTTAACTACGTTGTTCAATTCCTTAAGTGTTTAATAATAAACAACTGAATATCCACCTTATTATTTATTTAGCACAATAAAGATACACGACATCAGAATATATAAATACATATTTGTGCAGAATAAAAATGAGACAAGTAATGCACATATACAAATATCAGGTAAAAAAAATCACTAAAATTTTAAGTCTAATTTAGACAGCCAATCAAGAGCTGAAGGATCTGCCTCAAAAAAGTCTCTCAGGTCACCAGGGTAGGCTCATATGCTGCAGTCCTCCACAATGTACCGGATGGTTTGGTTTATGGTCCCACAGTCACTTTGGGGTGTAGGTGATCTTCCCCACTTGTGTAAGCTGTCTGCGCAGACACCATGTCCTGTGCATACCATATTTAGGCTTTTCCATAGATGACGTGAGAGTTCAAGCGATTTTTCTTTCCAAGTTTCTAGCCATTTCGAATTAACATTGAAATTGCTACTTACTAGTTATTCAGCCAGTATTAGTGGGGGCAGTGTCCATGCGGTTAGCCTAGTGGCTTTGTGCTTCGCAACCATATGCCTAGGGAAGGGATGTCCTGGGTTTGATTCCTGTCACCGACATGAGGAGCTTAAGGATCTTCCTCAGCCATAGCCAAGTTAGCTGGTCTTGGGCGTGAACATAAGGGTTTTTCCCCCCAGTTTATCTGGGGTTTTTCATCCCGCAAGCAGGCAAACCGGCCCCATGAACACACATGGATCCACAGCCATAAATACTTAACCCCCCTTGAGGGGGCTCAACTCGCCCCAATAGGGACGGGTGAGAAAAGGGAGGAAACTCCATATGAATAAATAAATAAAAAAGTGGGCAGTCGGAATTTAAGGTGATTTATATATGGGGGGGGTCTTTGTGTATTGGTAACAGGTGGATTGCTGTTTATTTTTGTGTACTATTTTGCTAGAGCATCTTGTTTGCACAGGTTCAGTGGTGCAATATTGCTCAAAGTTGGAAGCCAGTACAGGGGAGTGGATTGACACAACCTGTTATTGTCCTCATTGCTGCATTTATTTGCGTGCCGATTTTCTTGATATGAGTGCTGTTTAAAAATACTGGTGAACAATATTCTGCCGCAGAGTAGACTAAAGCCAACGTGGAGTATTGCAGTGTAATAGCAGAAGAATCCCATGTAGAACCACACAGTTTTTGTATGATGTTATTAAGGAAGGGGTGCAGTTGGGCCAGGGCGACACACTGGTACTTTTTTAAAACTATCAAAATTTTAAAATTCATTATAATAAATTAAGGGGGTGCTTAAAGGTCAAAGCTGTAAAACTGAGAGGAGACCTACACATAGCCTTTAAAGGAATGTGGAGAACCGACTAGGGCTTCTGAGCTAATGCCAATCCACACCTTCTCTTGGTGCACCCTGTTGGGTATCTACTTGGATACTGAACGAACGAGGATGGGCTGGCAATTTGGGATTTAATGACCAAATTGTATTCTTATTGGTTAAACCAAAATAAAAAATGAAGGTACGACATGACAAAATTTCATGCCGGCTGGGGTGTCGCCAGGTTAAACAAGGCCCGCATTTTTCGCCAGGGAACCAGGGCGAACGGTGAAAAGTCAGCTACTGGAACAAATCTGAAAACAAACCCCAACTCAACATCACCGGAGTTAAAGATAAGTACTATCAAGATAAGAAGCCTGAATGGCAAAGAAATGGAGCTAGCTGAGGAATTAGATAAGTACCAGATCGACATAATAGGGGTGACTGAAACAAAAAAGACAAAAACTGGCAAGATCTTTCTGAAGAATAAATACAAAATGTTATATTCAAGCAATGACAATCAAGGAAAAGAAGGAGTAGCCATAGTATTCAACACAAAATATGAGGCTAATCTTCTTGAATGGCAGTCAGTTTCAAGTAGAGTAATGTGGGCAAATATGAGAATGGGGAACTGGACAATGAGACTTATTTATGCCTATGGTCCCACAGAAGGTTCTACTAAGGAAGAAGAGGAGGAATTTTTTGATTCTTTAGAAAAAGCAACTGACACAATGAAAAAGGAAAAGTTGGTCCTTGTTGGGGATCTAAATAGCAGAGTAGGAAATGATTGTGAGACATACAAAAATATTTTGGGAAAATTTGGAGAAAAGAGCAAAGCTAATAATAATGGAAAATATCTGTTGGATTTCTGCTCAGGACATGGACTGGTTATTACTAACACCATGTTCCAACATAAAAATATGCACAAATTCGCATGGAGAGATGAGGCGAGAAATAAGAAAGTCTCATTGACTATGTTATTGTTAATAGTGATGTTTTCTCCCTGGTGCAGGACACCAGAGTGTACAGAGGATTTGAAATTGGAAGTGATCATTATTTAGTCTTGAGCAGGATAAAATTGAATTTCATATTGAAAAGAAGAACATGTAAGAAAGTTTTAAAGCAAATAAAAGTTGAGCAGCTCTCAGATGTGAACTGTAGACTAAAATACACAAAGATTATTGAAGAAAAAATGAAAGAGTTTGAGAACAGGAATCAAACCTTGGAGATTCAGTGGCAAACTCTGAAGAAAACATTGATTGATTTTGCCAGAGAGGCATGTGGTGAGGTTATCTTCAAGGATAAAAAAATCAGAACTCCCTGATGGACACAGGAAGTTAAAGAGGCAGTGAAGGAAAAGAAGAAAGCATATCAAAAGTTCCTGTCAAATAAGTCAGCATGTGCTCTTAGAGAATACAGAGACAAATGCAAGAATGCTAAACACTGTGTAAAACTAGCTAAACAAAAGTCATGGGAGGACTTTGGCAAGAATATAGAAAATACATATCAAGAAGGTGGTAAAATATTCTGGAGGTTGTTGAAGAAGCTTAGAAATGGAGGAAAGAGTGCTGTAAAAGGAGTTAGAGATGATAAAGGTGACATGAAAACAGGAGAAAAAGATATCCTTGAAGTATGGAATAATTACTTTGAAAAACTGCTAAATGAAACAAGCAGTGATGACAGCACACTGTTAAAAAACACTGACCAGGCATGCAGTCAGGAATACATATCCATACTTGAAGCAGAAAAAGCCATTAAAGGCTTGAAATGTGGAAAGGCAACAGGAGTAGATGATATTCGACCAGAAATGCTGAAGTATGGTGGTAGAAGAATCTTAAAGTAGCTGCACTGCATAGTTCAGAAAGCCTGGACAGAAAGACGAATTCCCGATGATTGGAGTAGAGCTCTCATAGTACCCATATATAAAAAGGGAAATAAAACTGAATGTGAGGATTACAGAGGTATTTCTCTACTGAGTGTTCCTGGCAAGATCTATGCAAGTAAACTTGAGAAACGGTTGAGAAGAATTGTGGAAGAAAAGCTTGGTGAAGAACAAGCTGGATTCAGGCCAAATACAGGCTGTCAGGATCAGATCTTCACTTTACAACAAATAGTTAAGAAAGCATGGGAATATAACAGAGATCTGTATTTAAGTTTTGTCGATTTGGAAAAAGCATATGACGAGGTGCCAAGAGAGAAGCTGTTCAACATTATAGAAGCTGTTCAATATAATGCCCCATTGACACCATATAACTACAGTTATATGGTGTCAATGGGGCATTATATCAAGCAATACTTAGTCTTTATTTCAGTTGTAAGTTAGCAGTTAGAATTGAAGGAAGTACAGGAAGATGGTTTAATGTTAAATCTGGTGTGAGACAAGGATGTACATTATCCCCTCTGTTATTCATTATCTATATGGAACACATTATGAAGGAAAGTGGTATTAAACATGATATCAAAATTGGAGATGTTAATGTCAGCTCTTTGCTTTATGCAGATGATGTTATACTTCTAAATAAATCTGCTACAAGTCTGCAAGATTCTCTGACTAAATTGAATAGCTGTTGTAATAGATATGGTATGAAGGTCAGCAACAAAAAGACAAAGACAATGAAAATAGGCAGAATCATTGAAAATGTCAACTGTGTTGTGAATGAAGAACCTGTGGAACAAGTAAAACATTTCAGCTACTTAGGCACGATTTTTACTGAAGATGGTAAATTAAATATAGAAATAGACAACCGAATCAGTAAAGCTGGTATGGTGGGAAGTCAATTGAATAATTTCATATGGAATAAGAGAGAAATTAGTTGGAACAGTAAATTAGCTGTATACAAGACAGTGTTCAAACCAGTTTTAACTTATGGATCTGAGAGCTGGGTTAGAAGTAAAAACACTTGACCAAAGAATAGACACCGCAGATATGAGAGTCCTGAGAAAGATTATAGGCATGAACAGATGGCATTGATGGCAATATCATCGATGCCATCCGTTTGTCAGAACAGATGTTAGGAAAGAATATTATTTAAGAACTTGACATTGTCAACATCCAGGAATGCGTTAGCAGAGCTAATCTTAGGTGGTATGGTCACTTAAACAGAATGGGCGAAAAAAGATTAGCAAAACAAGTGTTCTCTGCCAGGTTGGCAGCAAAATGACCCAGAGGAAGACCAAGATATAGGTGGATTGATACGGTACAAAGTGCCTTAGACGATAGAAATATAGGATCTGATAATGTTGGAGTCTTGACAAGTAACAGACTGATTTGGAGGAAAATTGTAGATAAGGAGTTAGTAACAATGTAAATTTTTCATGTAGTACTATCATATCCTGTACACCCCTTGAGGGTACATGGCAGGAATTTGATGATGATGATGATGATGATGAATTAAGAATTATAATAATGAGACTTATATTGCATTTTCTGCTTTCAGTCAAAAAATAGCAACTTTCTGCTCTTCATTTTTGTTTCAGAAAACAAGGCAATCTTTCTGCCATATGGTCGTCGCAATAATAATAATAATGCCGTCCTTCGTGCTGTGGATTTTTGTTTCCAAGATAGAGCCCTGGCACTATTTCTTTTAGGACTATACTCCCTGTATTAAGGGTTCTGATCTTTAAAGAGAGATTCTCCAGATGTCTTTGAAACAGTGTTCTATCCAAGGTAACACCCAGATATTTAGAGAAATCTTGGTGCTTCAGCATTGTGTTGTTAAAGCCAACCTGAAGTTTCCTATTTGCCAATTTGGTGTTCAGTCTCCATTTATGAATGTATTCCCCAATGGTTCTAAGGTCATTTGTGAGAATATCTTCAGTTACTTTGATGCTCTTGTGTTGGGTGGCAAGGGCTATATCATCAGCATAAGCAAATTTTTTTGACGTAGTTGTCGGCAGATCAGATGTATATAAGTTGAATAAGATTGGTGTTAATACAGAGCCCTGTGGAAGCCCATTGTTCAGCTTTCTCAGTTTGCTCATTTTGTTTCCCAGTACCACATGAAAGAACCTGTCAGAAAGCATGTTACCAATAAGTTGTATGATGGATTGACATGGTAAGACTTTCATCAGCTTCTATAGCAATCCCTCTTTCCATACCAGATCGTATGCAGCAGTAAGGTCAATAAACACAACAGAGGTTTACAGACATCTCTGAAAGCCTGCTTTGATATGGGTAGTAAGGATTAGTACTTGGTCCATATGCCTATGTTGAGTCCTAAAGCCTGCTTGCTCAATTATTATTATTATTATTATTCAGGCCTCCTGGAGTCAAAAGACTCATCGTGGGAGGTCCTTCCTAAGAAACACAAAGTCTATCAAGACTCATCAAGGGGAAGCCCCCCCCCCACTAAGAAACACAAAGTCTGTCATACCACTCCTTGAACTCAATGACCGTTCTCGCTCTCACCACTCCATCAGGCAATGCATTCCATGGTTCAACCATGCAAAGAAACCATTCCTTACCCTCTTGTAACACGCTCTGCCTCCTTGAAACTGCCCCCACCATACACAACTCTCTGATACCAATCGGACAGCCAATCCTGAATCCAGTTGACCAAACCGGCATCCAAACCCATGTCCTGTAACTTAAATATCAGATTATCGTGTAGCACTCTGTCAAATGCCTTCACTAAATCCAAGAAAATAGAAGAATATGCCTTTCCCTCATCTACTGCTCTTGTAACTTTATTATAGAAGGCTAGCATATTACTAAAACAAGAGTTTCCCTTAACAAATCCATGTCGACTATCACAGATAACATTACCCTCATCTGCCCAACTGTATATTATTATTATTATTATTATTATTGTTCAGGCCTCCATGGAGTCAAAAGACTCATCGTGGGAGGTCATTCCTAAGAAACACAAAGTCTATCATACCACTCTATTATAAACTTTATTATAAAAGGCTAGCATATTGCTAAAACAAGAACGCCCTTTCACAAATCCATGTTGATTCTCACAGATAACATTACCCTCATCTGTCCAATGCTGTATACGGTCCCTCACTACTTTCTCCAAGATCTTAACAACTACTGATGACACGCAGACTGGCCTATAATTAAACAATTCCAATCTGTTACCACCCTTATGCAATGGCACTATCTTACCTTCCTTTCATTCCCTGGGCACCTTTGCTGTAGTGAGACTTTCATTGAAAAGCCAGGTCAAAGGAGATGTCATTTCTTTAGCACATTCTCTCAAAATTTGTGATGAAATACAGTGGCAGCCGGCGAACATTTTAAGTGGAGGGGGGGGGTAATGCATATACAAAAAAAAAAATTTATTTTTCCCTTATCAGTAACGAATTTATTATAAATAAATAAATAAATAAATTTACATATTCAAAATTGCTTTATTAAAAATATTTCACACTCACCACGAACAAACACCAATAATAAAAGTTTCGTATCAATAGCAATGACAGGCAATTGCCCAAGCGGCAATGTATCTAATGACGTAACGTGCAACGACAAGTGCAAATGAATATCGGCGTTAGATCATAGTGCATTCGTTTCGTGTAACGATAATCGAAAAAATATAATTCTTTTCACATTTTCAACGGTGACATTCATCATAATTCAGCCTTGTATATATAATAAATAAATAATTATATGTTATTTTAACAAAATAAAATAAGGTTTACCAAAAAAAGTTCACCACGCACACGCGCCAATAATAAACGTTTCATATCTCACAGAAATAAGGTGCTTTATCATACTAAAAATACACTGCTGTTTGAGTAGTTACAGTTGGGAATGCAATGACAAGAGCATTGCTATTGATATGAAACTTTTATTATTGGTGTTTGTTCGTGGTGAGGATGAAATATTTTTAACAAAGCAATTTTTAATATGTAAATTTATTTATTAATAAATTTGTTACTGATTAGGAAAAAAAATGTTTTTTTTTTTTTTTGTATATCCAGCATCCCCACTTAAAATTTTCAACCTGCCACTGATCCAGTCCCACAGCTTTACTGACATCCAGATTACTCTGTATTTGGAACACACTCTCCTCCTGCACCTCTAAACCTCGAACCTGCCCTATCCCTTTAGTATTAAAATTTACTCCTCCAGGATGAAATACTGCAATGAAGTGTTCATTGAACAATTCCACTATTTCCTCTGGATCAGTCACTCTATTCCCATTTTTATTCCATAATATTATTCTTCCACAGTCATTTCTCCTCCTACTGGTCACATAGCTAAAAAATTCCCTAGGATTTTCTTTGGATCTTAGAGCCAATCTCTTCTCATACTCCAGTTTTGTCTTCCTTACTATACTAGTCACTCTCCTGGCCCGTGCTTTATATTCTTGATGCATCTGCTCTTCATCTGGCTCCTTATATCTCTTCCATAGCTTCTTTTTCACATGCAGTGCCTGTTTAATATTGTTTGTAATCCACTTCACTCCAAATTGTGTCCTCTTCTTCACTTGTGGAATACCATTTACTATTGCTGCTAACAAATATTCCTACACAATTTCCCAAGCTCTAATGATATCCCAGCCTTCCAATTCCTCCCTCCATGAAACTTCCTCAAGTTGATGTCTAAGACTATTATAATTCCACATACCTTCCCATCTCTTTGATACTCCTGCATGTCTATTCTTCTTCCAAGTCAAAACCACATGGTCATTCTCTCCAATTGGTGGGAGAAATGTGATCTCAGTTATTATCAACTCTTCTAATGCTATGACCAAATCCAAAACTCTTGAACCTCTTGTTCCCTCTATTACATGTTCCCTAAGACATTTGTCCCTCATGAATTCTAGAAATTCCATTCCCTAATTGCTACATGCATCTTCCTCTTCCAAATTTATACTGCAGTAGTTAAAATCTCCCATAACAATCATTCTTCTTGCACTTGCCAAAGCCAAACTCAACTGTCTAAACATCTCCTGGTCCCCATCCTCTATGCTCCTTAGTTTGTAGCAACACCCCACTAAATATCCTGTCTTGCCCACCTCTATCTCACACCAATTCGAAACCATTAGTGTCAGTGCCTTCCAAAGTCTCCACTCTTAGAGGACATAAGTCGTCACTTATCATAAGCAGTACTCCACCACCATGCTTTCCCTTCCTATCCTGCTTAAAAATGCTATACCCTGCTACTTCTATTCCTGTTATTATATCCTCTTCTGTCAACCACATCTCAGTGATCCCAATAATCTTTGGCCAGGCTGATACTATCAGCGCCACCAATTCTACTCCTTTATTCTGGATACTCCTGGCATTAGTATAAAGCATAAAAATGCCACTGTTTCTATTCCCAGCATTATCTCCTCCAGACTCCACTGGGCTCAGTGTTACCTGATGTCATCCACCTTTTCCCAAGTACCCATTCCAACAAGAGGCCACCCATGCTACCATCCACCCTGGGCATTCTAGTTCTATCATTACCATAACTCTCTCTCTCATTCCCTCTCTTCCACTGTTTCCATTCTCTCCTCTTCTACTATCATACACCTTACTTTAATTTCGATTTCCACACAAAATATCTACTTTTCACTCCCTTAGTTGCATGATTCATAACTAGCTTTCAGAGATGAAAGCTATAGCCTATCACTATCCACCCAGAGCAATATTTCCTCTTCATCCATCCGATAGGTCCCTCATTCCCAACTCACATGGGTCAACTATAACACCTCTTTTCCACTTATCTCCCAAGCTCAGCAAAAGCACATTCCTTCAATACGTCCCAATAAATCCTCAGAATATTATGTCTTAGTCATTTGCTTTTGGATGCAATCTAAATTTTGCTTATTCAATTCCTCCCCCACCCTCCCAATGCAGATATCAGGTGACCTTATATGATGGCACTGTCACACCTTAAAGCTCTTAGACTTGCCTAGTTAGCAGAGTGGTTGACATATCCATTCCCTAACTACCAAGCTATGGTTTCAAATCTCAATATGAGCATGTATATTATTATTATTATTATTATTATTATTATTATTTTATTCACATAATTGATACACAGTCAAAACAAGATATTATATAAACAAAAATTTGACTGGTGATACAGAACAATTCAGATTCTACCCAAGACTCTAAAAATAGTCCGTCAGGTAGCGTCATAAAATATGGACTGTTCCAAGTAATGCTGTTTTTTTTTTTTTTTGGTCATATGGGGTCACTTCCTTGATGTTTAATTGTTGTAAATAGTTGGATGGCGTCTTTGAAGTTGCACCAAGTGCACCGATAACTTTGGTGTGTTTAAGCCATAGTCAGCCAACTTCGATTGCCAGATCTCGATATTTAGTAAATTTTTCCAGTTCTTTGTTGTTAATGTTGTTATCACTGGTACTGTGATATCAATAATCCAAACCTGTCGATGTTCAATAATTGTGATGTCAGGTCTATTGTGTTCCAGATGCCAATCAGTTTGTATTCTAAAGTCCCAGAGAATTTTAGCTGTTTCGTTTTCCACTACTGTCTCTATTTCATGCTGCCACCAGTTATCAGAAGTAAGAAAGCCGTATTTTTTGCATACATGCCAATGAATTATTTTGGCCACTTGATCATGGCAGTATTTATAGTCAGTTTGAGCTATTTTGCTGCAGGCACTGATTAGATGTTCTACAGTCTCATCTTTCTGATCACATAATCTGCATTTGCTGTTATTATTGATGTTCAAAATTTTTGCTTTGATTGCATTAGTTTGTAATGCCTGTTGTTGAGCTGCTAGAATAAATCCTTCTGTTTCTTTTTTAATGTATCTGTGTTGTAGCCATTGGCATGTCTTGTTCACGTCAATTTTGTCCTCAGTATCTCAAAGAAATTGGCCATGCAAGGGTTTATTTTCCAGTGCACATATCAGTTATTTTGTTGTTCCTTTTTGTAATCAGATTTGTTTCCTGTTGCTTTTAGAAGGCCCTCTTGTGTAATTGCTTGAAGTATTAGCTCAGAGCTATTGTTAATGTAATTTCTTAAACCACTTTCTTCTTCTTCCACAGTCTGTCTCACTTGCAGCAGACCCCGTCCACCTATTCTCCTCGGTAGGTACAACCGGTCAACATCACTTCGTTGATGTAATGCATGATGCATAGTCATTAGTTTTCTAGTTTTATAATCCAGTTTGTCCAGGTCTTCTTTTGTCCAATCTATTATGCCAGCTGTGTATAGGATCACTGGTATAGCCCAAGAATTCATTGCTCTAATTGTGTTTAATCCATTTAGTTTTGTTTTCAGAATATTTCTAACTCTTTTGATGTATTCTGATGCTGCCTGTTGTATAACTTTCGAGAGGAGAATATCATTGGCTTCTAATATTCCTAGGTATTTCTAGTGTTCATCAGCTGAAATTGTTTTTATATATTTCTGTTCATCAAAATTAAAACTGCTGGTGTCATTAATTTTTCCTCGTTTAATAGATAAAAGTGTGCATTTATCTAAACCAAATTCCATTTTGATGTCCTGACTGAAAATGCAAACTGTGTTTAATAAAGAATCTATTTGCTGTGCCAATTTTCCATATAACTTCAAGTCATCCATATACAACAGACGGGAAATTTTAATATTACCTTTAGGAATTTCATATCCAAGTTTTGTTTTCTTCAGAATCATAAACAAAGGTATCAAAGAAATGTCGAAGAGCAATGGTGACATGGAATCAACTTGGAAAATTCCACGTTAATGCTGATATCTCCAACTCGTTCATTATTCACTATTAATGTTGTCTTCCATGTTTTCATAGCAGCAGCAAGAAACGAACACATGTTTTTGCTAATTCCAAATATTTTTAGTGGTTTTAGGATCCAACAGTGTAGGAGGGAATCGAATGCATTCTTGTAGTCTATCCATGCCATGTTTAAGTTAGTTTTTTGTATTTTTGAGTTTCTGAGAATCATTTTATTAATAAGGATCTTGTCGTTTGTTCTTCTAGATTTTTGAAAATTGCCTTTTTGATTCAATTGGATAATTCTGATTATCTGATAAGTACTGTTATATGGAATTTGCTATGATTGCAGTGAACAGCTTAAGCATAGTTGGCAGGCATGTTAGTATTATTATTATTATTATTATTATTCAGGCCTCCATGGAGTCAAAAGACTCATCGTGGGAGGTCCTTCCTAAGAAAAGTCTCATCGAGGGGGAGGTCCCCCTCCCCCTAAGAAACACAAAGTCTATCATACCACTCCTTGAATTCGGTGACACTCTCACCACTCCATCAGGCAATGCATTCCATGGTTCAACCATGCAAAGAAACCACTCCTCACTCTCTTTCTCACAGTTTCCTTTCGTAACTTCCACGGATGGCCCCTTGTCATGACTCCTTCCTGCTGCTCAACCAAGTGAAAGAACTTCCCAGTGTCAACCCTCTAACCACCTCTCAACAGTTTAAAAGTCTCAATCATATCACATCTTCTTCTATCCACCAAACTCTGCAGTCCTCATTCCCTCAGCCGATCCTCATAACAATCATTGTACAATCCTGAAACCATCTTTGTTATTCACCTTTGTACTCTTTCCACAGTTAATTTATCCCCTTCAAATCCTGGGGACCAAATCTGAGAACAATAGTCCAAGTGTGGTCTGATCAGGGTCTTATACAACAGAATGATAACTGTTTTATCTCTGCAGGTCAGTGTCCTCATTATTGCAGCAATCCTCTGGGTTACCTTCACCACCTTTGCAATATTTCCCCTAAATTTTATTATCATTATTATTATTATTATTATACTGCTGCATTAACAAAAAAAATACCTGCAAATGTCCCGAAATCAAACCTGTAACACGTGCAAAATACCTCGGTCTCTTTATAGATTGCCACCTTAAATGGATAAAACATATAGAATACCTACATACCAAACTCCGGATCGTCGCAGCAAAACTCTTCCAAGTAAAAGACATTATTCCATCCAACATAAAAAAACTCCTGCATCACGGTATCTGCGAATCCTCAGATACGGAATAACAGTCTATCCAAACACATCAAACAGCAACCTAACAAAATTAGAAACATTACACAGGAAAATCGTGTCAACAGTGATTTGGACACCTTACATGCAACAACCAATATCTGACCAGCACATGGCGACACATAGAATCCTGAGCATTAAAACCTGAAACACTACATGACATTAACAAGGATTTACTTAACATCACCTATTGAAACAACAGAGATACATATCATATAACAGGACCTACAACAACTCTCTACATCCCTACACCCTTCAACAACTCATACGGTTCTTTTGTGAGATCACATCAGATACCAATGCAACTCAACAACCTACCAAGAAATTTAAAACACATAGATAACTACAGAACACAAATATTAAAAAACGAACTCTGGAAAATATACCATTAACACTAATATACACATCACAAATCACCAGCATCCAATGCCTACATCCCATGCATAAACAGTAACGACAACATAAATAGTATCCTACTCTCTTCATAAAAGCTAACCCAAGCTTCGAAGTAGGTGGGATTAACTTGCCTCACTCCCCTACACGTAATCCTTATAAACAAATGCAGAAATGTAACAAAACAGTCAGTAAAGTAAATAATAATAAAGAAGATACTGATTATTATGTGATAATATCATTAATATAATATTACTATGTAACATGAAAAAATAATGTAATAAATTATTCTTCTTATTAAAAAATTATGTAAATAATGAGTTTACATTGTATGTTTGTGATAAATAGGAAATATAATATTTTAATTGCATATGTGTAAATACTGTTGTATAATCACTCTTTCTCAAACTTTGAAAAAAAAAAAAAAAATAGTAAACTACATGTAATATTATATAACTTGTGTAACTCTGAACTATATAATTGTAAATTATTACTGTGATTGTCATTTTAAATGATAGCAAAAAAACTATGTTATCATTATTATTAATGAAATTTCATTATATGTAGCACTTAGTGTTGAACCTCGTAAAATAACATACCGAATGTTACTCAAGATGGTAATTGTATATATGTAAATATTTGAGAGAGAGAGAGTACATGACACCTCCAAGGACTCATCACGGGAGGGCACTCCACTGTGTTACACGCATCTCAATGTCTCCCCTACTACTTAATTCTACTACACTCAACCACCATCAATGCCATCTACTGCCCATCACCAACAACAGTATTTATTATATGTAAATTGCATGTGTTCTGATGGCTAATTTTCCTAGACACAGGATAAAAAAACGAGTTTCCAGGAGAAAAAATCCTGCTACTGCCATATGAGATTAACGCTAACTCACTATAAATCGAAAAAGGCCATATAAAGATTCTTCTCATCACAATAAGAATCGAGCTCAGGCCTTTTCCAATTGAAGGACAATATATCATTCTTCCACCTGCACAATGGAGGATAGGTGAGATTAAAATTTCTCCTACAATCTTGCTTACTGGAGATTACCTGACTGACTTGAAAGTTTCATGTCTAGAGTAGGGTTTCTGGATTACCTAACCTTTAGCCCCACCTACATTACTAATGTTGATAAACTAGAGGCTAACAACTTTTTATTGGTGGGATTCACATAAAACAATGAAAAGAAAATATCATTGTTATTTGCATTATGCTACAATTTCTGATTTTCAAAACTTCTGAAATCCCCCTGAACTTCGACTTTCTATCCACCATCACTCCCAAATTCCATGCTTCACCCACCTTCTGGAGAAGGCAGGGGATCTGGAAAAGTTTGAATTAATGCAATATACCTCACTTACTAATCCTACACTAGAATATCCATTCATCTTCCTACACAACATTTTCAAATGCATAGCAGAACATCACAGATCCTTATTGTTACTCTTTGCAAAACAACTGAATAGTTCTTCTTGGACTATGAACTATCATGTTCATTCATTATCATCATCAACTAGCTGATAAAAGTGAGATCTTACTAAATAATAAGTATAGGATGTTATTTTCAGGCAATAATGATCAAGGAAAGGATGGAATAGCTATAACATTTAACATCAAATAATTCTTGATTGGAAGAAAGTTTTAAGTAGAGTTACGTGGACAAACTTCAAAATGGGAAAATGGACAATTATTAATTAATTACTATTATTATTATTATTATGTAACACCTCCAAGGAGTCCAAAGACTCATCGAGGAAGAGCACCTACTCTACAATACTCTGTCTCCACCAATCCACAAACCGCAACTACCTTCATCATCTACACCAGGACTCTCCAAAACACAGCCCGCAATGCGATTCTGTGCGGCCCGGCTGTGGGTTTTGATTTTCACAAGCAAAAAAATAAAATAATAAATTAAATCGAATGCGTATTAGATATTTTAATTCTATCACTAATTGATAATCTCGACATTAGTAATTTTATTTGGTGTTTTAATACCACTATATACCCATGTGTTTTTCAAATATTAGATGTGTCAAAGTAGAGTTCTTATAGTGTTTTGTTCTAACGTGCATGCTCCAGGCACTCACAGGGAACGAGAGTGCACAATTAGTGCGAATTAGTGTTGTTCGTTTGTTCAGCTATAGAGGTTGTGTTGATGCTGCTCACTAAATTACTAGATATGCACTGGATGCGGCCCTTGGATAAATCTTTTTTTTAATGTGGCCCTCGGATTACCTAAGCTTGGACAGCCCTGATCTACACCAATGGCATCTACCACTGACCCCCCCACCACCACCACTAGTATTTTAGAGCCAACCACAAACATCCATGCCCATGGCAGGATTTGAACCTGCAGCCTTTTGGCTGGAAAGCAGATACACTAACCACTCAGCTAATCAGGCCATTTAATAAAATATTAAATATATTAATTTAATTATTTATTAATTTATTTAAATTTAAATGTATAAATAAATTTGAATGCATTTAGCATTATCTATTGCATGTTAACAAAAAAAGTAATTGTTAATTGTGAATAAAAATAAATTGTAAAATCAAAATGTAAATGACAAAATGCAAAAATAGCTATTCAACTGCTTTAATGTTAAACTGTAACTGTAAATTATTTTTTTAGGATTATTGTTAATTTTAACATTAATTATAGTATTATATTGTCCTAATCATAATAATTTTAATAACATGTAACAAAATATACCTTACACTCATGTAATTTCTTTGAAAGATAATAAACTGTGGTTAAAAAAAAATATTATTATTATTATATTAATAATGTAGACCAACTTATAAAAATAACAAACTCCACACATGCCAGGAACTGAAAGTACAAAGAGTTGATCTTGGGGGGAATGGATAAGGATAGCTAGTTTCAAGGAGGGCTTAAAGCCATTGCAGAGGTTGTAGTTTTTTTTTTAAATTCTAGCTTTTTTTTTTTTCAGATGTGTCCCTGACATAGAAAATGATAATGGCATTACTAAATCCTTCTGAAAAGAAGGTAGAGGATTAAGTGTGTTGAATCTGTAGTCTCTAGCAATTAAATTGAAAAATGTGCCATGAATTGCTAGGTTCTGCTGCAAGAGAGGCTTCACTGCAACAAAGAGTGTTGATTCTATTCAGGATGGTGATGATGGGCAAGTTTGTGAATATGGATGATCTCCAAGAATTGTTTTATGTACACATCAAAAAATGTGAGAGATTTGTGGACTTTTAGAATGAACAAAAAGAAAGAAAGAAAGCAGTAATGTATATGAGAAGTGTAAAGATAGGTCAGAAAGTTTCAAAATGAGAGCTAGCATTGCTGGTAGTAATCAGAAATTGGATGAAAGTGTTGATAATAATAAAGGGAACAGAGTGGAAGAGCTTAGACAAGATAAAAGTGAAATGCATCTGGAAGATAGGACTTAACATCTAAAGAAGAGGCTGGCTGATGTGAATGAGGAGGAAGTTAGTAATATTATTATTATTATGGGCTACTCCAAGGAGTCCTTAGACTCATTGAGGGATGCCCTAAACATAATGTCAAGAACTCAACTTCAACATTTTCACAGTATCCATCATACTTTGCTTTGAACTCATTCACAGTCATGGCACCCACAACAGACTCTGACAACCTATTCCATTCATTCACTACTCTCCAAGCAAAAAATGCAGTTCTAACACCCTTGCTAACTACACTCTTACTCATTTTCCATAGATGGCCACTAGTTCTCAGACCACTAGACCTGTTCTGAAAAATTTCCTCTGACTTAATCATGTAAACACACCCCTCATTAATTTGTATGTCTCAATATCACCCCTTTTCTGCCTACCAACCAGTTTCTGTAACCCACAAATCTTCAACCTGTTCTCGTTAAGTTCATTCCACAGACCTTCTACCATCTTGGTCACTCACCTCTGGATCCTCTCCACCTCCTCCTCCTCCTCCTCATCACCGAAAAAAATCTGGCACCCAGATCTGCATGTAGTAGTCAAGATGGAGTCTTATCAAGGCTCAATAAAGAAGAACAATAACCTGCCTGTCTCTGCTCGTCAAAGTATTCTTCCTAAATAAATAATCTGATTACCTGCTTTAGCCACTTTTGCTATGTGTCCCCTAAACTTTAACTCCCTGTACATTAACACTCCCAAGTCTCTGGCTTCATCAGTTTTTGAGAGTACAGTTCTACCAATGTGGTGTACAGCTGGTAATCTTTCACCCCAACATGCATAATCTTACACTTTGACACATTAAACAGACATCCATTCTCCTTTGCCAAGTCTGTCCAAATCTAGTTTGTCCCAAGTCTCTGGCTTCATCAGTTTTTGAGAGTACAGTTCTACCAATGTGGTGTACAGCTGGTAATCTTTCACCATAAATGCATAATCTTACACTTTCCCACATTAAACAGACATCCATTCTCCTTTGCCAAGTCTGTCCAAATCTATCAAAATCATCTTGCAAACTTTTGGCATCATCTATATTAACTATTGCTCTACCCAACTTTGAACAGTTACTCTCAGATCCTTTCCTATATCGTTAATGTACAAATTAAACAGTAGCTGCCCAAGAACAGAACTCTGAGGAAAGCCACTAGTCCAAGGCCTTCTTTTGGAGTCTACTCCTGAATAAATTACTCTCTGATATCACTCCATCAATCACCCTCCTATCCACCTCACAGCCCTATATCCATTCCTATGTATGGCAGTTTACTGATTAGAATTACATGCAGTATCATGTCAAATGCTTTTGCAAAGTCCAGGTATCACTCTAAACCCATTACCCTTATCTATTATTATTATTATTAAATAAGACCTCATGGAGTCAAAGACTCATCTAGGAGGTCCTTTTATCTCACACACATCTCATCATACCAGGTCTTAAACACATTCAAACTCCTTGCAGACACCACACTCTCAGGCAAGGCATTCCAATCATTCACAACTCTGCACGAAAAAAACCTGCCTCTCACTCCGCTACTCATGCCCTCTTTATACAGTTTCCAGGGATGACCTCTGGTTCTCCCCTGATCTCCCACTATTCTCTGTAGAACTTCTCCACCACTGATCCTATAACAACCCCTTACCAACTTGTAGGTCTCTATCATATCTCCCCTCTTCCTTCTCTCCACTAGACTCTGCAAATTACATCTTTTCAATCTTTCCTCACACTCGACATTCCAGAGGTCAGAAACTACCTTAGTCAGTTGCCTTTGGACCCTTTCCAACATCTCTTCATCCTTCTGAAAACCAGGTGACCAAATCTGGGCACAATAGTCCATGTGTGGCCTAATCAAGGCCTTATACAATGGAACAAGAATCTCCCTACTTCTACACGTCAGTGTCCTCCTCATCATTCCCAGAAGTCTTTGTGTTGTCTTCACAATTTTGGCGATGTGTCCCCTAAATTTTAGATCCTTATCCACTATCACTCCCAGATCTCTTATTTCCTCTACTTCCAACAATATATTCTCATCAAGCATAAATTCTGCATCCCATCTTTGTTTTCCAAATTTTAAAACCTTACATTTTGCAACATTGAACTCACATCCCCATTTGCTTGCCCAATCACTCAATTTATTCAAGTCTTCTTGCAAGGCCACAACATCTTCACTACTCTTTATGGTTCGTCCCAACTTTGCATCATCTGCAAACAACTGAATATCTCCATCCAAATCTTCGCCAATATCATTAATATACAAGTTAAATAGTAATGGCCCTAAAACAGATCCCTGAGGCACTCCACTAGTGACTTTCCTTTTCCTGGATATTGCACCCCCACACACAACTTGTTGATACCTATCAGATAGCCAGTCTCCAATCCAATGCACTAATCTAATATCCAACCCCATCTGCTCTAGTTTGACTGTCCACTTATCATGAGGTACTCTATCAAAAGCTTTTGCAAAATCCAAGTATATTACTGTGTATCCTTCTCCTCTGTCCAAGGAAGCAGTCACTTTATTGTAATAAGTAAGTAGATTACTAAAACACGACCTCCCTTTAGCAAATCCATGCTGTCCATCAAAGATTATACCATTGTTGTCAACCCAACTCTGGATCCTAGTTCTCACAAGCTTCTCCAACAACTTAACCACAACACCTGACACACAGATAGGCCTATAGTTTGATGCTCGAGTTCGATCACCTCCTTTATGAAGTGGCACAATCTTGCCCTCCTTCCATTCTTTAGGGACTTGACCAAGTGCAAGACTCATATTAAAAAAATATGTCAAGGCAGGTGTCAACTCTCTGGCACATTCCTTCAGAATACGCGGTGATATATTATCAAGTCCCACAGCCTTATTTACATCTAGTTTACTCAACTCCCCAAACACCTCTTGCTCACTTACAGTCAGTCTCTCCTCCCCATCATCAACTGCTCTTAATCTCTCCATGAAGTCACATTCGCAAGATTGAAAGATCTTTATGAACTGCTCATTAAGTATCTCCACCACACATTCTGCAACAGCTGTCTTTATACCATTTCCTCCAATCAATGTCATCCTTCCATAATCATTCTTTCTTTTGCTGGCTACATATCGAAAGAACTCCCTAGGATTCTTTTTAGCTTCATTAGCTAACTGCTGTTCATACATCTCTTTAGCTACTCTCACCAACCAAGTCACTCTCCTTGCCTGGTCTTTGTAGAACTCATGAAATTGGTTACCTCCACTTCTCTTATGCTGCCTCCACAATGCCCTTTTTCTCTGTATTGCATGCTTAATTTCTTTATTCATCCATCTCACACCTAACTTATTTAACCTTCTCACCATTGGAATACATTTAGACTTTGCATCCACTAGATAGTTTTTGAAAATCCCCCAAGCTGCATTGATCTCTTTTCCAGCTAACTCCTCATTCCATGCTACACCTGCAAGCTGTCTCCTGAGCCCTTCATAATCACCCCCCTTGTAGTTCCACATATACCCTTTTTTCACAGGGGTCCTTGTACTGCTGGCAACCACTCAAGTAATCACCTCATGGTCACTTTCACCAATTGGTGGATGATTTGATACCTCATTGATAATTTCATCCTCCGATGAGATGACCAAATACAAGACCCTTAATCCTCTTGTGCCCTCTGTTACATACTGTCTGAGGTAGTTATCCCTCAAAAACTCAAGAAACTCATTTTCTTTACTTCCAGTTGCTATCTCTTCATTCCAGTCTATATTGCCATAATTAAAATCACCCATAATGATCACCCTTTTCTTATTTGCTTGGCTTATTTGACTATACATTTCACTATCACCACCATCCACATTACCAGGTCTATAACAACATCCCACCAAGTATTTGATTCTATTCACCTCTATCTCACACCATACTGCCTCAAAACCACTGGCCCCATTTCCCTCTTGCATCTCTACCTTGTATGGACATAACTCTTTCTCTATCATCAATAGCACTCCCCCTCCCTTTTTACCCCTTCTATCCTCATGAAACACATCATACCTTTCCATCTCTATTCCTGTCAGGATGTCATCCTCATCTAACCATGTCTCACTTATTCCAACAATCTCTGGGTGCACAGACGCAATTAGTGCAACCATTTCATCCGCCTTGTTTCTTATACTTCTAGCATTGGTATACAAACACAACAACTCATTTCTGGATCTACAGCTAGTTCCACTGATACCACTCACTCGATGTGATCTCTCCATGCTGGACTGGGGCCATTTCCCTTTCTGCTTCTTCCTTTTAGAACCCTTTGCAATTCCATCCGTTTCCTTTTGATCCCTGATCATCCCATTACTTTCCTGCCTACACATTCTCTCACCTCCTCTTGGAGCATCCACCTTTCTCACGCTGTGTATCCCTGAGCCTCCCCGTTTCCCTGCTCCTCTTGCACACCCATTCTCTCATTTTCTATACTCATACCACTCACTTCCCCATTCATTTCCACTCCTTCAATCTCTCCTGTCTTACTCATTCAGTCCTCACTGTATTATAAAACACGAGCAAATTACTGAGGCATGATCCACCCTTCATAAAACCATGCCCTCCCCTCCCCATACAGTATCCCATTCCCAGCTATCCATTCCTCTATTTTGCTCTTGACCAACTTCTTCAATATTTTGACAAAAACTCCTGATATGCTGATTGATCAGTAATTTGCTACATCAGTCTTGGAGCCTACTTTATGCAATGGAACTATTTTCCCCCTTTTTCCATTCCTTCAGGACAAACCCAGAGCTGAGACTTAGATTAAACAACATGGTCAAGGGCACTGACAATTCCATAGCAGCTTAAGATAAAACTTGAGCTGGTATACCATCCAATCTCACAGCTGTATTCACATTAATTCGGTAATATGCTATGCATCTCCATTTCATCTACCCTGTTTCCCATATAATCCTTTGCCTCTCTCTCTCTCTCTCTCTCTCTCTCTTGTTCCTGCTATATCAACACCTACAAGATATTCTCTTGTTAAGTGTTCACTTAGTAATTCTACTGTTTTCAGTAATAATTCAGTTACCTCCCTACCATCAGCATTCATTAAAATCTTTTTGCATAAACATCCTTTCTTTGGGATTATCTTTAGCCTGCATTGTTAATTTCTTTTCATACTCTCCTTTTGCCTTTTGTGTGCCACACTACTTACTCTTTTGGCTTGTGCCTTGTACCATTCATGTGCCTGCAAGTCATCTTTCTCTTTAAATTCTCTCTACAATTATTTCTTTTTTTGCAGCTCCAGCTTAATGATGATATTCATCCATTTAACTTCCACTTGATTTACTCTCACTCTAGGTATGCAATTTGCCATTACTTCCCTCAAGCACTCTTTTATCACTTTCCATGCACTATCAACATCCAGTCATTACAGTTTTACATGCCATGGCACTGATCCCAACAATCCCCTTAAACTTGTCATACTTAACAGCCTTGTAATTCAACATATACTCCTTCTTAACTGAAAATTCCACACAATTAGCCACCTCCCTTGTTAAGACCATATGTTCACTCTCGCCAATTGGTGGCAATGTAGTCATATTCATTATAGACAAACTCTCAGATGCAATTACTAGATCGAGCATTCTCAAACCTCTAGTATATTCCATCACATGTCTCAGGTAGAACTTAGTAACTGCATAAATTCCATTTCCTTCTTCCCACGTGTCCTCTCCTTCTTCCAATCTATGGTCTCATAGTTGAAATCCTCGGTAATAATTACCTTCCCTCCACTCATTGAGTCTATCTGCCAATGCATACTATACTCCATCATCTTTTCTCTCCCCTGGTCTATAGCAGCATCCAACTGTATATTTTGTTCTGCTGACCTCTATCTCACCAAATAGCCTCAAATCTCTATTTTTCCCTGACCTGAAGTTGAACTTCTACTCTCTTTGGTTACAGTTCATCAGCTGTCATTCAATAACTCTCCTAATCCCCCCATTCTTTTCTCTCCTCCCCCCTGAACAGACTATACCTTTCTCATTCTATCCCACTAACTATATCATCTTCTGTAAGCCATGTCTTACTAATGCCAAGTAAGACATGGTCTATAGCAGCATCCAACTATCTACGAATCTAACATCAATGATCTAACATCTAACAACAACGAACTAACCAATGCCAAAAATTCTTCCTGCTTGTTCTGAATGCTCCTTGCATTATTATTATTATTATTATTATTCAGGCCTCCATGGAGTGAAAAGACTCATCGTGGGAGGCCCTTCCTAAGAAACACAAAGTCTATCAAGACTCATCGAGGGGAGGTCCCCCCCCCTCTAAGAAACACAAAGTCTATCATACCACTCCTTGAACTCATAGACCGTTCTCACTCTCACCACTCCATTAGGCAATACATTCCATGGCTCAACCACCCTCCATGCAAAGAAACCACTCCTCACCCTCCTGCTTACAGTTTCCTTTCGTAACTTCCAGGGATGGCCTCTTGTCATCACTCCTGCCCACTGTTCAACCAAGCAAAATAACTCCCCAGTGTCAACCCTGGAATCACCTCTCAACAGTTTAAAAGTCTCAATTATATCTTCCCTCCTTCTTCTATCCACCAAACTGTGCAGTCCACACTCCCTCAGCCGATCCTCATAACTAACATTGTACAGTCCTGAAACCATCTTTGTTATCTGCCTCTGTACCCTTTCCACAGTTAATTTATCCCCTTCAAATCCCGGGGACCAAATCTGAGAACAATAGTCCAAGTGTGGTCTGATCAGGGTCTTATACAATGGAATGCTAACTGTTTTATCTCTGCAGGTCAGTGTCCTTCTCATTATTGCAGCAATCCTCTGCATTACCTTCATTATCTTAGCAATATGTCCCCAAAATTTCAGGTTTCTATCAATCATCAAACCCAGATCTCTTGTCTCTCCTACTTCCTCCAGTTTAACTCCTCCCATAGAGTATGCAGCATCCCATTAAACTGACATCCCCCATTCATTTGCCCATCTATCTAGCTTATTCACATCCTCTTCCAGGGCTACCTCATCTGCACTATTACTAATAACCCTTCCCAGCTTCGCATCATCCGCAAACAACCAAATATCCCCTTGCAATCCAAGGACAATGTCATTGATATAAAGGTTAAACAATATAGGTCCCAGTACTGAGCCCTGTGGAACCCCACTTGTAACCTTCGGCCTCTTTGATATTGCTCCACCACACACAACTCTCTGATGCCTATCGGACAGCCAATCCTGAATCCAGTTGACCAATCTAACATCCAGACCCATGTGCTGCAACTTGAATATCAGCTTATCATGTGGCACCTGTCAAATGCCTTCACTAAATCCAAGAAAATGGAAGTATATGCCTTTCCCTCATCTACAGCTCTTGTAACTTTATTATAAAATGCTAGCATATTACTAAAACAAGAGCGCCCCTTAACAAATCCATGTTGACTATCACAGATAACATTACCCTCATCTGCCCAACTGTATATGGTCCCTCACTAATTTCAACATGATCTTACTAACTACTGATGACACGCAAACTAGGCTATAATTAGACACTTCCAGTCTGCTACCACCCTTATGCAATGTCACTATCTTACCTTCCTTCCATTTTATGGGCACCTTTCCCGCAGCCAGACTTTCATTGAAAAGCCAGGGCACTGTCAGTTCCTTAGCACATTCTCTCAAAACTCGTGGTGAAATACCATCCAGTCCCACAGCTTTACTAACATCCAGAGTACTCAGTATGTGTAACACACACTCCTTCAGTACCTCTAAACCTTGAACCTGATCTATCCCTCTAGTATTCAAATTGACGCCTCCAGGATGAAATACTCCAATAAAGTGTTCATTGAACAATTCCACTATAAAGTGCAAAAGTTCCTTAGGCCTACAGCTATTCTGATGCTTTATACTAGCTATAATATGCCTAAGTTAGTACCAATGGTAATAAACCAGAATGGGATAGCTAGCATAAAGCATTAGAATGTGGGCCTAAGGGGCTTTTGCACTTTATGTACACTAATGCCAAGAGCATTCAGAACAAGCAGGAGGAATTTTTTGGCATTGGTTAGACATTCTTACACTCAAGTGCCTCGGTAATGTCTGCATATCCACTCAACAGCTTTCCCATCCCCACACTAAAAGCTGTAGTTTCCCTTATTTTGCACATCAAATTTCACCTCATTCAGCAACACTTTTTCCAGTCTCTGAACACCAAATCTATTCAGATGCAAACCATCCTTCTTGTTTGTAAATCTTTTCATGTATCAATCTCAGTCCGCACATCCACAAGCTCTTCACCACTCCTCCTCTCCATTTCTGTTATCAGCTGACCCACTTGCAAGACATTTCTGCATTCGTGATAGTTCTGGCTTCGCCCTGTGTATCACTCCACGTAACTGAGCTATTTGCTTCATTATAGCCAACCAGGGGCGTGCCAGTAGTGTCTGGTGCTTGTGTGCAAAACTTTCGTTGGTGCCCCTATACCCCTCCCCCAATAAAAAACACTTCATAAAAACTTTATTTTTAATATTTGATTCCAATAAAGTGAGTATTTCATTCTGAATTTTATCTCCTAAATAGGAGGGCATATTTTTAAAGTTATTATCGTTAGGATCATTAGCTACACATCACGTGTGTTCCGATATAAAAGGATCAAACTTTTCTAACATTTCAATGCATTTAATTAAGTTAAGGGGATAATAAATCCCTCATTATTTTAAAGCCGAATATGAATCTCGGAGATCAAAATCTAAGAGTTTCATGCTGAAGAACTATCGGCGAGTCCAAGTGTAAGTCAACACCTTGGTAGTACAACACTAGGGCAATTCGGAGCAAAGGTGGAGCAAGATCAGTCACTATCCTTAATATTTTCTCATAATGTAAAATGCAGCTCCTAGGAGATGTATTGCTGTTTTACATTATGAGGAGAGGCCACTACCCAGACCGGTTTCGACCTTTATTGGGGTCTCATCAGTGAGTAGGTAGACCTGGAATACCAAGGTTTAAGTGAACCAAACTTACATATACCCCTACTAATGAATTGCCAGACTGGTGTACCCATATATTATTATTACTACAATAAAGAGCCAAGAGGCTATTTTTCCGGTGGAGTAAATTAAGTTAATAACTTAATTTACGCTGCCAGAAAAATAGCCTCTTGGCTCTTTATCATCTCAATGCATTTTAAAAAACTGCCATTGTTGCGATCATAAAGTTTATTACTTTTACCACGAAGAGCTAGATTTTGTTTGCTAAAAACTGTACTACAAAAATTATTTTTTTTATAACTTCATACCAACGTTTCCTTTCATTATCTAAAACTGTTTGCTGCAAATTACATCCTTAAAAAATAAATACAAGTTTTATTTTTTAAGGACATAATTAATTCTGTCCATTTTTTGTAATTGTTCAAATGATTTAAATTTTTCTCATGACGATTCAGGTACATTTGAAGATGTTGCCTATATTCTGCTGATAACAGCCGACTATAGAATAAAGTTAAAAACAGCAGCAGATTTTCTTATATATGTTTAGAGCAAATGTGAGTGTGAACAAGATTAAACAAATTTAAACACGCATCATCCTGTAAACAGTAAACTCGCACAAGTTCAAGTTTTTACTTGTTTACACTAAACTACTTGTTAGAACTAGGATCAGAATAAAATAAGATTCTCTCTCTCTCTCTCTCTCTCTATCTATCTATCATGCCACATCTCTCACTAAACGCTAGAGGATGTGCCACACCACTGCGAAACAGGCTGGTCCTGCAGCATATCCTTGCCCACCGGCCAGAAATAGTTATGCTGCAGGAAACAAACTTCCATTGCAACAGCAAAGCTTCATATCAACACTGGAAGAACTGGCCTTATACCATGCACCACTGTCCTGCCATACAACTTCATGGATCGGGAGTCAGCATTGGAATTCACCAAAACAGCGCTCTAAAAGTAGAAATAATCGATACCTTTCCTGGGTGTGCAATATATGCACTCATTACAACTCAGACAGGAAAGAAAATATATATCATTAACATATACATCCCACAAAATGACCAGCTTGCAGTGCAGGTACTGGAGTTTGTGCGAAACCACCTCAGCAAGGTCAATGACCACATCATACTGGCAGGGGATTTCAACTGCACTCTGGATCCTGCAATGGACAGACAGCAATGCCAAGAACATCGACACTCACTAGCTCAGCTTCTCCAGGATGTAATAAATGACTTCAAGCTGATTGACACCTTCAGACACTTGCACCCACATGAGAAAATGTTCTCCTGGAGAGCCAACGGTGGTCCTACCAGTGTCTTATACCAGGCACGGCTCGACAGATACTACACATCGATGCACACGATACCCTACATCAGGAGAGTCACATACCATCCATCTCATGCATCAGACCATGATTCCATCCTTCTTAACATTTGCTTTCCTGGACACACCAGATACAAAGGAGGAGCATACTGGATATTTAACAACAGCCTACTAAAGGATACAGAATATCTTAGAACCTCTAAAATCTATATCGAAACTCTCATCAGAGATATATCTACTTCACAATCAATTTCCGGGTGGTGGTCACTTTTTAAATCCAAAGTTAAGGTATTCACCCAAAAATATAGTCACCGAAGAAATTTGAATAAGCATTCAGCCCTTAAAAATTTGCAACAACAACAGCAATTGCATCATCCAGAATCTGAGGAATACCAGTCCCTAGAAGCCACCATACGCTCACACCTAGAGCACTCTGCAAGAGGAGCACTAATAAGAGCACGACGCAAACATATTAACTTCGCAGATGCCCCTACAAAGTATTTCTTTTCACTAGAAAAATGCCAACAAGAGTGCACCATTATATCTGCTATTAAAACAGATAATGGAAACATCATAGAAAATCATGACGAAATCCTCTTATATATCTTGCAGTACTACAAAAATTTGTACCAAGATAACCCAACATCTATGGAGGCCACGAATATAATTCTCTCCGATGTGAAAAGACTCTCACCAGCAACAAGGAGTAACACAGAACTCCCTATCACGTTACACGATCTGAAAACTTCCTGCACCTCCTTACCTAAAGATAAATCTCCTGGCATAGACGGGCTCACCACTGAATTTTATCAGTCCTTCTGGGAACAGCTTGGACCTATCCTCCACAGAGTATTTGTCGAAGCGAATACCAATGGCTTTCCACTCAATATGACAACATCAGTTATCAAACTCATTCCAAAGAAAGGAGACGCGACGAAACTAGGAAACTGGAGACCCATCTCTATCACAAACACCGACTGCAAAATTATATCCAAAGCCATTGCCAACAAACTTAAACCCGCTCTGAGTGAAATAATAAATAGGCATCAGAGCTATTCCATCCCTGGAAGATCTATCCACGAAAACTTGCACCTCATAAGGGATCTCATAAGCATAGCGAACAACAACAGTGAAACAATGGGTCTTGTAACACTAGACCAAGAAAAAGCTTTCGACCGCGTTGAACACCTTTACCTCTTCAACTGCTTGAAAGCATTTGGCTTTGGCTCAGGCATCATTCACTCTATTAAAATGTTGTATGCCAAGGCACAGTTTTGCATGAAAATAAACAACAGGCTTACCATAACTGCACCATACAGCAGAGGTATTAAACAAGGCTGTCCACTCTCCGGTCCTCTTTACACAATTGCCATCGAACCCTTTTTGTGTAGACTCAGCATGCTGCTCAAAGCATGCCGCCCTAAACTTCCCTACCAAACCATAACCCTGACAGCATATGCTGATGATGTTACAATCATAGCCCGCAAAGAGGAGGACTTTCATAACATACAAATGGCATACCAACAATATCAGGCAGCCTCAGGAGCCAAACTAAACACACATAAAACCGTAGGACTGTGGTGTGCCAAATGGAAAAACCGAACCGATTCCCCAATGTCTGGTACCTGGTCCACAGAGGGAAACAAATACCTGTGGATTTACCTAGGAAACACACCCTCTTATGTGGATAAGAACTGGGAAACAGTAAACAAGCGTTTCAAACAAGTTCTAGGAAAGTGGGCAGCAATACGAGCCTCTGCCTCCACAAGAGGGAGAACAATAATCGTTAACCAAATAGCCACCAGTGTCCTTTGGCATACACTAAAGATTCTTACGCCACCAGTGCAATTCATCAAACAAATAAAGTCAACCATATATCAATTCATATGGAATAAAACAAACTGGCTTTCCTACTCCCAGCTATGTACTTCTCTCAAAGATGGAGGACAAAAGTTGGTCTCCATTGACAACAGGATAACAACGTTCCGCGCTCGATTTCTCATAAATGCCCTACAACAGGAAATATCACACAAATGCACCACTGAGTATATTTTCACTTCTGCCACTAGAGGTCTCTCTCTCTCCACCACCTTAAGAATGACAACAGCTCAAGTGCCTGTAAATTTAACAAACTTCTACAAAGATGCCCTTCGACGATGAAAGAAGCTAAACCTCCAGCACACAGTGAAGACAGCATCCCTACCTGAAATCCTCATGGAACCCATCTTTCACAACACGATGGTAAAAAGCCCGATCACTCAGAAAGAATTTTTCTTTCCTCCATGGAGCTGGCGAAACGTGAGAATCTTGGGTGACATTCTTTCTCCAAGCCTCACCTGGCGCTTTCCAAATTCGCTCGAAAACCTAGAATATGGGAATGAGTCTGAGCAGATAGACACCGTAAAGGCCGCGTTTCAAGCCGCTATGCCTGATAGCATAACAGAAGTGGGGCTTAGCCCTCCAAACTCAGATGTTTTGGTGCCTATCTTTCTGATAAAAACCAATAACTCATGGGAGAAACTTACACCCAGCAACACCAACAAGATCTACAGCACACTAACACAACAGTCGAACCAAAGCACTTTGTTGGAAAATCCTGCATCATCTGATCAAACACTATTTCAATGGGATCTACCATATCGCACAAGAGCCATCAAACCTGACGCAGATATTCAGTGGAGAATGTGGCATAATATATTACCCACTCCTACTATATTACAAAAATTTAACTCAAACGTCTCAGATAACTGCCTCTTCTGCTACCAATTAGGAACGGTCCAGCATATCTACTTGGAATGCCCAGTCAACACTAAATTAATCAGTTTGACTCGGGAAACGGCAGCTCTTACCTGTGGTAATCTTCATACAGAAGAGGAATATTTCAATCTCGTCCATGTGGAGTCAAATAACCATTCATTCTGCAATTACCTTTTCATCACCGCAAAAGCGATAATATACAACTTCTACCTCAGACATACAAGACCAGACAGCACAGCAACTTCACAGAGAGAGGCAACTGACCAACTCACTGCAGCCTTCCAACAAAAGGTGAGATGTCGGATCCTACACGAGCATCACCACCATAGGCAAAACAACACCTTAGATCTTTTCCACCAAGAATGGAATCCACGGAATCAACTCCTGGCTGAGCAGGGCGACTACATTATAATCCACTTTCCAGCATAGAAGTGACACCTTTACCCCCCCCCCCCAAAAAAAAAAAAAGAAAGGGGGAAGAAAGAAGGATTGTTGTGCTTAACAGTGCGAAAGTTAATCAGCTGGCACTCTCATGTTAATAGATAATATTGTGCAATAGTAACTTTTATGTTCTTCCACATTTATGTTCTTATGTTAAAATAAGATCTTATGGTATAATGTTAAAATAACTCTTAATGGCTTTAATTTATTTAAAAAAAAAAAAAAAATGTAATTAGCCTTATAAGTGACTTCGATGTAACATACCTCAACAAGAGTATGAGCATGTAACCTCTCTGTCTGACTGCAGAGAACCAAAAAACCGGTTAATCCTGTATATAAGATTGTTATGTTTACAATAAAAAAAAAAATATCATGCCACATGTAATCTATCTTTCAATCCTATCTACCATTACCTCACACATTTTCAGTAAAGCATATGGGATTCAAAAATTACAAATGTAGTGAATAACAAGGTACACAAAACATGTTTTCCAGGTAGAATACTGAAACAAATAACTGATATTTTGTAGAAAAGGAAAGAATAGGCATCAGAATTTGTGGTATTTTGGTAAGAAATGACTTATATGGTGAAAAAAAGAATATGGATAGGACTTGAAGTTGTTGCAAGAGGGGAAAGGATAATAATGTTATTGGGAAAGTTGTTAGCATGTTGACCTAATGTGAAAATGAGTTGAGAAGAACAGAGATAATAAATGGCAAGATGGCATGTGTGAGGCAAAGGGTGTTCAGTTTGCGACTCTATGGAGTAAATGTAAAGGAAAGTTTGAATAGTTTAAGGTTGATAATTTGCATTTAAATGAGTGTGATGGTGCAGTGAAATTTAGGAAAATTATTGTTTGCTGAGGAGCCACAAATTCAAAATGAAGTTAGGTGTAGCTAATGATCAATGGGAGACTGTGAAGCAGGTTCTTGAAGGATAGGAGGAAAATAGATACAGGGTTGTAGATGTAATGGAATGGAAAAATGTAGGAATGAGATGGATTTAAATGGCAATCAGATTCAGGATCAGGAGAGATCATTGCCTCAAAGACAGAGGGATTGTTATGTTTGTATACTAATGTAAGAAGTAAAAGAAATACAAGAGCTAAGTTTGTTTCATTAAATGAGTCACTACATCCAAAGTTAATTGATCTAAGTGAAACTTAGTTGTCTGAGGGATATGCCATTCAGAATAGAAATGGAAGAATATTATTATTATTATTATTATTATTTAGGCCTCCAAGGAGTCAAAAGACTCATCATGGGAGGTCCATCCTAGGAAACACGTCTATCAAGACTCATTGTGGGAGGTCTCTCCTAGGAAACACAAAGTCTATCATACCACTCCTTAAACTCATTGACCATTCTCACTCTCACCACTCTATCAGGCAATGCACTCCATGGTTCAACCACCCTCCATACAAAGAAACCACTCCTCACCCTCTTGCTCACAGTTTCCTTCCGTAACTTCCAGGGATGGCCCTTGTCATCACTCCTTCTCGCTGTTCAATCAAGCAAAAGAACTCCCCAGTGTCAACCTTGTAACCACCTCTCAACAGTTTAAAAGTCTCAATCATATCACCTCTCCTTCTTCTATCCACCAAACTCTGCAGTCCACATTCCCTCAGCCGATCCTCATAACTAACATTGTACGGTCCTGAAACTGTCTTTGTTATCTGCCTCTGCACCCTTTCCACAGTTAATTTATCCCCTTCAAATCCTGGGGACCAAATATGAGAATAATAGTCCAAGTGTAGTCTGATCAGGGTTTATACAACGGAATGATAACTTTTATCTCTGCAGGTCAGCATCCTTCTCATTATTGAATCCTCTGTTACCTTCACCACCTTTGCAATATGTCCCCTGAATTTCAGATTTCTATCAATCAATCCCAGATCTCTTGTCTCCTACTTCTTCCAGTATATCTCCTCCAATAGAGTATGCAGTGTCCCATCGATGTGTCCCGAACCTCAAGACCTTACATTTTGCTGCATTAAACTGATTCCCCCCATTCATTTGCCTATCTGTCTAGCTTATTCAAATCCTCTTGCATGACTACCACATCTGCACTATTACTAATAACCCTTCCAACTTCACATCATCTGCAAACAATTGGATATCCTCCTTCAATCCACTGACAATGTCATGATATAGAGGTTAAACAATATAGGTCCCAGTACTGAGCTCTGTGGGACCCCACTTGTAACCCTCTGCCTCCTTGAAACTGATCCACCATACACAACCCTCTGATACCTGTCAGACAGGTTAAAAGAGGAGGGGGGGGTGTACTGTTAAGGATAGCAACGGAATTGTGTCCACAAAAGTGGAAAATGAAATTGGTAGTGTATGTGAAGATTCTGAATCTGTGTGGCATGTGAAGTTGAAATTGACAGAATAGTATATCTGTTGGATGTTGCTCTAGGCCAGGGAATGTAGAGAGGACTGACTGTGAAATGCTTGGGCAAGTTGGTTTGGCATATAAAAAGGTAATCATCATGGGTGAATTTTAATTATAGGAATGTAACTGAAGGAAGAGATAATGTATGGGAACAAAGAATGTGAATTTGTTGAATTTCTGAGGGATAACTTTCTTAAGCAGCATGCAATGGAAGCTATTTGAGGTTTATAGTGTTGGGTTTGGTGATATCATCACAATATGTATGAATGTGTTAATGAGACATTAACACTGCTATCAGCTAGTGAGAATGATCATGAAGTACTTTCTTTGAAATATAGCAAAAAAAAAACAAGATGATTAAGCGGATTTATATGGAATTATAAGATGAGAGATTTTGGGAAGCTTCATTATTAATTGGCTTCAATATGCTGTGTTGATGAGCTGTGCAGAAAAGATGTTGACAGTGCATGGGAATTCATAAGGGTGTCTGACAAATGCAATCTATAACTATTAACAAGAGTTAGATGTTCACTATTCATCCATTTCAGTAGGAGTGAAATGGATGAATAGCGAAATCAAGCAAGAAGTGTTGGAAAAGGAGATATGGTTGAGGAGTTATAAGATAGATGGTGGTGAACAGATGCATGAGGAGTATAAAGTGTAGACTAAGAAGATGACAAACATGGTAAAAAGTGCGGTATAAGAGAATATTGGCCAGTCATGCCAAAGATAACTCTAGTGAATCCTTCCACTATATGGCAAACAAAAGGAAGAATAATTATGGCAGGTTGACACTGGTGGAGGTATGGTAGCAGAGTGACCAACAAAAGATGTAGTGGAATTATTTAATGAGCACTTCAGTGTATATTACTGACATAATTGATGCTGTGCAATATGTAAAAAGGAGGTAAATATTATTATTATCATTAACATCTGACCTCCATAGAGGCAGAGACTCATCATGGAAGAAACCATGCCTTAACCTTAAACTGATTCAATGTGTCTACATTCACACTCAGGCAATGCATTCCACACACCAACCGCTCTCCGTGCAAAGAACCTGCTCCTCACTCCTCTGTCACATCTTCCTTATACAGTTTCCAGTGATGGCCTTTTATTCTACCCCCCCATTCTATGAAAAATCTCTTACATGTCAATCCAATAACAATCCCTGACTAGATTATATGTCTCAATCATATCCTTCCTGTTCTAAAAAATGCAATCTATAACTGCATACCAAGAGTTAAATGAATAAACAGAGTAGGAATGATATGGATGAATAGTGAAATCAAGCAAGCAGTGTTCAAAGAGGATATGGTTGAGGAGTTACAAGACAGATGGAATTAGATGTAAAAGAATCAGAGAGGTTAATAAGGCTGTGGAAATGGATGACTTATCACCATGTATATTTAAGGAATGTGCAAAACAATTAGCTATGCCCATGACCTGTTATTTAATCATGCAATCAGCCTTGATGTGTATACACATTAAAAATCGTAATACCATTGATATTACAATGAAATATATGATGGATATGAAATGCATGATGAACAATATATTTCATTTATACTGATGTAGATGTGATTAATGAAAGTCAGAATAGATAGAAAATTGGTTACATGGATTAGAAATTGGCTCTCTGAATGACACCAGCAATTTGTGTATGATGGAGAAGAATCACAAAAATGGAAGATAACAGGCAACCAGTGGTGTGCCCCAAGGTTCTGTTCATGTGGACTTACTGGAGATTTTCACTTGTTTGCTGATGATGCAAAGTTAGGGAGAATTATAAGGAGCACTGCTGATGTTAATTCCCTTGAGAAAGAATTAAGTAGATGTTTCTTCTTCTTCTTCTTCTCTTCCGTCTAAGATGGGTTGAGTCTTCTCTTGAGCAGGATCTTCCAGTCTTCTCTATTCCTTGCTGTTCGAAAAAGTTCCTTATATGTTCTGCATCCCAAGATGTTCTTTATTAATTTCAGCCAGGTAATTCTTGGTCTTCCAGGTCTTCTTTTTTCGGTTGGAAAAGTATTGATTAGGATGTTAGGATGTTAGGAAGTCTGTCTGCATCCATGCATACAGTGTGTCCAAACCATCTCAGTTGTTGTTTTCTAATTTTTTCTATTATTGTCTTTTTATACAATAGTTCTTGTCTGACTGTGATGTTTGTTTTCTTTTCTATCCAACTTGTCTATTTATTTTTCTTAAGCATTTCATTTCAAATGCCAGCAGTTTTTTCTCCTCTCTTTTTTTAACTGTCCACACTTCTGCTCCATAGATGACTGTTGGTATAATTATTGCTTCATATAGTTTGATTTGGGCTGGTTTAGATATCTTGTTTGTTTTCCAGATTTTCTGTAATTTTCCCATGGTGGTCCATCCTATCGCTATTCTGTGTTTGATTGTTTTGAGTTCATCTATTGTTTCTGTTAGTTTTGATCCAAGGTATATGAAGTTGTCTACTTGTTCTAATTGTTCTCCGTTTAGGGTGGCTGAGATGGTAGTTCTGTTCCTCCCTATTTTCATCACTTTTGTCTTTTGTATATTTATTGTCATGTCATATGTTTTACAGGTTTCATTTAGCTTGTTGATCAACTTTTGTAGTTCATTTGGGGTTCTTGCAAGAAGGACGAGATCATCTGCATATTTGATATTATTTATGTTTAAACCGTTGACATTGATTCCAGGCTCATTGTCTATTGCTTTCTTTACAACTTCTTCTAGATATATGTTGAATAGGCATGGGGATAATGGGCATCCTTGCATTACTCCTTTTTGGATCTCTATGGGTTCTGTTGTGAGTGTGTCCTTTTTAATGATTGCATTTGTCTTAGAGTAATATTTTATCAGAAACTGTATTATATATTTGTCTATTGCTTTTTCTAGTAGAATTTTGAGAAGGATTTCTCTGTTGATGTTATCGAAAGCTTGTTTAAAGTCCACAAAACAACAATATAGTTCTTTATGGTCTTCCCAGCTGAGGTCTGCTAGTTGGTGCAATGTGAAAATTTGGTCTATTGTTGAGTAATTTCCTCAGAAACCAGCTTGTTCTATGCCTATCATTTCTTCTTAGGTGTTTTTTAATCTATTTTGTATAATTCTTATGAATATTTTATAGGTGTGAGGGAGTAAATTGATTGGTCTGTAATTTCTGAAGTCTCTTTTGTCTCCTTTCTTGTATATTGGGATGATCTTTCCAGTTCTCCAGTCATCTGGGATCTCTCCTGTTTGTAGTATTTTATTGAATAGGGTTGTTAAATATTCTATTGATATGCTGCCTCCATATGACCACAGTTCAGTAGGGATAGTATCAATGCCTGGTGCTTTATTGTTTTTCATCTGTTTTATTGCATATCTAACTTCTTGTAAAATTTTTGGGTGATCATTATTTTCTTCTATTGTTGGCATTGAAGTTTTGTTTCCTTGGTGGAAGATAGTCTTAAAATGGTTTGACCAGATTTTTCTTATATATTCAATATTCCTGGTTTCAGTCATCTTGTTGTTCATCATTGTTACTGCTTTTGCTGAGAATTCCTTTGTAATTTCTCTTACAGTATCATGGAAGACTTTTAGGTTGTTTTGTTGGTATGCTTCTTGGCATTTCTTAGCTTTTTCTTCTAACCATTTTTCTTTGGCTTTTTTGCATAGGTTATCAACTTTATTTTTTAGTGCTCTGTATTTTTCTCTATTCTCTTCATTTCATTGTTTTGTTGATTTACAAGTATCTTGGCCTCTCTTTTCTCTTCTATGGTAGCTATGATTTCTTGGGTTATCCACTGTTTGTTTATTTTGGGTTTGGAACCTAGAGTGTCTTTTGCAATTGATAACACTATTTCTTTTCCTTCTTCCCAGAATTTTCCGCTGTTCTGTAAGATGGAGGGTTTTAATTTCAAGCACATCTGTTCTAAAAATCGACTTCTGCTTGAGCTATCTTTTAGTTTTGATAGGTTGATGTTTTCTTCTTTTCTGATATTATTTTTCCTGTTGAATTTTATCTTCACTTTGGCAGTTAATATTTTGTGGTCAGTGTCAAAATCCAAACTTCTTAATGTTCGTACCGACCTGGAAAATTAATGTAGAAAAGTAGATTTTTAGCTTGGACAAATGAATGGCGTTGTAGTATTAACTGCAAGGCATTGCTTTTTGGACTGTAGATATATATATTAGGCTGTGTACTGTACTGAACTGTGCTGCAGGAAGTGGATGAGATTCAAGATCTAGAGGTGTTAGCTGCAGTATTTTGACAAACTGAATTTCAGAGGGCACATCACAAATGTTGCAAAGACTACATCACCTTGCCATGTTGATAAGGAGCATGCTGATATATAGGGATAGGGGAGGTGGTTGTACCACTCTATAAAGCACTGATTAGAGAACACTTTGACTACTGTGCTCAGATTTGGTCACCTGTTTTCATTTTGATGTGGAAATATTAATAAAGGTTCAAAAACAAGTGGCTAAGACAATATCAAGACTCTGGAATCAGAGTGGAGTGGTTTTATTGGAGTAGTGGTGGTGGTGATCTGATGCATAAGTATAAAGTATACTAGAAAGGTGACAAACATGTTAAAAAGTGAGAAGGGATGAACCAGAAGCTATCTCTGAAGGATGTATAAGAGTGTGGTGAAGATGGGTGAGAGAAAATATTTTTACATGGGGAACTGTGAGTGAATGGAACACATCGTTTGCAGGGAGTTAATGATTTTAAGTTTCAGTATGATAAATATATTGTCAGCTGAATCAACCTCTCATGATGAGTCTGCTGACTCCATGGAAGGTATGATGATGATAATAATAATAATAACTACTCGTTATATTACAGATTATTATTTTCCTAACTCTAGGGAGTCATAAGTTTCATCATGAAAGATCAGCGCTAGACAAAACAACAGTCTATCATACAACTCCTTAAACTCATCCACTGTTTGCACTCTTACAACCCTATCAGGTAATGCATGCAGTGTTCCTACCACTCTCAATTTTACAGATTCCAGTGATGGGCCCCTTTACCTTGTTTCTTTTCCTCATTCTAAAATATGAAAAATCTTTAGGTGTCAATCCATTAATAACCTTTCAACAGCCTGAATGTCTCAATCACATCCCCACCTTCATTTTCTATCCACCAAACTCTGTAGTTTGCATGCTCTCATCCTATTCTCATAACCAACATTGTACATGTTGAAATGTTTTTTCACTTGTTATACTATAAATTAAAGATGCCAAGAAATTATATTCTTGGTTTAATCCTTTATCCAAGTGTAAGCAAACAAAGTTTCTGCAGAAATAGCTTCACGAGACTACTTGTATATAAAGGGTAATGACTTCACATCAATTGCCTTAGTATCTCATAATGCAAAACACACCAACTTTCAGACGTGTATAATAATATGCATTATGGAAAGGGCCACTGCCTTTTCTTTGCTTACACTTGGATAAAGGATTATTATTATTATTATTATTATTATTATTCAGGCCTCCATGGAGTAAAAAGACTATTCATGGGAGGTCCTTCCTAAGAAACACAAAGTCTAACAAGACTCATCGAGTGGAGGTCCCCCTCCCAAGAAACACAAGAAACAAAGTCTATCATACCACTCCTTGAACTCATTGACCGTTCTCACTCTCACCACTCCATCAGGCAATGTATTCCATGGCTCAACCACCCTCCATGCAAAGAAACCACTCCTCACCCTCCTGCTTACAGTTTCCTTTCGTAACTTCCAGGGATGGCCTCTTGTCATCACTCCTTCCTGTTGTTCAACCAAGCAAAAGAACTCCCCAGTGTCAACCCTGTAACCACCTCTCAACAGTTTAAAAGTCTCAATTATATCTCCCCTCCTTCTTCTATCCACCAAACTGTGCAGTCCACACTCCCTCAGCCGATCCTCATAACTAACATTGTACAGTCCTGCAATAATCTTTGTCATCCGTCTTTGTATCCTTTCCATAGTTAATTTATCCCCTTCAAATCCTGGAGACCAAATCTGAGAACAATAGTCCAAGTCTGGTCTGATCAGAGACTTATACAACGGAATGATAACCCTCTTATCTCTGCAGGTCAGTGTCCTTCTCATAATTGGTGAGAGTGACCATAAAGTCATGACTTGGGAGGTGGCTAAAGGAGTCGAATTTACAATTAAGACAGGGTATATGTGGAATTACCGGGCTGGTAAGTATGACAACCTTAGGTGTGTGCTTGGCTCAATGCCATGGCATGTAAAACTGCAAGGGCTGGATGTTGATAGTGCTTGGGAGGTGGTTAAGAACTGTTTGCAGGAGGCAATGGTTGACTGTATACCAAGAGTCCGAATAATAAATCAATTAGGGGTTAAATGGATGAATAACACTATTAAGCTTGAGCTGCAAAAAAAAGAAACAATTGTGGAGGAAATTTAAGGAGAAGGGTGACCATCAGGCGCAGGAACAGTATAAAGCTCAGGCCAGGATGGTAACGAGGGTGGTAAGAAAAGCAAAAGCAGATTACGAAAGGAAATTGGCCACGCAGGCTAAAGAGAATCCCAAACAGTTTTTTCAATATGTTGCAAGTAAAAGGAAAAATGCTCATGGTAGAATGATCTTAAAAAATGCTGAGGGTAGGGAGGTAACCGAATCAGTCGATATTGTGGAAATACTGAGCGAGCACTTTGCAAGAGTATATCATCCAGGTGGTGACTTTGCAGGAATGGAAGAACCAACAGCTTATACTGGAATTGTGATGAATGAAGTAGAGGTAACTAGTCTATTACAGAACCTCAATGTCAATACATCTGTGGGATTGGATGGTATACCAGCTCGTGTCGTACGTGAAGCGGCCAAAGAATTGTCAGTGCCCTTGACCATTTTGTTTAATTTGAGCCTCAGGACTGGGTCAGTCCCAAGGGGGTGGAAAGAGGGGAAAATAGTTCCACTGCACAAAGGTGGTTCCAAGGCTGCTGTTGGAAATTACCGGCCAATCAGCATAACAGGAATCATTATCAAGGTCTTAGAAAAAATAGTCAAGAGGAAAATACAAGATTGGATAGAAGAAAATGGGATACTGTATCGGGGACAGCATGGTTTTGTGAAGGGTAGGTCATGCCTCAGTAACTTGCTCACGTATTATAACACAGTGACGGCTGAACTGGATAAGGGTAATGGGTTTACGGTGATTCTACTGGACCTTGCCAAGGCCTTTGACAGGATACCACATGGAATTCTAATCAGTAAATTGGGGCATATGGGGATGGACATAGGGTTGGTGAGATGGATAGGAGGGTGGTTGACGGAGAGATATCAGAGAGTGGTTTACTCAGGAGTAGAGTCCACAAGACGGCCTGTGACTAGTGGTGTGCCACAAGGATCTGTTCTTGGACCACTGCTGTTTAATTTGTTCATAAATGATATAGGAAAGGATCTGAGAGGAACAGTTCATTTGTTTGCGGATGATGCGAAGTTGGGTAGGGCAATAGTGAATGCTGATGACGTCAAAATTTTGCAGGATGATTTGGATAGATTGGAGGTCTGGGCTAAGGAGAATGGATGTCAGTTTAATGTGGCAAAATGTAAGGTTATGCATTTTGGGGTGAAAAGATTGGCGGCAGTTTACTGCATTGGTGGAACCGTGCTCCAGGAAATTGATGAGGCACGAGATTTAGGAGTGTTGGTAGATAAGGAATTGAAATTTAGGGGACACATTGCAAAAGTGGCCAAATCAGCTCATCAAATCACTTGGTTGCTGAAGAATACGTTGACAAGCAGAGACAAGCAGGTTATTGTTCCTCTGTATCGAGCCTTGATAAGACCCCATCTAGACTACTGTGCTCAGATTTGGTCACCTAGGTTTCTTCTTGATGGGGAGGAGGTGGAGAGGATCCAGAGGCAAGTGACCAAGATGATAGCAGGTCTGTGGAATGAACCGTATGAGAACAAGTTGAGGATTTGTGGGTTGCAAAAATTGGTTGATAGGCGGAGGAGGGGAGATATGATTGAGACATTCAAATTACTGAAGGGTTTCTATAAAATTAATTCAGAAGATATTTTTGAGAACAAGGCTGGTTGTGGGAGGACTAGGGGACATCCATGGAAACTGGGCAAAAGTGTGGTTAGTAAAGGTGTTAGAGCTGGGTTCTTTACTTTTAGAGTAGTGAATGAGTGGAATGCGCTCCCTGAGTCTGTGGTGGATGCTGTGACAGTGAATGAGTTTAAGGCGAGGTATGATAGATACTGTATGAATGTCAAATAGTTGTGATGAATATGATTTGGGGCCTCCCTCGATGAGTCTAATGACTCCCTGGAGTTGCCCGTAATAATAGTAATAGTAATAGTAATAATAATAGCAGCAATCCTCTGCATTACCTTCATTATCTTAGCAATATGTCCCCAAAATTTCAGGTTTCTATCAATCATCAAACCCAGATCTCTTGTCTCTCCTACTTCCTCCAGTATAACTCCTCCCATAGAGTATGCAGCATCCCATCGATGTTTTCCCAAACCTCAAGACCTTACATTTTGCTGCATTAAACTGACATCCCCCATTCATTTGCCCATCTATCTAGCTTATTTAAATCCTCTTCCAGGGCTACCACATCTGCACTATTACTAATAATCCTTCCCAGCTTCGCATCATCTGTAAACAACTGAATATCTCCTTACAATCCACTGACAATGTCATTGATATAACGGTTGAACAATATAGGTTCCAGTACTGAGCCCTGTGGGACCCCACTTGTAACCGTCTGCTTCCTTGAAACTGCCCCACCATACACAACTCTCTGATACCTATCGTATAGCCAATCCTAAATCCAGTTGACCAACCTGACATCCACTCCCATGTGGTGCTGCAACTTAAATATCAGCTTATCATGTAGCGCCCTGTCAAATGCCTTCGCTAAGTCTAAGAAAATGGCAGTATATGCCTTTCCCTCATCTAATGCTCTTGTAACTTGATCATAAAAGGCTAGCATATTGCTAAAACAAGAGTGCCCCTTCACAAATCTATGTTGAATCTCGCAGATAACATTACCCTCATCTGCACAATGCTGTATATGGTCCTTCACTACTTTCTCCAAGATCTTACTAACTACTGATGACACACAAACTGGTCTATAATTAGACACAAAAGGTACGTTGGTGATGATCTTCCATCAACTATTGGACGGAGAGGTATATCCTGTTTATGTATTTTAGGTGTCCCATATATATGGTGTTGTTAGCCTTGAAGAAATTAGATTGAAGGCAGTGTCTAAACATCTGTGTGATGTCTAGAGGAAAGAGGTCTTGGATGATGTTTATTACCTCTTCTTCTGGAACATTGGTGAAAAGGGATACATCTAGACTGGCTAGCATGTCTGTTGGTGCAATCTTAATGGCTTGGAGTTTATTTACAAAATGTTGACTATTCTTGATATAGGATTCTGTTGATCTTATTTTATTATTTAATAAGTTTGCAAGATGCTTTGCCAAACAAAAGGTAGGTTGGTGATGATCTTCCATCAACTATTGGACGGAGAGGTATATCCTGTTTATGTTTTTTAGGTGTCCCATATAGTCTTGGAGTGATAGGATGTGAGGATTTTAGTGTTCTCTTCACTTCACTGGCCAATTGTTACAATTTCTGATTAGTTGGTTTGTTTCATTATGATTTTTTATTGTGGGGCTTTCCTCAACTCTAAAAATAATAATTTTTAGAGTTGAGGATAACTGTAGAATTTCCTTTATCAGCTTTTGTAATAATGATATCTTTATTTTTCTTCAAGTTGAGAATTGCCTTTCTATCATAAGGAGACGTTGAGAACAGGTTGTTTGGCTTTGGCTGGGATTATTGTACTTTTGAATCTAATAGTGTTGGCAACGTTTTTTTGGTAGTGGATATAGGCCTTTTTCAATTCAACACATAAAATCCATTTTAGGAATGTGTTTGGGCGTAATCGCGAAATTAAAACCTTTTTGGAGAATATCAGATTCATTTTTTGAGAGGCTATGATTTGACAAATTGAAAATCACTTTGTCATCCGGGAAGTTGTTTTGTGTCCGATATTTTTTCTTGTAAAGTTCATTGAATTTCTTAATTTGTTTGTGGATAAAATCAACTCAATACATAGCAAGATAAAATTCACTCTGGAAGTAAAAAACAACAACCAACTGCATTTTTTAGATATCTTGATAAAAAAACAACATAACAGTGTCAAATTATCCATTTACAGAAAGCCCACAGATACTGGAAGATATCTTCACTATACTTCAAACCACAAGACACACAAACTGAGTATTATTCACATGTTGAAACATAGAGCCAAAAAGTTTATATCAGAAGAGGAGGATACACAGAAGGAACTCTCACTAATAGCCAACACATTATCACAAAATGGATATCCTCAAAACATCATCAAAAAATATCTATACAATGACAACCCCAGACAAGAAGAATCCCACTGTCAGCACATTTCTACTGTAGTGATACCTTTCATCAAGTCAATTTCTTATCAAATAGCAAGAATACTAAGAGCCCACAACATCAGAGTGGTCTTCAAACCAACCACCAACATCAGACTAATTTTAGGATCTCCAAAAGATAAAGTTCCGTTCTACAAACATCCAGGAGTATATTACATTCCCTTCTCCTGTGGTCTTGCCTACATCGGACAAACTTCACGAAGTTTAGAAATTAGACAAAACGAACATGTTGGTGATGTAAACCACAACAGAAGCATCTCTTCCTGCTTAGCACATCATTTCTGCACGTCTAACCACACGATAGATTGGCAAAACAGCTCCATGCCATATCTCGATGACGACTACAGGCATCGTGTATTTAAGGAAGCAACACTAGTACTAATAATCGGCGGAAACCTCAACAGAAATCAGGCTGTAATTCTAAACAGTTCGTGGAAAAACTTGATCCTCTCTCTCAATCAATCTGAACTACAGCTCGCCAGTAATCACATTACAAGTCTACAACAAACACGCATGTGTAATAATGAATAAGAACAATAAGTCATCTCTGTCATGCGAAACGTGTAACCATAGCTACTAGTTTGGTTTACAATGTTTTTTATGTTCCTTTTAATTTGCATTTACTAACTGTCATATCTCCATAATGCCTTGAAAAAGCCAGACAGTTTGCTAGAGAATCTGGTAGGTTTGAATAAATGTTTTTATTGTAAACTGGTCTGTATTAATAAAATTGTATTTCTATTATTATTATTATTTTCCTGACCTCCATGAAGTCACAAGATTCATCATGGGAGGTTAACTCATACCACTCCTTAAACTCATCCACTGTCTGCACACTCACCATTCTCTCAGGCAATGCATTCCATGCTCCTAATGCTCTCCATGCAAAAAACTTACTTCTTGCGCTTTTATTCACCACACTATTTTGCAACTTCCAGCAATGGCCCTTGTCCTTGCTCCTATCAACTAGTTGGTCAAGTGGACAGCATACCTGCTCTCAAACCTATAAGTTGTGGGTTTGAAGTACACTTTGGGAATGAATGATGAAGGTCTTTAGGTGGGTGATGAATTTCATTGCCTGATGAGATGAGACCACTTTCCTGTGTATGAAGGGCTGAAGTGGCTTGAAGAAGTTTCAGGTTTGGTCTGTAGAAGTGAGTTTCTGATTATCATCATTATCATCAAATTCCTGACATACCCTCAAGGGATTTACAGAAAATTATTGTACTACATGAAAAACTTACATAACCACTAACTTCCTATCAACAATTTTCCTCAAAATCAATCTGTTACTTGTCAAGATCCGACATTATCAGATCTTATATTTCTATCTTCTAAGGCACTTTTACTATATCAATCCACACCTATATCTTGGTCTTCATCTGGGTTTTTTTCCTGCCAACATGGCAGAGAACACTTGTTTTGCTAATTTTTCCTCTCCCTTTCTGTTTAAGAGTTTCAGTTTAATATACATATATATACAGGGTGTTCGGGATAAATTTGACATATTTATAATTAATTATATTTTTCCGTAAGTTACATGTATTAACAAACCCTTCTCTTTATTTAAAAGTTTGGACCCTTCTTCATTCATATACAAGATGTCAGAAAGGATGGATAGCTGGAACCCACCTGAATCATGGAAGAGAATAACTTGTATCATGATGATTCGTGCCCGCCATCAAAATAAGGATATTACGACTGCTGCCCAATGCTCCCTGAATACAGTAAAAACAATCAGGCATGAACTAGAGACTTGCAATGGTGACTACTAGGATGTAGCAAGAAGAAAGATCCCTAGCAGATGATCTGATTGCGTTCGTACAGCAGAATTCCTCGCAAATCTGCAGGAACAGGTGTTGAAGAACCCTGGCATTGGAATTCGGGCTTTGTTCGTGGAGTTGCTAACTGTAGTCAAGCCCTGGATAACAAGGGTAGGCAATGGTAGGCCGTATGTATGGCAGCAGGATTCGGCCCCTTGCCACACCTCTGGGAAAAGTCAAAAATGGTTGTCAGAAAATTTCTACGACTTCACCAGTCCAAATGTTTGGCCTCCAAACTCCCCAGACCTTAACCCCATGGATTATTTTGTATGGGGCGCAGTTGAAAAAGACACCAATCGCACTTCCAGTAATACAAAAGCCCAGTTAATGGATAAAATTAAAACAGTTTTTGCGGCCCTTCCCAGGGAGACTGTAGCATCAGCTTGTTCGAGGTTCCGAAGCAGAATTGAAGCTGTGATCGATGCTAATGGTGGTTATTTTGAGTAAATCTTGTTGATAGTATTGTAATTAACTCTGCCTGTAATGTTTTTTTGTCAATTCATTAAATTTAATAGATACAAAGAAGATTTTCTTTTTCCTTACGAAACTGTCAAATTTATCCCGAACACCCTGTATATTAAAGATACCAAACTATTTTAAATATAAACCAGGTTTTTTTACTCCATTTCCCAAGTAAGCAGACAAGTCAGTCAAGTTTGTGCCTGCAAGTGTTGCAAGTCTAGCTGACCCTGCACGTAGTGCAAGTCAAGGCAACTCGTGGTAAAGGTAGCATAAGCTCTGATCACTATTCTTAATATTTACCCTTAATGCAAAGCACGTATCCTGGAGGAGATGTATGATGGTATGTATTAAAGGCAAGGGGCCACTACCCAGACTGGTATATATATATATATATATATATATATATATATATATATATATATATATATATATATATATATATATATATATATATATATATATATATATGTGTGTGTGTGTGTGTGTGTGTGTGTGTGTGTGTGTGTATATTAGGTTTACCAAGTAATTTTATAAACTTGGTTATTTTACTCCTAATCTCAAGTAAGCAAACAGTTAAGTTTGCGCCTGAACATAGTTCAAGTCTAAAGGTGGTGCAACACCAGGGGAACTCATTGTAAAGGTGGGTAAAGCTCTGATCACTATTCTTAGTATTACCTACCTTTACAATGAGTTCCCCTGGTGTTGCACCACCTTTAGACTTGAACTACGTTCAGGTGCAAACTTAACTGTTTGCTTACTTGGGATTAGGAGTAAAATAACCAAGTTTATCAAATTACTTGGTAACCCTAATATAAGTTATTCCCAAGGTAAAAAAAAAATTATTTACATACACACACACACACACACACACATATATATATATATATATATATATATGTGTATATATATATATAAATATATATATATATATGTGTATATATATATATAAATATATATATATATATATATATGCGCGTGCACGCACGCGCACGCACACACACACACACACACACACACACACACACACACACACACACACACACACACACACACACACACAGACTTGATCCACTGCCTGGCCATTTGACATGTACCCTAAAGAGAAGTGTTCTGGAAAAGATAAGCCTTATTAATCAACTAATCCTCATAGTCACCATTATCATAGTTGTTATTAATATTACTATTATTTCACATAACACTGGGCACTTCGAGCAGACTACAGTTTTTTTCATTGTATAACACTGTATATAGCCTGAATGATAATAATAATCTCTCTCTCTGTGAAATGTATATTTATAAAAAATAAAAAAAATTTAAAAAAACATTCAGAATTGTATACTTAATCCCTGTAGAGACGAAGGAATGTAACAACTATATCTTAGTTGTACATAAAACATACAATGCATGCAAGATAATGACTTTTAAATAGCAATATGTTTTATGTACAACTAAGATATAGTTGTTACATTCCTTCGTCTCTCCCACGAGAAGGTGAGTATTTGTTTGCACATATGTGCAATATTTAAATTGTAATAATGCATATGAGGGGGTGCTTAAGGGTCAAAGCTATATAACTGAAAGTAGAACTCCACATAGCTTTCAAAGGAATGCGGAAAACCGACCAGAGCTTCTGACCTAATGTCCAATCCTCACCTTCTCGTGGTGCACACTGTTAGGTATCTACCTGGATACTGAATGTACAAGGATGTGCTGGCAATTTGGGATTTAGCTGACCAAATTCTATTCTTATTGGCTTAAACCAAAATTTCAAATGATGGTACAACATGACAGAATTTCATGCCGGCTGGGGCATCGTCCGGGTAAACAAAGCCCCTGTTGTTTTTGCCAGGGAACCAGGACAAACAGCAAAAAGTCAGCTACTGGTACTGATTTTTCAGTACCAGTAGCTGACTTTTGATAGTATGGGTACTATCAACATAAGAAGCCTGAATAGCAAAGAAATGGAGCTAGCTGAGAAATGGATAACTACCAGATCGACATAATAGGGGTGACTGAAACAAAAAAGAGAAAAACTGGTGAGATCTTTCTGAGCAATAAATACAAAATGTTATATTCAGGCAAAGACAATCAAGGAAAAGAATGAGTAGCCATTGTATGCAACACTAAATACGAGGACCATAGGCACAAATAAGTCTCATTGTCCAGTTCCCCATTCTCGTATTTGCCCACATCACGTTCTGCTAAGGTAGAAGTGGAGAAATTTTTTGAGGCTTTAGAGAAAGCAACTAACACAATGAAAAAGGAAAAGTTGGTCCTTGTTGGGGATCTAAATAGCAGAGTAGGAAATGATTGTCAGACATACAAAAATATTTTGGGAAAATTTGGAGAAAAGAACAAAACTAATAATAATGGCAAATACCTGTTGGATTTCTGCTCAGGACATGGACTGATTATTACTAACACCATGTTCCAACATAAAAATGTAAACAAATTCATGTGGAGAGAAGAGGCAAAGAATAAGAAAACTCTCATTGATTGTTATTGTTGATAGTGATGTTTTCTGCCTGGTGCAGGACACCAGAGTGTACAGAGGATTTGAAATTGGAAGTGATCACCATTTAGTCTTGAGCAGGATAAAATTGAATTTCATATTGAAAAGAAGACATGTAAGAAAGTTTTAAAGAGAATAAAAGTTGAGCAGCTCTCAGATATGAACTGTAGACTAAAATACACAGTATTATTCAAGAAAAAATTAAAGAGTTTGAGAGCAGGAACCAAACTTTTACACATCAGTGTCCTCCACATCATTCCCACAAGCCTTTGTGTTGTCTTCACAATTTTGGCTATGTATCCCCTAAATTTCAGATCCTCATCTACTATCACCCCCCAGATCTCTTATTTCTTCCACTTCCAACACTGTATCCTCACCAAACATAAATTCTGCATCCCATCTTTGTTTTCCAAATTTTAAAACCTTACATTTTGCAACACTGAACTCACATCCCTATTTCCATGCCCAATCACTCAATTTATTCAAGTCTTCCTGCAAGGTCACAAAATCGTCACTACTCTTCATGATTCGTCCCAACTTTGCATCATCTGCAAACAACTGATTATCTCCATCCATATCTTTACCTATATCATTAACATACAAGTTAAACAGTATTGGCCCTAAAACAGATCTCTGAGGCACTCCGCTAGTGACTTTCCTTTTCCTTGACATCGCTCCCCCATACACAACTTGTTGATAACTATCAGACAGCCAATCTCCAAATTTTCTAATTTCATTCCGCATCCATTTCATCTCTTTTCTCATCCAATTCAATTCAACTTCCGAATCTTGTGTCACATTCTCTCTATCATTCAATCTTCCTAATTTTCTAACTCTCGACCCCCTCTTCTCACTTTCATTCTCATTCATCCTTTTGTACTTTCGCTCCAACATGCGTCCAACTTTCGCTATGATTCATTCTTTCGATTTTTTCCACTTTCGATTCCTTCATCATGCCGTTTTCACTTTCATTCATTTTCTCAATTTTGTTTCCTTCCTCAACTCTTGCCTCACTTTCATCCTTTTTAACATCTGTTACGGATTTTACATTACTCGTTTTCTTTTTTACCAATTTTTTAACATTCTTTCACCTCTCTTTCACACCATCCTTCTCTTTCGAACGTGCACTCATTTTCCCCGCGACATTCTTGATACTAACATTTTCTGTCATCAATTTCATATTTCCATTCATCAATTCCTCGTTCAGGTCGAACGTCGCATACACCCTCCTTCCATCTGCCCTAAACATCCACACATCATTTATGTAATCGAAAGAATACATATAGCACACCTCACACTTAACGAAACGACTGAAGTCTAAATTAAAATCATGGAATGACAAAGCTCTCACCTCGGAGCATCCACCTTTCTCATGCTCTCACCTCCTCTCGGAGCATGAGAAAGGTGGATGCTCCAAGAGGAGGTGAGAGCATGTGTAGAAAGGAATGGGATGACGAGGGATGATCAAGAGAAAACAGTTGGAATTGAAAAGGGTTTAAAATGAATAAGCAGAAAGGGAAATGGCCCCAGTCAAGTATTGAAAGATCACATCGAGTGGGTGGTATCAGTGGAACTATCTGTAGATCCAGAAATGAGCTGTTGTGTTTGTGTTCAAATGCTAGAAGTATAAGAAACTAGGCAGATGAAATGGTTGCATTAATTGTGTCTGTGCACCCAGAGATTGTCGGAATAAGTGAGACATGGTTGAAAGAGGACGACATCCTGACAGGAATAGAGATGGAAGGGTATGATGTGTTTCGTGAGGATAGAAAGGGTAAAAATGGAGGGGGAGTGATATTGATGATAGAGAAAGAGTTATGGCCATACAAAGTAGAGATGCAAGAGGGAAATAGTGCCAGTGGTTTTGAGGCAGTATGGTGTGAGATAGAGGTGAATGGAATCAAATACTTAGTTGGATGTTGTTATAGACCAGGAATTGTGGGTGGTGGTGTATAATCAAATTAGCCAAGCAAATAAGAAATTTGGTCATCTCATCAGAGGATGTAATTATAAATGAGGTGTCAAATCATCCACCAATTGGTGACAGTGACCATGAGATGATTACCTAGGTGGTTGCCAGCAGTGTGAGGACCTCTGTGAAAAAAGGGTATATGCGGAACTACAAGGGAGGTGATTATGAAGAGCTCAGGAGACAGCTTGTGGGTGTAACATGGAATGAGGAGTAAGCTGGAAAAGAGATCAATGCAGCTTGGGGGATTTTCAAAAACTATCTAGTAGATGCAATGTCTAAATATCTATATGTATTCCAAGGGTGAGATGAGATGGATGAATAAAGAGATTAAACATGCGATACAGAGAAAGAGGGCATTGTGGAGGCAGCATAAGCGAAGTGGAAATAACCAATTCCATGAAGTCTACAAAGACAAGGCAAGGAGGGTGACTTCGTTGGTGAGGGTAGCTAAAGAGAGGTATGAACAGCAGTTAGCTAATGAAGCCAAACAGAATCCTAAGGAGTTCTTTCGATATGTAGCCAGCAAAAGAAAGAATGATTATGGAAGGATGACATTGATTGGAGAAAATGGTATAAAGACAGCTGTCGTGGAATGTGGGTGGAAGTACTTAATGAGCAGTTCATACAGGTCTTTCAATCTTCTGAATGTGACTTCATGGAGAGATTGAGAGCAGTAGATGATGGGGAGGAGAGACTGACTGTAAGTGAGCAAGAGGTGTATGGGGAGTTGAGTAAACTAGATGTTAATAAGGCTGTGGGACTTGATAATATATCGTCATGTATTCTGAAGGAATGTGCCAGAGAGTTGACACCTGTCTTGACATATTTTATTAATATGAGTCTTGCACTCGGTCAAGTCCCTAAGGAGGGCAAGATTGTGCCACTTCATAAAGAAGGTGATCGAATTCAAGCATTAAACTAGAGGCCTATCTGTGTGTGTCAGGTGTTGTGGTTAAGTTGTTGAAGAAGCTTTTGAGAACTAGGATCCAGAGTTCGGTTGACAACAATGGTATCATCTTTGATGGACAGCATGGATTTGCTAAAGGGAGGTCATGTTTTAGTAATCTGCTTACTTATTACAATAAAGTGATTGCTTCCTCAGACAGAGGAGAAGGATACACAGTGATATACTTAGATTTTGCAAAGGCTTTTGTTAAAGTACCTCATGATAAATTGATAGTCAAACTGGAGCACATGGGGGGTTGGATATTAGACTGGTGCATTGGATTGGCTGTCTGATAGGTATCAACAAGTTGTGTGTGGAAGAACGATGTTGAGGAAAAGGAAAGTCACTAGCAAAGTGCCTCAGAGATCTGTTTTAGGGCCATTACTGTTTAACTTGTATGTTAATGATATAGGTGAAGATTTGGATGGAGATATTCAGTTGTTTGCAGATGATGCAAAGTTGGGATGAACCATGAAGAGAAGTTGCAATGTTGAGACCTTGCAGGAAGACTTGAATAAATTGAGATTGGGCAAGCAAATGAGGATGTGAGTTCAATGTTGCAAAATGTAAGGTTTTAAAATTTGGAAAACAAAGATGGGATGCAGAATTTATGCTTGGTGAGGATACATTGTGGAGGTGGAAGAAATAAGAGATCTGGGGTAGATGAGGATCTGAAATTTAGGGGACACACAGCCAAAATTGTGAAGACAACACAAAGGCTTCTGGGAATGATGCGGAGGACACTGACGTGTAGAAGTAGGGAGATGCTTGTTCCGTTGTATCAGGCTTTGATTAGGCCACACATGGACTATTGTGTCCAGATTTGGTCACCTGGTTTTTTGAGAAGGATGAAGAGATGTTGGAACGGGTCCAAAGGTGACTGACTAAGGTAGTTTCTGACCTCTGTAATGTCGAGTATGAGGAAGGATTGAGGAGATGCAGTTTGCAGAGTCTGGTGGACAGGACTAAGAGGGGGAGATATGATAGAGACCTACAAGTTGGTAAGGTGTTGTTATAGGATCAATGCTGGAGAAGTTCTACAGAAAATAGTGGGAGATCGGGGGAAAACCAGAGGTCATCCCTGGAAACTGTATAAAAAAGGTGTGAGTAGGGGAGTGAAAGGCAGGTTTTTTTCGTGCAGAGTTGTAAATGATTGAAATGCCTTGCCTGAGAGTGTGGTGTCTGCAGGGAGTTTGAATGTGTTCAAAGCATATGATGAGATGTGTGTGTGTGTGATAAAAGGACCTCCCAGATGAGTCTTTTGACTCCATGAGGTCTTGGATAGTAATAACATAATAATAACAACAAAGATCTGTATTTAAGTTTTGTAGATTAGGAAAAGGCACATGACAAGGTGCCAAGAGAGAAGCTATTCCAAACGCTACAGTCATATTGTGTTAATGGGACATTATATAAAGCAATACTTAGTCTCTATTTGAGTTGTAAGTCAGCAGTTATAATTGAAGGAAGTACAGGAAGATGGTTTAATGTTAAATCTAGTCTCAGACATGGATGTACATTATTTACGCTCTTATTCATTATCTATATGGATCACATTATAAAGGAAAGTGGAATTAAACCTGATATCAAAATTGGAGATGTTAATGTCAGCTTTATGCTTTATTCTTTGCTTTATGCAAATGATGTTATACTTCTAAATAAATCCGCTACAAGTCTGCAGGATTCCCTGACATAATTGAATAACTGTTGTAATAGATATGGTATGAAGGGAAGCATTAAAAAGACAGACATTGAAAATATCAATCAACTACATTTGAATCGAGAACTTAAAGAACAAGTAAAACATTTCAGCTACTTGACACGATTTTTAGTGAAGATGTTAAATTAAATATGGAAATAGACAACAGAATCAACAAAGCTGGTATGGTAGGAAGTCAACTGAATAAATTTATATGGAATAAGAGAGAAATTAGCCAAAACACTAAATTAGCTGTATACAAGACAGTGTTTAAACCAATTTTAACTTATGGATCTGAGAGCGGGGTTAGAAGTAAAACACTTGACCAAAGATTAGAGACTGAGACTGCAGATATGAGAGTCTTGAGAAAGATTATGGGCATCAATGGCAATATCATATTAAAAACAAGGATATTAGGAAAGAACTTGATATTATCTGCATCCAGGAATGCATTAGCAGAGCTAATATGAGGTGGTATGGTCACTTAAGCAAAAATGGGAGAGGAAAGATTAGTATAACAAGTTCTCTACCAGGTTGGCAGGAAGAATACCCAGAGGAAGACCAAGATATAGGTGGATTGATACAGTGCCTTAGAAGACAGAAATTGTAGATAGGAAGTTAGTAATGATGTGAATTTTTCATGTAGTACTATGATATCCTGTACAGCCCTTGAGGGTATATATCAGGAATTTGATGTGCAATTATTATTAATACTGTTAATAATAATTGCACGTATTAACATTATTTACTGTAACAAAAACAAAGCACGTAATGAAATCTTTGTATCAGGATATTAAAAAAAGAATAACTATTCTCAGAGATCAATAAGATTATTATTATTATTATTATTATTATTAAGCACCACAAAATTCCTAGAAGAACTAAACAGATGGCTTTCAGCCACGAAAGTAGGCACCACAAAATACTTGATAATAATAGGAGACATTAATATAAACATTAGGGACATAAATAACAACACAGAACAATACCTAGACCTATTATCGGCATACAACATAACCCCATCCATACAGTCGTATACACGAGAAGAGATAGTCGGAAACACAACAACCTCAACCTGCATTGATCATATAAATATAAGGGCCCCTCCAAACAGCCACACAGCAGCCGTCATAACATGCAAACTAGCAGACCATTATTTCACAGCATTGCAGTTACACACTGAACCAGAACCCATAAAAATCACTGAGACTACAAAACAGTATCATAGCATTGTAAACGAAGCAATAGTGAACGATGAAATCAGAAAAACAGACTGGATGCAGATAGCATCTCTAGACTCTGCTGAAGCTGTATATAATAATTTTAAACTTGCATTTAACAAAATATATAACAAAGCATTAACAAAAATAAAAATACGCCCCCAAACGAAACAAAATCCATGGATAACAGACAACATACTAACAGACATACAAAGAAAAGATGCCCTATGGAAACAATTTAAGAAGTTGCCAAACAATATTGCTTTAAAAGCTGAATACAAAAGAAAACGGAATCTCCTAACAACCCAGATTAGAACGGCAAAAAGAAACTATTACAGCAACAAATTAACAACAGCGCAGAATGACATAAAGGAAACCTGGCACCTGATTAATGAAATGCTGGACAATATACACAGACCCACTGCCTCAGAAACAATAAAACACAGCTTTGCTTGCAACCCCAAATCCCTCAAACAGTTGGCAAACAACTGTAATCAGCACTTCGTGAACTCTGTCCAAAAGCTACAAGAAACAACCTTTCCTCACACAAACGAACATTCTCCACTAGGTCCACGAGCAACCCAGTCGATGTGGTTCTCCACGGTAACAAAAGAAGAACTATCACTGGCAATTCAACAAATTAATCCTAACAAAGGACCGGGGATAGACGGAATCAGACCAAAAGACATCAAGAAACACTCAACCGACCTACTTCCAGTTATACAAAAACTGTTAAATAAAATCTTCGAAACGGGACACATACCTGAAACACTGAAGACTGCACTAATCACACCCATACACAAACAGGGAAAAAGAAACATAATAAGTAATTACAGACCTATCGCCACGCTGCCTGTAATCAACCAAATCATGGAGCGCATTGTACATCAGAAACTCTCCACATGCGTTGAAAAATTTTAAATCATACCCAAAACACAATATGGCTTTCAAAAAAATAAAGGAACAGCAACACTCCTGGAAGATTTCACAGATCTAATAAACGCTGCATTGGATAAAAACAGAATAACATTAGTGGCCTTCATTGACTTAACAAAAGCATTTGACACACTAACACATAAAACCTTGTTAACGAAACTTACCCATATCGGAATTGGAGGTTGTCTACTCCAGTGGTTTAAAGCATACACGAAAAACAGAAAGCACATCACACGTATAGGATCAGCACACAGCAAAGAGGTACGTGTAACCTGTGGAGTACTGCAAGGAGCTGTCCTATCTCCCATTCTATTTAACATATACACACACGACATAAGCCAACTCCCCCTAAAAAGTAAAATCTTCCAGTATGCAGACGACACGGCCATAGTATCCATTCACAACAATGCAAATATCGCTTACAAAAATATGCAACACGACATCAATCAAATCACTAACTGGTTAACCGAAAACGGCATATACATAAACCCTGGAAAAACAAAGCTAACGATATTCAAAAACCCCCAAACCTTGCCCATAGAAACTAAATATCTCACTATCAAACATTCATCCTCCTATACACAAAGTGCAGAACCTAAAATCACAACCATCACACAGGTGAAAACAACACGCTATCTTGGACTTCACTTTGAAGCTGATCAAAGTTGGAATAGCCATACGAACTACCTACATACCAAGCTTAGGATAATAGCAAGCAAACTATACAGATTAAAAGACATTGCCCCAACCCACATAAAAATACTAATCTATAAAGCATTATGTGAAAACATTTTAAGATATGCAATCACATCATACGCATTCTGCACAGACTACAGACTTAACAGCCTACAATGGTTGCAAGATAAATGATAAAACTGATATTCTGGGAACAACCCACTCTTATGCAGGAAGCATGGACAAAACCCAAAATATTTAAGGTGAAACACTTACGCTACTACAGCCCAACATATAGAGTAACCAGAACAACATATCAAATAACAAGACCACAGTCAACAAACTACATAACATATAAGTACAACAATCACAACGGCAAAGCCACCCGAAACTTCTACGTACCTGACATGATAAACAAACTGCCGTTCGACAACAGAAACCTAGGAACATACAGAGAGCTGAAACAGGCACTATATAAATATTATAGCGAGAATGAAAATTAGAGCAATTCCTGTCTTTCTCTCCCCCACCACACATGCACACACAAACCTATGACAACCCCCCCCTCTCAAAAACTATCACTACAAGAACACAAAGAAACAAACACACCACGTCTAAATCCAACCCTATTTGCACAAAAATAAAAAAAAATAATAAAATAAAATAAAAAAAAGTTAAACTGTAATAGCAGTCGAAGTCTTTCAAGCACGTACCAACAAACAGTAAAATCAACATCTGGCTTGTGACCAGTATAGGAACACAACCATGAAACCACCACCCTCTGTCATCTATTATCTTCCTCAGATAAGCTCTGCTAAGCTTCGAGGAAGAAAATTACTAACTTGCAAGAATCTGTTATACACACTTGTAATGCGTTATAAATATTATATATATATAATTACTACAGTAACTATGTATGCAATTCATCTGAGACATAAAAAAAATAAATAAAAATAAAAAAATAAATAAAAAAAATAAAAAAAATTATTACTATTATACTCAAGATAAAAAAAAAAAAATTATTATTATTATTATTATTATTATTATTATTATTATACAAGGCGCCATATTATTACCCACACTATTCAACGTATACATTAATAATATTCATAGCATGGCCATAATAAGTCAAATATTTCAGTACGCAGATGACACTGCACTACTAGCAATCCACACAGACATCAACATGGTTCTTTGCAAAGCACGACAAGACCTAAATGAAATCGCAACATATTTACACCAAAAAAGGTTGGTCGATTGGTAGAACCTCTGCTACTAATGGCTCAGTTAAGCAAGTTTGAGCACGGTTAGTAGTTGGAAGGAGTCCAATTGATGCTGTTGACACACTCTCCCTCGATGAGTCTTTGGACTCCCTGGAGGTGTCAAATAATAATAATAATAATAATAATAATTTAAATTTAATCAACGGCTCCAAAACACAGATGTTGATAATACACAACCCAAGAATCATGGGCCCCGCACCACTATCGATACACTGTCACACATACCGCTGCATTAACAACAAAAATACCTGCAAATGTCCCGAAATCAAATCTGTAACACATGCAAAATACCTTGGTCTCTATATCGATTGCCACCTTAAATGGATAAAACATATAGAATACCTACATACCAAACTCCGGATCATTGCAGCAAAACTCTTCCAAGTAAAAGACCTTATTCCATCAAACATAAAAAAAACTCTTATATCACAGCATCTGTGACTACTCAGATACACTATAATAGTCTATGCAAACACATCAAACAGCCACCTAACAAAATTAGAAACATTACACAGGAAAATTGTGTCGACAGTGATTTGGACACCTTACACGCAACAAACCAATATCTAACCAGCACATGGCGACACCAGAATCCTGAGCATGCATTAAAAACCTGAAACACTACATAACATTAACAAGGAATTACTTCAACATCACTTATCGAAACAACAGAGAGAGACACATATCGTATAACCCAACCTACAACAAATATCGTATAACTCTCTGTTGTTTCGATATTGGTTCTTCTGTGAGATCACATCAGAAGCCAATGCAACTCAACAACCTACCAAGAAATTTAAAACATATAGACTACTACAGAACATTAAAACACGAACTCTGGAAAATATACCAACAAAGCTAATATACCATTAACACTAATATGCACATCACAAATCACCAGCATCCAATGCCTACAGCCCATGCATAAACAGTAACAACAACATAAATAGTGAAGCCTAAATCCCACTCTCTTCATGAAAGCTAACCCAAGCTTCGAAGTAGGTGGGATTAACTTGCCTCACCCATCTACACGTAATCCTTATAATCAAATGCAGAAATGTAACAAAACAGTCAGTAAATTACATAACAATAAAGAAGATACTGAAGACACTGATTATTATGTGATAATATCGTTAATATAATATTACTATGTAACATGAACAAAATAAGGTAATAAATTATTCTTATTATTAAAAAATATGTAAATAATGAGTTTACATTGTATGTTTGTGATAAATTATTATTATTATTATTAAACAAGACCTCATGGAGTCAAAGACTCATCTAGGAGGTCCTTTTATCTCACACACATCTCATCATACCGGGTCTTAAACACATTCAAACTCCTTGCAGACACCACACTCTCAGGCAAGGCATTCCAATCATTCACAACTCTGCACGAAAAAAACCTGCCTCTCACTCCCCTATTCACACCCTCTTTATACAGTTTCCAGGGATGACCTCTGGTTCTCCCCTGATCTCCCACTATTCGCTGTAGAACTTCTCCACCATTGATCCTATAACAACCCCTTACCAACTTGTAGGTCTCTATCATATCTCCCCTCTTCCTTCTCTCCACTAGACTCTGCAAATTACATCTTTTCAATCTTTCCTCATACTCGACATTCCAGAGGTCAGAAACTACCTTAGTCAGTCGCCTTTGGACCCTTTCCAACATCTCTTCATCCTTCTGAAAACCAGGTGACCAAATCTGGGCACAATAGTCCATGTGTGGCCTAATCAAAGCCTTATACAATGGAACAAGAATCTCCCTACTTCTACACATCAGTGTCCTCCTCATCATTCCCAGAAGTCTTTGCAAATTAATAAAATAATACATTTTATTGTTTTATTTGACATTTCGACCCCTGTGTTGAGGTCATTATCAGAAGGATACATGCGTATAGGAACCAAGCTACATGCTGTTGCACTCTATGCAGGTAAATTAAATCTACATTGTTAACTAATCTTTTTATTAGTCTGACCTCGAGTGATAAAAAAAAAATTATAAATAAAAACTACAATAAACTCTGCTAAAGTCCTCACGTACTAAGATTCTTCTGGAATTGTACAGCTCGTATTGTTATATTACCATTATCTTCTGGATTTGTACAATACAGTTGCTATTGAATGGGTCCTCCACATTCTTGGAATGGTTAGACCATCATTTTTATTCAGATTCCGATCATGTTTGAGCATTTCACATGCTTCCTTGAATTATCGCTCGAACCAGGTTTTGGTGTGGTGTAGGGACTTGGCACCTTTCCAACCAATTCTGTAGTATGTTTGGAGTGCATGGTCAGAAAGGCCGGTTTTTCCAAAATGGAGGTATTTTATGTGTCATTAATAAAATATTAATGACATATAAAATGTGTTCATCATTCCTGATTGGGATAGTTCGCCCTGTTTCCCCTGTGTATGGTATGTTACATGTGCATTGTATTTTGTAAACCCCTGAGTGGGCTAGGTGTGGCAGAGAAACCTTGGAAGAACTGAGTAGGTGTCTTAATTTCGTCGGGGGTTTAAAGGTGGTTTTGATGTTATATTTGTGTAGTATTCTGTCTGTTTTTTCAGAATTGCCTCAAACATATGGTATGGCAATAACATTCTTGAAATATTTTTTGTTATGAGTGATATCTCTGTGGAGGATCTTGTGAATGGTTTGTATATTGTATCCATTTTTTATAAAGGTATGTTTGATGGCCTCATATTCATGGTTAAGAGCTTGTTCATTTGAACAAATAGTTTGAGCTCTGTGTTTAAGGGTGCTTATGTCCCCTAGTTTTTGTGTTGGGTGGTAAGAAGTTTTGTGTATGTACTGGCCTGTGTGTGTGTAAGTTTGCGGTAGACTGAGAAGCAGAGACAGCCTGAAAGAAGACGTGTGACGAGTGTGTCTAGGAACGGAAGATAGTTGTTTTTTATCTATTTCAGTGGTGAATTGGATGCATTTGTGTTGTTTGTTCAGGTGGCTAAGGAATGTATTTAGTGCTTCGCGGCAGTGTGGCCAAATGGCAAAAATATTGTCGATGTATCTGAGCCAAATTTTGGGCTTTAGGCACGCCGGCTCTAGAGCTCGTTGCTCAAAGTCTTCCACATAAAAGTTCGCTATTGGGAGGGGAGTAGTTTTTATTTATATATATATATTTTTTTTTTTATTTAATTTTAATTTTTTTTTTTAATCACTAGAGGTCAGGCTAAGAAAAAGATTAGTTAACAACGTACATTTAATTTACCTGTATAGAGTGCAACAGCATGTAGCTTGGTTCCTATGCACATGTATCCTTCTGATGATGAACTCAATACAGGCGTCGAAACGTCAAGTTATTATTTTATTAATAATCAGTTAAATAATCTTTTCAACGTGGGTTTTGTGTCCCTAAATTCATAAATATGAATGTAGAAAGACAAGAGACTGTGGAAGCAAAGGATAGACAGATGAGTGGGAGGAGGGAGAGTGGGAGAGAAAGGAGAGAGAGAGATTGCAAGCCATAAGAGTCAAGGACGCTAGTGAGAGAAGGATGAACGAATCTGTTTGGAGTGTCATGTATGGAGATTTGATGATTCCAGGTGTGCAGAGTAGAGTGCCAGAGGAATGTTTGCTGGTAGAATGAAAGAGAGTGTGGCAATGGCACTGAAGGGGAGTGAAAGGGTGGAAGAGATGATAGTAATGGTTGGGATGAATGACCTGAGAGGTAGATTGTGATAGAAGTGGAGTGATTGTGTAGCACAAAATTTCAGGTTGATATTAAACATAGTGCAGCAGAAAAGTGCCTGAGAAAAGGTATTGAATATGTTTCCCGATATGATAATATGCAGTGGAGGAAAAAAGCTGTGATGATGAATGAGATGATAGTGAGAATGTGCAGGAAAAGGGGGGGGGGGTCTGGAACATGTGGATGTGTTGAGTACATTTGAAGATAGAAGGGAGCTGTCTGCAAGCAATGGATTGCATTTGAATACAGAAGGATGCAGGCATTTGGAGAGACTGTTGTTTTCTGGGCAAATGAGTGTGTCAGAACAGCGAAATTAGAATTGCATGGTTGGGATGTTGCAGGGATGGCCTCATGTGGGGATAGTAGTTTGAGAAATAAGACAGTGTACACTACATTTCAGAGGGTCGATTATGAGGGGAGTAAAAATGACTATAACAATGCTTGCAATACACTGGTTTTTCTATATACAAATGCTAGAAGCATTAAGAATAAAGGGAATGATTTTGTGCATTGACTGAACTAAGTCTCTCCAGATGTTGTTGGTATCAGTGAAACTTGTTTAACTGAGATAGAAACAGAGATAGAAACTGGAGGATATAGAATATTCTGGCAGTATATGGGAAGGTGAATGTCACAGTGGTAACATTTACTATTATTATTATATTATGTGACACTTCCAGGGAGTCCAAAGACTCATGGAGGGAGGGCATCCACTCTACAACTCTCTGTCTCCACCACTCAATCCACCCAACAAACTGCAACTACCTTCATCTACACCACTATCACCACTAGTATTTTAACAGACAATCACAAACATCCATGCCAACAGCTGGATTCGAACCTGCAGCCTTTTGGCTGGAGAGCAGACATGCTAACCATTCGGCCACACAATCCCTCTTACTCATGATAAGAGAAAGCGTGTGCTCAGGCTGAAGAATCTTAGCAGAAATAACACTAATGACTTTCCAAGTGTGTGTGGTGTAAGATGGTTGGTTATTGGACAAGATATTTAGTGGGATATTGCTACACACCAGGGATTATAGTTGGTGATGGTGAGCAGGAAATATTTAGGCAAATTAGTCTGGCAAGTGCAAAGTGAGTGATCATTATGGGGGAACTTCAACTATAGTGACATAAACTGAGCTTGCAGTAATAAGGGAACTGAATTTTTGGATTTCTTGAGGGACAACTGTCTTAGGCAGCATGAGGTGGAGGGAACATGAGGATCAAGAGTTTTGGATTTGGTCATAGTATCGGAGGATCTGATTATGACTATGATGATAAACCCCACCAGCGGTGAGAGTGACTGTATAGTACTGACTTGGAGGATGAATAGGCATGGGGAGCTATCAAAACAGAAGGAAGTCATGTGAAATTACAAGTTTAGTGGATTGGAATGGTGATTGCCTCTCTCATAGGTATCAGAGAGTTGTATATGGGGGAGCAATATCAGGGAGTAGGAAGGTTACAAGTGGAGTTCCAAAGAGTTCAGTCCTGGGACCATTGCTGTTCATGTCAATGATATTGTCACAGGAGTACAGGGAGATGTTCAGTTGTTTGCAAATGATGTGAAGCTTGGGAGGGTTCTCAGTAATAGTGCTGATGTTTTGGCTCTTCAAGAGGATTTGAATAAGCAAGAAGTGTGGAAATAGGCATGGGGATGTCAGTTTAATGCAACTAAATGTGAGGTTTTAAAATTTAGGATCCACAGGTGGGATGTTTCACATACATTTGGTGGAGTTATACTGGAAGAAGTAGAGGAAGCAAGGGATCTTGGGGTGATTGTGGATAGATATTTAAAGTTCTGAGGACATATTGCAAAGGTTATGTGAAGACATCTCAGAGAATTGAGACAATGTTGAGGATAACATTGACCATGAAAGATAAGTGCTGGTCCCATTGTGTAAAGATTTGATCAGACCACATCTAGATTTTTGTGCTCAGATCTGGTCACTGAGATTTGAAGGGTAATGAAGTAACTTGGAGAAGGTTACTTCATCAAGATAGACTGGGGATATGCAGACTATGGGGGGGGGGAGATGATTGAGACATTTAAGCTGTTGAAGAGGTATTATTGTATTAACACTGATTTTCCTCATTCTAATATATGAAAATCAGTGTTAATACAATAATACTCCTTCAACAGCTTAAATGTCTCAATCATATCCTCCCCCCCCCCCAGGAGCAAAGACAAGAGGCCATCCCTAGAAGTTGCAAAAGGAAGTGGTGAGTAAAAGGGTAAGAAGTAAGTTTTTTGCATAGAGTGGTAGGAGAATTGAATGCATTGCCTGAGAGAGAGTGGTGAACATACAGAATGCATGATTTTAAGGACTGGGATGATAGACTTTGTGTTCACTAGTGTTGATCTTCTGCAATGAGTGTCGTGATTCCATGGAGGTCAGGAAAATAATAATGATATAAAATATTATTATATTATATTAAAGTGGTGACAGGCCTGATGTCCTAATCTCATAGTATAACATTATATGCTGGACGTAAATAACCAATGCACAATTCTCTTTTTCAAGATTTCTTAACCAAACTGAATAACTGAAGTAACTATTTTTTCATGAAAATCAAAATTTTATGAAAAAAAACTTTTTTTTTTTTCAGTCGTCCTGCCTATTTAATCAAAATAGGAAGGAAGACGGAAAACATTAACTGTATCCTAAATGGGAAACCCATAGAACAAGTAAAATGTTCTATATTAACACGTTTTTAGTGAAGATTATTATTGTTGTTACACAGGCAACTCATGGAGTCTTTAGACTGAAAAGGGGAGGCTCTAAACATAGTGCCAAGTGCTAACCAACATTTGCACAATATCTGTCATACTTCGCTTTCCCCATTATGGTAACAAAAGCAGACTCTGGCAACATATTAAATTCATTCACTACTCTCCAAGCAAAAAATCTACTATTCATACTCTTCTTAACCACATTCCTGCTCAATTTCCAGGAATGACCCCCTAGTCCCCCCCCACTATTCCTGTACTAAAAACTCTTCTCTGTAAAAGTCATATAAAAACCTTTAAGTAACTGATATGTCACTACCATATTACACCTTTTCCTCCTATTAACCAAATTCTGTAACCCAAAAAAATCTTCAACTTCTATCAGAAACATTCCACAGAACTATCACCTTCTTGGTCACTTGACTCTGGATCCTTTCCACCTCTTCCTCATCATCCAGAAACCAGCTGACTAGATTAGGGCAGCCTTATCAAGAGGTATAATAACTTATTTATCTCTGCTTGTCGGGGGGGGGGGGTTGTTCTTCAATAACCCTATAACCTTATGAACTAATTTAGTTACTTTTGCAATATGTCCTCTGGACTTCAACTCCCTATCCACCAATACTCTCAAATCCCTGGCTTCACCAAGCAGTACAGCTCCATCAATATAGTACATAGCAGATAATCGTTTATTTCACAAAATGCATAAACCTTACACTTTTCCACATTAAAGTGACAGGCAATTCTCCTTTTCTCACACTGCCAGTCTATTTAATTCATCCTGCAAGATGACTACATCATCTTTATTAAATATTATTAGACACATATACACAAAAATAAAAATTTTACTATTGCATATAGCTGGCTTGGTTGGCTGAATGGTTAGCATATCCACTCTCCAGCCAAGCTGCAGGTTCAAATCCTGCCATGGGCATGGATGTTTGTGACTATCTGAGAAAATAGTAGAGATGGTGGTGGGTAGTAGATGGTGTCGGTATAGATAATGCGGTTCACTATGGTTGGTGGACTGAGTGGTGGAGACAGAGAGTTGTAGAGTAGGTGCCCTGCCTCAATGAGTCTTTGGACTCCTTGGGATATCGCTTAATAATAATAATAATAATATAAAATATATTATTATTATTATTATATCATAAATATATGTTCGTGCGGTTAGCCTAGTGGCTATGCACTTTGCAACCATATGAATAAGGAAGGAGTGTCCTAGGTTCGATTTCTGTTGACGACGTGAGGAGCTTAAGGATCTTCCTCAGTTATAGCCAAGTTAGCCAGACTTGGGTGAGGACAGCAAGGTTTTCCCCCACCAGTTTATCTGGGGTTTTTCATCCCATAAACAGGCAAACCAGCCCCATGAACACACAGGCTACAGTCATAGGATATAGTACAGCAAGGAAGGCAACAGGAAACCACCTTGCTCCTAATCATTTCCCTAGTATGGTAGCATATAGCTACTCCCACCAGCTGTATGGCTGAATGAATAGAATAGAATGAATATATATAATATATTTAGGCCTAAAATTAACAAGCCATCATCAGTGTATCAGCTTAACCACAAGTTGAAGTTAAACAAAGAATTTTAATCATTTCCTTAGAGAGTTTCTGTATATCCGGTTTGTAACTAGTCATTTTTAATTTACATGCCACGAAGTGTTGCAAGACCTGGAAAACAAATGAACTCACCATTACGTGAATAAAATCCTTTAAAAATTTTATAAATGAAACTATGATAGTTTTATTTTCATTTTCAATTTTACTTCAGAGCTGCAGTTTGCCGACCCCTGCTCTAGTCCAATACTTGCCTTTTACATTGGCACCAGTTTAAAATTGAGAGGTTATTTAAAGAGAATGCTGAAAAACTTCTGCACCACCTGAACTTAAAACATAATGATTATCTATATCATTGCCAAGATTTGGGAGAGTCTCATCCTCATAAATGACAAGCAATAGTGTGCTCACTTCCCCACTGTTTTCAATACATATTTAAATGCGTGCACGCACGCACGTGCACACACACGCGCGCGAGATGTTTCATCCTAATCTTCTTTTTTTTTTCCTTAATGTCGGATGCTGTAGTATAAGCTGAATGCAAATTGCAATGCCTCAGTTATGGCCTTGAGCGCTTGCAATATGATTTTTTTTTTATGGAACTTTTGGCAGACTTAGACGAACTATGGCTGCGAGTGTGACTGAGTATAATGTCAAATAGCAGTTTTATTCTAGTAAGAATTATTTCTATTATATGATCTCAGCAGGTGTCCATATCTGGAAAGTGGAAAACAGTAGTCTGACCATGGCAAGGAGTAGTAAAGTCACGGAGGTCATTCTAGAAGACAGAATAAGACTGACCAAGTGAAGGTTGTTATATACATTGTACATGCCTGTCCTCTTGGTTATTCAATTCAAGTTTACTTTACTATATAACAACCTTTACTTGGTCAGATCTAGAAGAAATCTAGGGTGTTGGCAGGGATAATATACTGGAATGTCTGCACAGCTAGCCTAGTAGCAATGTGCTTCGCAACCATATACCTGGGGAAGAAGTGGCCTAGATTCGATTCCCGTCAAGGACGTGAGAAGCTTAAGGATCTTCCTCAACCATAGCCAAGTTAGCCAGTCTTGGGCATGGACTGCAGGGCTTTTCCCCCAGGATGGGGTTTTTCATCCCACAAGCAAACCGGCCCCGTGAACACACATGGATACAGTCAGGAATACTTAAGACAATCCCTCAAGCCATAGGTCTGAATTGTCAGCTATGCTGGTCCTGAGTCCGAATAAAAAGTGGTGCCGTACCTCCTCGTAAAAGGGGCTCATGGCCGTTGAATCACTATACGAAATGAATGAATTACTGGAATTAGAGAAGGGAAGCTGGTTTGAGTTGCAGAGAATGATGCTGCAGAAAAAGATAATCTAACCATTTGAGTATTTCAGCTGAAAGTTGAAGAGATTACAGCTATTATTAGAGTCAGAGAGGATGGAGACAGCAAATAAATGCAATAAAATGTGGTAAGGAGATTTTGAGACAGAGCAGAACATGGAAAGATTTGTAAATTAAAGATACCAAGAAATTATATACTTGGTTTAATCCTTTATCCAAGTGTAAGCAAACAAAGTTTGCTCCCGAAGTATTTTTAGGACTGGGGTAGCTCACATATGGGTCTGGCTCCCACTGATGAGACCTCAATAAAGATCTAAACCGGTCTGGGTAGTGACTCTTCCCATGATGAATAGCATTATACTATCTGCAAGGATATGTGCTTTGCATTATGGGATACTAAGGCAAGTGATGTGAAGTCATTAGCCTCTATATACGAGTTGCCCAAGTCCTGAAAATAGTTCAGGTGCAAACCTGTTTGCTTACACTTGGATAAAGGATTAAACCAAGTATATAATTTCTTGGTATCTTTAATTTATAGTATAACCAAGTGAAAAAACTTCCAACAAGTAGAGATTTGCACTTGTACATTCTCTGTCATGGGATGACAATTCTGATGGATGCAAAAGCACCGTCCTTGTAGTGGAAGAAATTGTGTGTCGTTTAGGCAGCTAAGATGGGCAATAGTTGTGGAGGTCTTCAGATGAAGTTCCCTTAGGAATAATGTATCTGGAATGGATGACTACAAGTGGAATGTGATACATGCATTACAAAGTGCCCTTTTTTTTATTGCCCCATGTAATAATTTCCTAACTTATTGGCAAAAATATCATTTAAAATATATCATCTAAAGTTTTTCATTCTCCAAAGGGAAGAAGAAACTTTCAGTTCTAATTTCTGGAAATCAGTAGTCAGCTTGTCTTCATTGATAATCATTAACCATAGCTAAGATTTGTAGAGTAAAAGCAACAAGTATGGTAAACAACTGCCTCATCTTCCTAACTATAACTAGTATAATTAGTGTGAACTCTGCAGTTGATTTTTGTTGAGTTGCTGAGTTAAAAACGGGGGCATCTGAGAAAAAAATCTTATTCACTTGCATCATATCTCAACTAACTTGGCTTTAAAAGGTTTGAAAAAAAGTTAGTTCCTCTACTCAATGACCAAAATCAAACTTATTACATTCTTCTGTCAATCACTAAAATGGAATGTCAACAAACAAATTAAGGCGACTGGGCAAAACTGACTGAAATAATAATAATAATAATAATAATAATATAGGAATTATTAATAATTACAGTTTTATCATTATCAAAAATACTGGATGGAATTCAATGAAATTTGGTATTTGGAAACTATTAAAATTTGGAGTTTTTCAATTTCAGTTTCAATCCTAGCTGAATTTGTCATGCTGGCTATGGGTTTTCAAATGTCTTTGAGTGATAAGAGATTGAACACTGGTGGAATGATGAGATATTTTGAGCCTGTGCATAAGAAACTGAAGAAAATACAGAGCCTTTAAGTTGCTAAAAAAATTAAGGCTGATCAGTCAATTTTAAACCTTTGCAAAGTATTTTTTTCCAAATACTAATTTGGACAACTGCTAATAGTTCTTTTTTATATGCAAATCGAATTTTAGAGCAGAATTATATATTATATTACCAAATGGAATTATATATTATTATTATTATTATTATTATGTGTGTGTGCATGTGTGCATGTGAGTGCGTGCGTGCGAATTCTCAATCATAGATTTCGTAGCTTCCCAACACAGCAAAAAAAAAAACATAATAACCAACTGGTGTCATCCTCAGATAAGCTTACATATAAGCTTCGAGGATGAAAGCAAAGAAATTAGTTCTCATCCAAGATGTATCATATGTAACCAAATGCATGTAATGTACATGTATTACATGTAAACCAATGTATGTAATGTAAATGTCACATGTAAACCAATGTATGTAATGTAAATGTCACATGTAAACAAATGTAAGTAATGTATCATATGTAAACAAATGTAAGTAATGTATCATATGTAAACAAATGTATGTAATGTATATAATAACTGTAACAAATGTATGCAATGTAAAAAAAATAAATAAATAAATAATTTTCTTTTAAATGTAAATCATGAGTTTACACTGTATGTTTGTGAGAATAAGAAAATATAATATTTAGATTGCATATGTGTAAATACTGTTGTATAATCACACCTTTTCAAACTTGAAAAAAAAAAGTAAACTACAACATGTAATATTATACAACTTATGAAACTCTGAACAATATAATTGTAAATTATTACTGTTGTTATTTAAAAAAAAAAACTGTAATCATCATTATTATTTAAAGTCTCATTATATGTAGCACGTGCTGAACCTTGTAAAATAATATACTGAACAGATGATCATTGTACATATGTAAATATTTGAAAGAAAAAAAAAATTATTATTATTATTATTATTATTATTATTCCAGCAAAGGTTGCTCGATTGGTAGTGCCTATGCTACTAATGGCTCGCAAAAAGTTAAGCAAGTTTGAGCGCGGTTAGTAGTGGAAGGGGTTCAAATCGTTTGATGCTGTTGGCACACTCTCCCTCGATGAGTCTTCTTTCTCCCTGGAGGTGTCACATAACAATAATAATAATTATAATTAATAATAATAATTATTATTATTATTATTCGTGACACCTCCAAGGAGTCCGAAGACTCACCGTGGGACCTACTATAAAACTGTCTCCACCACTACAGAGAACCTATACTACCAATCATCTCCATCAATGCCACCTACCGCCCACCACCACCACAAGTCTTATGCTGAGTCAACACTTATGGAATAGTACTACACTATTTTAAGTTCTTACACAATAAATTTGATTACTTTCTCGTCCGTTATTTTAATAAATTTCTCATGCGTGGCAAAGGAAAGATAGGAAACGAAACTTTTTCCCGATTTTGGCAATGTGCTCAGCAAGAAAGGGATCAAATTCACTAATCCCTAGTGCCTTACCGACAACAATACAGTAGCTTTCCGTGCACGTGTCTCAGTCTTTGTTATGCAGAATTTGATTACATGCCAATATGCCTGCAGACTAAACTTACAATGAGGAAAAGAAAATTTTTCTCTACTTGTGAGTAGATGCGGCATATAAGGAACATGTTATAACTAAAAAATGAGAGCCAGGAAATTTCAGCCGCCCCTCAAAATTTGCCGCTGTAGGCCCGAGCCTATACCTAAATACGCCACTGCCTATACCCTCTCCCCCAATTAAAAAAAAAAAAAAAAAAAAAAAAAAAAAAAAAAAAACCTTTATAAAAACGTTATTTTTAATATTTGATGCCAATAGAGTGAGTATTTCAGTTTGAATTTTATCTCCTAAATAGGAGGGCATATTTTTAAAGTCAGGATCATTATCTACACGTCACGTGTGTTCCGATATAAAAGGATCAGACTTTTATAACATCTCAATGCATTTTAAAAAATTGCCATTGTTGCGATCGTAAAGAGTATTACTTTTACCATGAAGAGCTAGATTTTGTTTGCCTAAAAACTGTACAAAAATTATTCTTTTTATAACTTCATACCAACGTTTCTTTTCATTATCTAAAACTGTTTGCTGCAAATGATCAATACAAGTTTTATTTTTTAAGGATGTAATTAATTCTGTCCATGTTTTGTAATTGTTCAAATTATTTAAATTTTTCTCATGACGATTCAGGTACATTGCAAGATGTTGCCTATATTCTGCTGATAACAGCCAGTCACGGATTAAGGATAGTTGAGACCCTCCCCCAAAAAAAAAAATAATAATAATAAAGAATTAAAAAAAATTAGATGGCAAATAAATGAAATTTTGTACTTTTGAATTTTTTGAACTTCTGGATATTTCTGCCTGTTAATGGGTTATAGGATGATGAATAATAAAACTTTTTAGTTTAATGAATAATTTTTTATGTCATTTTTACAAATTTCCTTTGCGAATTTTAGAATTCGCGAACTTATTATGTCTTCAAAGTTTATTTTTTTGGCAAACTCGTGTTCAATGGAAATTAGGGATTGCGCCATTATTTAAATCGTAGATAGTGCGCGCTGTTCAAAATACGTATTAAAACGTAATAATTGTTTTGGAAAAATTTTCGCTTAAAATAATGAAGATTTTTATTATGTTTACTGAAAACATTAATCTGTTTTAGGAAAATGTCTTGACTTTGGGGCCTCCACAAAGCCTAGGGCCCCTAAGCACGTGCCTCATTGCCTTAATGGGTAATCTGCCACTGATAACAGCAAAATATAGAATAAAGTTAAAAACTGCAGCAGAATTTCTTATATATGTTTAGAGCAAATGCGAGTGTGAACAAGATTAAACAGATTCAAACGCGCGTCATCCTGTAAACAGTAAACTCACGTAAGTTCAAGTTTTTACTTGTTTATGCTAAACTACTTGTTAGAACTAGGATCAGAATAAAATAAGATTTTAAGGAACAACAACAAATAAGTGATTATTAATAACTTGTTTAAGACAAATCTATAAAATATAATTAAAATTTAAACAAAAATGTAATTTATTTTGATATAATTAATGAATAATTTTTTTTTAAGTATTTCCTCTTCGCCTGAAATCTTTGGCGCCTGTGTGAGTCGCCCACGTTGCAGATATTGCCGGCGCGCCCCTGGGTAGGAAGAGCGTTAATCCTCCTCATTTCGAAATGTGTAGGCGAAAATTTGAAATAAACTGCATTTAACAAAATAATAATATGCAATCCTCCACTCACTTCCAAAGTAACACTCTTTCACTGCTGTCATATTTGGTTTAAACACAAAGCGGCAGTGGGTCACTGCTCTCTCTCTCTCTCTCTCTCTCTCTCTCTCTCTCTCTCTCTCTCTCTCTCTCTCTCTCTCTGTGTGTGTGTGTGTGTGTGTTACGGACGTTTATGTTTTGCAGGGCCCTGTTCACCACATAGTCTACCACTTGGCAGATTAATGGGTCAGGATGAACAGCAGCATTTGCAAAGAATTTTGCAACCTTTTTGCGCAGTTAAATTTTGTTCTCAGGAATATCGGCTTTTCGGTGAAGCTGTATGTTTCTTACGATCCATGATGCGTTAAACGCTATTCGTAAACTTTTTTTTTTTTAATTGTCAGAAGTTTTAGTGAGTGAGTTCACGAGGGTGAGCCACACATCTCGACTGACCTGATCAGCATCTTGTATAGCAACAGTTTAAGTTCTGCTCGCAATCAACTACGACAACCCATTAACGGGTATAGCAGTGCAGTCCTATTTATTTTGAACAGACATGATAGATATGAGTTGTAAAGCGAAGTCCTTTATCGAGTTGAAATCCTTAGTATTTGGCTACTAATTGCCATGAAATGGCAATTAAGTAGCCAAATACTAAGCGGCCAAATACTGAGCAATTACATAGCCAAATACCAACTACAAACACTAAATACCAAATAGCCAAACGGCGAAGTTATCATGTTTAGCTACTAATTGCCATGAAATGGCAATTAGTAGCTAAACATGATAACTTCGCCCATCGGCGTTGCTATAACTTTTACCACTCGGAGCGATCTCTGAGTTTGCCGCCTCACTCAATATACACCAAAAATACTACAAAAAGTCAAAACGACTTATAGGGTAAGGTTCAAAGTGCTATTCGGGGCGGACCCCCCCCCCCCACACACACACACACCTCCAGCTAAGCCGCTGCTCCGGGGAACTCGTATTCTTGTGAATAGCACTGCAGTGCTCTTGTATGTATTAACATTAATTCATCATTTTTGAACCACTGTTTTAATACTGGCAGTGCATTTTGTAGTTTTTTTGGTTGCCAGTTTAGGTTGCAAGGAGCGGATCATTATTTCAAGTGTGTGTGCTTTCAGAAAATTTTGGTATATATCCTCGTTCCAAAAAAAAAGTGCTGATCTTCGCTTTACGAAAGTGGTAAAGGTTATAATTCCCTTTAAGCCATTCCGCAACAGCGATACGAGGTGAAGATGCACCTCGTATCGCTTCGCAACTGTAAGTCATGTGACTGGAAAGGAGAAGAAACGGAAGTGATATGCAATAGACGTCACTGTGACGCGCATCTTTAGAGGACGAGAAGCATCTGGAATAAGAAGAAATGCAGCCGATATATAGGTAAGTCTTAATTGCTATAAACGTTTATAAAACTCCTCCTTTCCTCCTCCTAACATAACTAGTTAGGAGGTTAGGTTAGGAGGAGGAGGAGAGCAGCTCGCTGGTACCAAACCAAATAAAACCTACTCTAACCTAACCCAACCCAACCCAACCTAACCTAACCAAACCAAACAAAACCTACCCTAACCTAACCTAACCAACTTAACCAACCTACCCTAACCTAACCAATTCAACATAACCTACCCTAACCAAACCAACCAACCATGGCGACGTAAATTTGGCGTCATATCCAGTTGCTGCCATGCTAACGTATCGTCCGTTGGTCCGATTTTGGAAGCGGATTTCTTTGAAAAAATAAATAATGAGCGCCAATTTTTGTGAGTTACGTTGTAATTATCGAAAGGAAATTGTCTGATATGCTACGTTTCCGATTTAGAGAGGAATGACTTAAAGGAAACTATACCCGTAGAAAGTTCGAAGCCATTTTTTTTTGTACATGCATCAAATGCGATTCTATACAAATCATATTCATATAAACCAATGTGTCTATCTTTCAGTCGAAACTTTAAAAAAAATCATAATTTTAATTCAAGTGAACAATCCAAAACTAAATGTTTTCCTTTATATGTATATTAAGCGCACGCAATATTTCGGTAATCAAATAATAAATATTTCGATCAATGTTTAAAATATATATCTGCATATTAATATTAACTTACCAAAAAATATGCGCAGTCTTCTAATTCCCGTTAAAGATTCAATCTTTTCAAGAATAGTACAGTACCAAATATTTTCGTGTAACTTTTGATTTATATCTTGAACAGCTTTCCATTGCTCAAAATTTTCATATTGGTTCTTTATCCACGCTATTCCAAATCGCTGGACTTTCTGCATAAATGCAGCAAAATTTACTGCATGAATTTTCTGCATAAAAGACGGTCGTGGTGCTGGTGAATCAGCCATCATAAAGAGATAGAACAGTAAAAAAAAAAAAATATATATATATAGGCGTTACTAATATCAACGGTTACAGGAAGCGAATAAAACCAAAAGACAAAGGTGACAAGTATTGCCACCTACAAATAATTGAAAAAATCAAATTGAGAAAGAGGCAGGAAAAGTTTAATATTTATAAATGTCAGCTCAAATAAATATAAAATAAAATAAAAGAACGATGACAATAACAAAAAAGACCTGATAAGTTCGATTCTAGTCAACAACTAGATGAAATCTTACACTTGGAGACATTGAACAATTATACCCACTCATCTTCCCACAGTACCCGTACCTGCCTACCTAAAACCGTCATGAAGGACTAACACATATTTATAACTCTCCCCAACTTTGCGTCATCTGCAAACAACTGACCGTCTTCCCTTATTTTTGCGGCAACCTATGCAGGGATTATCTCCTGTAGCAATTTTTACAAAAATATTTTTCAACACAAACCGTTTAATTTTGCTTTTTCCTCTTCTTAAAGTAATAACATTCCTATGTTCGACGTTTGTTAAAGATTTTGCGTTTCTAGAATTGTTGTGAACTTAATAAGGTCCACAACTCTAAAAAGAAGATGAAGTGACCTAGGTAAAATTAAGCGGATATTTGCTGATAACGAAATTCGTTTATACTTTCGGGAAAGGGGGGGATTGTAATTCTCACAAAGGGAAAGTCCAACACGTTTTTGTTTGCGCGGTTGTTAAAAATTTACTAGAACCTCTCTGCTCTTATTAGCAAAACTCGAGAAGGTTCTCTTCGCACCATATTGTGTTTTTCTTATTAGTCATGACTGATTTTCCCTTTCAATCGTTTCCGACCGTAGGACTTTGTAGGCATTGCCCACAAAGTATTCCTAGTGAGATTTTTACAGGATAGTTCACTATTGTCCCCCCCCCCCCGAATTTTATCCGGGCTCTGGAACCGGCATATGGCTGGGACTTATTCATGACTGTAATCCACATGTGTTTACGAAACCCGTTTATCTGTTCTGGGGACGAAAAGCCCGAGTTTCAGGGAGAAAAACCCTACTTCTGTATGAGACCGGTTAACTGCTCACCTTTAGTCGAAAGAGACCAGATAAAGGTTCCTCACCTCACCACGGGAATCGAATCTAGGTCTTTCCGAACAAAGGACTTCGTCTATACTGATTGAGCTACGGAGGCTCTTATTAGTCATTCAAACACTAAATACGTATAAACTTCATATTAATCTACTTAAATGAATCCTAACAAATGCTAGTATAGTAAGATGAAAGCGGCAATAGAAATATATAAGAACTCAGAAGTCGTGATAGTCAGGAGAGAGCAGAGACACAACGATAAGCCGTACTTCATTCTGAGACCTTACATTATAAGCTCCTCGGGAACAAGTGTATTTGCAGATTCATCGCATGTCACACTGGAATAATGTAAAAGTCCCCTGTGAGAGAAACGTATAACAGCATTTCAAACGACTATACGTTCATCGCATTTCTACGAAAGTGGTAGCAGTAATTCCAGAATCTCGAGTTTTTTTTTATTATGCATGACAAACCATCCCGAGAATCACTAATACAGACATAATGCAAACGAATTTTTTCAAGTTAGCTGCATTAAAATGCGATTAATTCTCATGAATGAAAACTCTGATGGGAGAAGGTGATTATTATGTAGATAACATTTAGAGATTTAACTGGTAGTGTTAACAATTTTAAAACAAGGACCAGACTACAAATTCATATTCATATATTCATAAGTACTCTTTACTGCCAACAGCAGTAAAGGGTACTGCTGTCGGCAGTACCCTTTACTGCTGTCGAATATAGCATCAAGCTCACATTTTTTCTTTATTAGCTGTGATTCATTCTGAGAAAGTTGGACTCGGAATGCAGGTGACAGCTTCTTTTATTTTTGTGGTGTATGCTCATGGGAATCATTGAAAGACTAAAATATAAACACTGGTTTGAGTAAGTGATCCTTAAATAGCCAACCGGTGGGAAGCGACTAGTAACTTGTTTCAATGAAGACAGGAAATCATTGGTTTCCAATGAAGCAATTGATGCTTGAGATAGTCATCTTTGATAGTCTAAGAGCTGGCCATCGATCTTTAAAACGTTATTGAGAATAAAAATGCCTTAGATTTATTTTTTTCATTATTATTACAGTTAGCTACAGAGTTATGTATCCATATACTTCAAAAGAAAGAGAAATGCTAAATAACAAGTTAAAAAAAAAAAGACGAAAAAGAAGAGAGATGACGAATCCATAGGACAAAGAAATAAATTTACTCTGCATATTAAAATTATGCATAACTATAACTAAAAATATAATACCTACTTTGATTGAATTATCTGATGCGCAACAAATTAGGTCACAATTGATGCAATGCATCAGGCCGCTTTATGTGCATTTTATTCATTTAACTAAAGCATTTAAGAAAATACAGTTAAAAGGTGCAAGAACCCATCAAAAGTCAGATAAATACCATGACAATCTTCAGAACGAATTACAATACATGCACAGTGATGACAGTTCTATAATAAATGTAGAACAAGAAAAGACTGAAAAATTTAAATAACCAGGCGACTCATTGAGTTCCACTTTATTTAACATAGTGGTGGATGAATTTCTTCATTCATCACTATGTAGCCCTTCATTTAGGGGGAGGACTCAATCCGTCCTAAGAAACGGGTGGGAAGGATAGGATAGAATAGGATAGGATAGGATGGGGCGCATGAATTTAATAAAAAAATAAGCAAAATAGGAAAGTGTCGAGTCATCATCATCAACAACCATGGGTCCAGTGCCCGTAGGTGTCTGCTGCCATCTTGATATGATTCTTCCATTGCATTCTATTTTGTGCAAGATGACTCAGTTTGTGTATAGAGTTTCCGCACCATTTGACGATGTCATCTCCCCAATCTCTGTTTGGTCTTCTTTTGTTCTTTCCTTCAATTATTCCAAACAGCAACGTTTTTAATTTTCTCTCATCATTCATTCATTCATTCATTCTACATATATGGCCAAATAGACGAAATTTCCTTTTGATTATTTTCTGGATCAAGTTTTCTTTTGGTTGTATTCATCTGTAGATTTCCTCATTGTTCACTTTCTGTATCCAGCTTATTCTCAAGATATTTCTATAGCACTTCCTCTCAAATGCCAATATCCTCCTTTCAGATTCTCTCAGGAGTACCCAGGCCTCACATCCATAGAGCATGCTGCTGAAGATACAGGTTTCTACAATGCGCAATTTAGTTTGCATCTTTATAGCTCGGCTCTTCCATATTTTGTCCATGGCTTTTAAAATAGTTGTTGCTCTGGCTCTTCTAATTTTTATCTCTTTTTTGGGGTCCAAGTCATGCATCATGTGGCATCCAAGATACGTGAAGTGTTCCACATTTTCCAGTTGAAATCTGTCTATCGTAACTCTGTTCAGTAACTCCTGTTGTCCGAATATCCTTGATTTAGTTTTTTCAAAGTTGACATTTAGTCCATATCTTTTTCCTTCTGTGTATAGTGTTTGCAATGTCTGTTCCAGCCTTGCTGCGTCTTCTTCAATCAGGACGATGTCATCTGCAAAGCAGAGGTAGTTTATTATCATGCCGTTTATTGAAATGCCTCCACCTTCTTCTTTAATCTTAGCTAGTGTTCTTGTGCGATGAAGATGATTGGTGATGTTGGGTCCCCTTGACTTGTGACAAACCAATCTTCAGTCTCACCTGCTATTCTGATTTTTGCTTGTGCTTGGCTGTTTATATCTTTCAGCAAGCGGATCAATTTATTGTCCACACCATAGGATTCCAAGACAGCCCATGTAATATTTTGGTCAATATTATCAAATGGTTTTTGGAAGTCCACGAAACAGCAATATATCTTTTTGTTCTTTCTTCGAGCTTTCTCTGCTATTAGTCTTAGTGCTAGTATTCGTTGCACTGTACTTCGATCTTGTCGAAATCCGGCTTGCTCATCCGGCAGATGTACCTCCATAAGTCCCTTCAGGCGTTCTGTTAGTATTTTCATCAGCACTTTGCCAAGATGACTCATTAATGCAATAGTTCTGTAATTGGTGCATTCTAAAGCACTGCCTTTCTTATGAAGAACAACCAAGACCACTCTTCGGGGGCATACCCTGATCTCCATATTTCATTACACAGCTTATGCATTTCTTTTACAACTGCTTCTTCCCCATATTTTATCATCTCGCCTATTATGTTGTCATCTCCAGGACTCTTGTTGTTCTTGAGATGTTTTATAGCCTTATTCACCTCCTCTTCCAAGATGTCATTTTCAAAGATCTCTGCTGGTGGAGAGATTGCTTCTGTTGCAGTATCATTTAGTTGATTTTTATATAGTTCGTTGCAATATCTTATCCATCTCTGTATGATTTCTGTCTTGTCCATCAATACTTGACCATTTTCATCCTTGACTGCTACTGATCTTGTTTGCCACTTCCTATTGACATTTCTTATAAGTTTGTAGACCTCTCTAGTTTTGTCTTCTCCACAGTACTGTTCAATGTCTTTGCACTGGTACTCCAACCATTTGGCTTTATCAGATCTTGCTGCTTTCCGTACTTCATTACATATTTGACGGTATAACTCATCTGCTGCATCTGAATTATCTCTTTTAAGTTTCAGTTCTCGTTTCTCTTGTATCAATTTTAGGGTTTCCTGAGTTATCCATTTCTTGTTGATCTTTTCTCTTTCAGGAATTACTTCCTCTACTGCTTTTTTTAGCACTGTAGTCAGCTTAGTTTCCAATATGTTCTGGTATGCTGTTCTTAGCCTGTTTTCATTTAATTTTGAGATGTCTCTAGCTTCCTGGAACTTTCCTTTGCACTTCTGTTTCAGTTTTAGTCGAGTACAGAATAAAAATAAAAATAAAGTATAATTTGATATGCTAATGTCAATGTTACTAGCAGAAAATGAGGATAACTTGCAAAAATTACTAAATACATTCAGTGTGTTTGTGTGGGGGGATATCAATAACTTAGAAATTGCTATTTTAAACCTGGTTTTACTCCATTTCCCAAGTAAGCAAACACAAAGAAATCAAGTTTTCACCTGCACGTATTGCAAGTCTAGCTACCCTCAAAGTAGTGCAAGTCACGGCAACTCATGGTAAAGGTAGAATAAGCTCTGATCACTATTCTTAATATTTACCCTTAATGCACAGCCCATCTCCTTGAGGAGATGCATGATGCTATGTATTAAAGGCAAGGGGCCACTACCCAGACTGGTTTCGACCTTTTTAAATAAGTAAAGCCATCTCTAAAAATTCGGACGATCCCTAGACCAATCAATAGTAGGCGAAAGACCGTCCATCTCAGCGTTGGCTCCACTCAGTGATGGCCCACCACCACCACCGAGCAGAATCGCTCATATTCCGAAGAAAAGCATTCACCGACAAAGCCCCTCACCGGGCCGTGCCGGAAAACACTTTCCCCGTAGACTCGAATTGCTCCCTTAAGGCAAAAACCTTAAGAGAGTGAACTCATATTAGCAATCTCAACGGTTTCGACCTTTATTGAGGTCTCATCAGTGGAAGCCAGGCTAGAAATACCAAGATTTTAGTAATACATAGCTTATAAGTATTTTACCAGAACAAGTTACCATAAGGTGTTTTAACCTTATTAAATAAAAATCTCTGGATGAGATATAAATGTAGAAAGTATTTTACCTTGGGTTTAATAAATGTTAAAGATACCAAGCTATTTTAAACCTGGTTTTACTCAATTTTCCAAGGAAGCAAACAGACAAACAAGTCAAGTTTGCGCCTGCATGTATTGCGAGTCTAGCTAACCCTCAAAGTAGTGTGAGTCAAGGCAACTCATGGTAAAGGTAAAATAAGCTATGATCACTATTCTTAATATTTACCTTTAATGCACAGCCCATAGCATCATGCATCTCCCCAAGGAGATGGGCTGTGCATTAAGGGTAAATATTAAGAATAGTGATCATAGCTTAGTCTGCCATTTACCATGAGTTGCCTTGACTTGCACTACTTTGAGGGTTAGCATGGTAAAGGAAGAATAAGCTATGATCACTATTCTTAATATTTACCCATAATTCACAGCCCATAGCATCATACATCTCCTCAAGGAGATAGGCTGTGCATTAACGGTAAATATTAAGAATACTGATCACAGCTTATCCTGCCTTTCTGCGAGATGTACGCTTTGCGGAGTGTGGTTAGATGATAATAAAGGAGTGAATGGGTGTAGAAAATGTAGGTAGAATGAGAAATTAAAGTGTATTTCGGGTGGTGAGTGTGATATTTTTGTCAAACTTCAGAATGAAGAAAATAGTGATATGACAAGAAATGACAAGGTTGTACCAGAGAACTGTGAGGGTGTGAATGATAGTATTAATTCAGAGCATATTAATGGTTTTACAGATAATAAAAAAGAGGAGATAGATGCAATGAGTGAGATCGCGTTGTTGAGTGGTGCGATACAAAGGGCAAAACAGCAACTAGAGCGTATGAGCAAAAGTCGACTGAATGAACTAGCCAATAATAAAAAGTATGATAGGAAAAATAAGCATATGAGTGTGAAAATGAAAATGAAGGATAGAGTGCTGTATGGAGACTCGTTAGTACGAGGTGTGTTAGTCGAGGATTTGACAAAATCGTACTAACCTGGTGCGACCATAAAGGATGTAACTGAGTCTATTAGAGAGCAAAAGGAAAGGGTGAAAGGAATGATTGTTGTGCCAGGTACGAATGATTTCAAAGGAGATAAAATGGAAATGATAGAGGACCTGAATGAATTGTTTGAAGTAGCATAAGAAAAGAGTGGGAGAGTTAGAATGATTAGTCTTTTGCCACGGTATGACAGTGAAATGTTTAAAAGGAGGGCCATAATTGCAAATAACTTTATGCGTGGGTTATGTATGACGAGTGGTGTGGAATTTGTGGACGTGTGGGGTGAGTTCGATGGGCGAAAGTATCTATATAAGATGGATGGATTGCATTTGAATGGATTCGGTGTAAGGAGACTTGGAAAAGTGTTGCTGAATGTAGTGGATGTGCAAAATCAGGGAAACTAGATTTATTAAGTGGGGGGGGGGAGATATACAGTCGTTAGGGAGGCAGTTGGATGTATGAATGAGTATAATATACCCAAGTGACTAAGGACAACAAATCAGAATGGGATAGTTAATATAAGGCATCAAGGTAGGGTTGGGGCTAATGAGGGTCTTAAATGCATGTACACTAATGCTAGGAGTATTAGGAACAAAAAGGAAGAGTTTTTGGCCATGGTTGGCATTTCCAGACCACAGGTTATTGGTATTAATGAATCATAGCTGACTGTAGATGATATAACTAGTGGGATTGAATGTGATGGGTATAGTGTGTTCAGGAATGAAAGGGAGAATGAAATGGGGGGGAGGAGCATCGTTGATGATAGCTGATGAGCTGCAGCCAAGGAGAATAGAAGTTGAATTGGAGGATAGAGAAAAGAGCACATTTGAGGCCATTTGGTGTGAGATTGTGGCTAGCAGAACAAAATATACAATTGGGTACTGCTATAGACCAGGTGATGGAAAAGATGGTGGACTGTATGCACAAGCAAATAGAAGAAATGAGTAGAAGGAGGTAATTATTATGGGAGATTTCAACTATGGTCGCATTGATTGGAGTGAGGAGAGAACACACGGAAGGAAAGGAATTGGATTTTATGCGGTTATTAAGGGATAACTATCTGCGACAGCATGCAATGGAAAATACTAGAGTTCAGAGCGTGCTTGACCAAGTAATTACATCTGAGGATTTGGCTGTAACAAATATGACTACATTTCCACCAATGAGTGATCATAGGGTCTTGACTTGGGAGGTGGCTAAAGGTGTGGAATTTACAATTAAGACAGGGTACATGTGGAATTATCGGGCTGGAAAGTATGATAAGGTTAGGAGTTTGATTGGTTCAGTGCCAACGCATGTACAACTGCAAGAGCTAGAAGTTGATAGTGCATGGGAGGCAGTTAAGAAGTGTTTGCATGAAGCAATGGCTGACTGTATACCTAGAGTCCGAATAATAAATCAAGTAGGCGTTAAATGAATGAATAACACCATTAAGCTTGAACTGCAAAAAAAGAAACAACTATGGAGGGAATTTAAGGGGAAAGGTGACCGGCAGGCACATGAAGGGTATAAAGCGCAGGCCAGAAGGGTAACGAGTGTGGTTAGAAAAGCAAAAATGGATTATGAAAGAATATCAGCCATACAGGCTAAATAGAATCCCAAATAGTTTTTTCGATATGTTGCAAGTAAAAGGTAAAATGAATATGGCAGAATGATTTTAAAGAATGCCAATGGTAGGGAGGTAACTGAATCAGTTGAAATAGTTGAGTTACTGAGTGAGCACTTTGCAAGAATATATCATCCAGGTGGTGACATTGCAGAAATGAATGAACCAGTAGATTATACGGGAATTGTGGTGAATGAAGTGGAAGTGAGTAGTCTATTGCATAACCTCAATGTCAATGCATCTGTGGGATTGGATGGTATACCAGCTCGTGTCGTACGAGAAGCGGCTAAAGAATTGTCAGTACCCTTGACCATTTTGTTTAATTTGAGTCTGGGGTCTCTGGGTTAGTCCCGAGGGGGGTGGAAAGAGAGGAAAATAGTTCCACTGCATAAAGGTGGTTCCAAGACTGCTGTTTTAAATTACCGACCGATTAGCATATCAGGAATCGTTGTCAAGGTCTTAGAGAAATTAGTCAAGGAAAGAATACAGGATTGGATAGATGAAAATGGGATATTGTATGGGGGACAACATCGTTTTGTGAAGGGTAGATCATGCCTCAGTAACTTGCTCACGTTTTATAACACAGTGACGGCTGAACTGGATAAGGGTAATGAGTTTACAGTGATTCTACTGGACCTTGCCAAGGCCTTTGACAGGATACCACATGGAACCCTAATCAGTAAACTGGAGCAGACGGGGATAGATATAGGGTTGGTGAGCTGGATAGGAGGGTGGTTGATGGAGAGATACCAGAGAGTAGTTTACTCAGGAGTGGGGTCTAAAAGACGTCTTGTAACTAGTGGTGTGCCGCAGGGCTCAGTTCTTGGACCACTGCTTTTCAATTTTTTCATCAGTGATATAGGTAAAGATCTGAGAGGAACAGTTCATTTGTTTGCGGATCATGCGAAGTTGGGTAGGGCAATAGTGAATGCTGATGACGTCAAAATTTTGCAGGATGATTTGGATAGATTGGAGGACTGGGCTAGGGAAAATGGATGTCAATTTAATGTGGCAAAGTGTAAGGTTATGCACTTTGGGGTGAAAAGAATAGCAGCAGTATATCACATTGGTGGAACCATACTCCAGGATATTGATGAGGCCAGGGATTTGGGAGTGTTGGTGGATAGGGAATTGAAGTTTAGGGGGCACATTGCAAAAGTGGCTAATTCAGTTCATCAAATCACTTGGCTTCTGAAAAATAATTTAACATGCAGAGACAAACAAGTTGTTCCTCTGTATCAAGCCTTGATAAGACCTCATCTGGACTATTGTGCCCAGTTATGGGCACCAGGGTTTCTTCGTGATGGGGAGGAAGTGGAGAGGATCCAGAGACGAGTGACCAAGATGATAGCAGGTCTGTGGAATGAACCTTATGAGAATAGGTTGAAGATTTGTGGGTTATAGGAATTGGTCGATAGGCGGAAGAGGGGTGATATGATTGAGACATTCAAATTACTGAAGGGTTTCTATAAGATTGATCCAGAAGATATTTTTGAAATCAGGATTGATGGTGGGAGGACTAGGGGCCATGCATGGAAGCTGGGCAAGAACGTGGTTGACAAGGGTGTTAGAGCTAGATTTTTTACTTGGAGAGTGGTGAATGAGTGGAATAAGCTGCTAGAGTCTGTTGTAGGTGCTACGACCGTGAATGAGTTCAAGGCAATGTATGATAGATACTGTGTGAATGTTGAATAGTTGTTCTTGACATGATGTTAGGGCCTCCCTCAATGAGTCTGTCGACTCCTTGGAGTTGTCTGGAATAATAATAATAATATAATAATAATAATAGCTTGGTATCTTTAACATTTATTATACCCAAGGTAAAAAATACTTTCTACATATATATATATAGAGAGAGAAAGAAATTTTTTTTACCTTGGATATAATATACGTTAAAGATACCAAACTATTTTTAATTATAAACCTGGTTTTAGATTAAACCCAGGTTTATAAATAAAATAGCTTGGTATGTGTAGCTCAGTGGATGTGGCGTGGCGTGGTAGAGCGTCGTGAACTCTGACCAGAGCAGACGCGTTTTTGTGTGCTCCTTAGTGTTCGAGCGTAAGAGGATTAGTGCTGCTAAGCCTTACCAGTGCGGGCACGCTGCCCTTAACGTACCGTCTGCTTTCATACAGCATGTCGTCGATCGCGGAAAAATCTTCACTTGCTAATACAAGCTCACCTATTAAGGCTACTAGCTTTCAACAACTACCGGAAGGAAATGTTTCATCTGGCAATACCTCTTCAAGTACCAAGGCTACTGGATCTCTGAAGGATACATCCCCAGTCTCTACAGTAACAAATCTACATATCACAATGGAACAGGCATCAGCGACTGTCTTTCAGTCACCTGCTGCCAGTACAACGAAGGATTTCAATTCAGATGTTCTCTCATCGTTGACTCTCCCAGATGAACTAGATTGGAGCAAGGCCTGCATCCTAAAGTGTGATCCTTCTGGCACCCCATATACAGAACTGGATATCATCGAAAGTTTGAAAGGCAAGGTAAGAGGTTCCGATGTATGGCACCTTGGCTCCTTAAAGTTCAGTTATGTTTTCATAATTTCATTTAAACATGTTTCTTTGAAAGAAAAATTTGCTAAATTAAAATCGCTTAATGTTAATAACCATACATGTGAAATTATCCCCATTGTGAGATCTAGAAAAATAGATATTTTAATTCGTTGGTTGCCCCCCCCCCAAATATCTAATAGATTAGTTGGCATGCAGTTTGAATCATTTGGTAAAATAGAATGTATTGAAAATGTATCCAATATAAAAGATAAAGAATGGGCGCATGTATTATCCAACAAAAAAAGATTGACTATTACATTGAATGACGATGCCAGAATAAAAAATATCCCGTACATTATAAAAGTTTCTAAAATGCCAGGCTTAGTAATCATTCCAGGAAGACCTCCTGTATGCTTCAGATGCAGGCAGGTAGGTCATCTAAGAAGAGAATGTACAGCATCTAAATGTGAGCGATGCAAGAGAATCGGACATATATTAAACAATGTCCAGGGCAGACATGCCTCCATGTTGGCCGCGCGCCCTTCGGGAAGTCAACTGAACACATGCGATGAGCTTGAAAAAGCAGAAGACTTCCAGGAAATAATCTCAAGTATTGCATTTGAGGCAGATAATCAGGTCAATGAGAGCAGTACCCCAGGGCTTAACACCCATGGCCACGCGGAATGTAATGAGAATAACTCTCCGCTAAAGTCAAAGGAAGGGATTATCCGGGCGGGCGAGGAGACTAACAGCCAAAGGTCAGTTTCAAATTCAGAAAAAGTAACAAAATGTGAAACTACAGAGAAAAAATAAATCACTCCGAATAACACAAATGAAGAATTAAATAATAATTGCCCGGTTGAAGATGAAGAACTTCCAAACAGTGAAATAATTCAAACCATCTCGGTAACACAAATTACAGAAAAAAGTAAAACGGATTTAGAAAACGAATTAGAGAAATCAGAATGGAATACTAAACAGACCCCAGTAAAGAGAGCAAAAATGAATTTTACGCCTAACATCACCAAAAGCCGGAAGTCAAAACCCAAAGAAAAAAAAAATAGCTAAGTGTAATATATATATATATATATATATATATATATATATATTACTATAATTGTGTAAGAAAAAAAAAAAGAAAAGTAAATAGCAAATTACTCCTTAAGATAAGTCAGTACTACTCTAGTAATAAATATGTAGATTAAGATATACTACCAGACATATGTATATGTTCTTGTATATACAGACACAAGGACGGTAGAAATATCAATTGTAAGAAATGCAGATAACATAAGTTCATAACATGATTATAACCCAAAATGTTAATATGATATATTATCCATTTATAGACCTGTAACTAATTCTGCAATTCAGAAAACTTTGTATATAAGAAACTACAGATTTACCTCTTAAGTTAAGCAAACAATATAATGTTAAAGCAAGATGGAATTCCTTTTTGTAAAAATAAGAGTGCCTACAAAAAAATAAAATCTGCATGAGATATAGAGATACTACCAAAATATATGCATATATAAATGTAAATAAAAACACAAGCAATGTATGTATTTTAAGAATAAGATGTGCATTTAAATTAAGTTAATAAAATAGTCTTCCAAAATATGTGAACAAAGATATAAAATGAAGATATATGTAAAACGAATTGTACATATGGAAAATGTCAATGCTAACATATATATGTATGTATATGTATATGTGTGGGTGTATATGGATGTATATATGTATATGTATGTATATATATATAAACGAGAATAGACTGATCTGATAATGGAACTTATAAATAGACTGAAATCACTATGTGTAACATATACCAACAAAAATAACAGCTCAAGCAATTCAATAGGACAATAAGGAAAATAGAAATTGAGCATGTGATGTTGTATCTTATTTAAACAGTGATTGTAAAACAGGTGTCATAAGTATATTGTAACGAGTAAATGAAAATGCCTAATAGAATTAGCAGCCTATGTACAAATTGTAAATAGCTGTATATATATTTATTTTTAAATGTATACAGCTGCTGTTGTTGATACAAATAACCTCAGTAGAAGTAGCCTCAAGAAATGTAAATCAAAATGTCAATTAGAATAAGCATTCTATGTACAAATGTATATATTGTAAATAGTTGTATATATATTTATTTTGATTGTACATAGATGCTTTAGTGTTAATAAAAATATACTCAGTGGATGTGGCGTTTACACACCACGGCGCTTAACCGCACGAAGGAAGACGTCTTGGTTTCGAATCTAATCGGCGATAGAAGAAATTTTTCTAAGCTTTTTTTTGACCGGTTCCCGAGTTAGTCGATCTCTGGCACGGGCAAGCGGGTTTTTCTCTCCCTGGAACTCGGCTTTTTCGTCCCGTAAACTCGAGAAAATCGACCGAAGAATTCAGGGCCCTGTGCGAAATGGAAAAGCGGGGCCCCTGAAAGTTAGTAACGTTTATGGAAATTTTAAATGGAAGAATATCTTGATAATTTAATTAATTAAACCAAATATGAAAAATATTTATGCACATAAATAAATATGCTCTTTAGCATCAATTTAAGTAAAGGGAAAAATTTGTTAAAAAATGTGTTTGTATGTATTTGAAATGTTTGAAATGTGTTTGTATGTACATGATATATTATTTTATTATGTAAGTACATATTATCATATAAATACGCCAGAACAATGATTTATTTAATAATATAAATAATAATTTTTTTTATAAATAATAATATAAAAATATAAAAAACTTTAAAAAATTTTACTATAAAGAATAAAATATATGTATAACAACTTATAAGATTTAAAAGAAATCTTAATATATTAAATTTTATTTAACCTAATGCGCTTATCAATAAAATCATTTATAACGTTATCAAAATTCAAATTTTTTGCAATATCATGCTCTATAGATATTATTGCCAGGGATGACAAACGTTTTTGAGACATAGAAGATCGCAAATAGGTTTTTATTAATTTTAATTTGGAAAATGACCTTTCTGCTGATGGGACCGTAAGTGGACTGGTGAATAATATTTTAAATGTCGTAGTAATATTTGGATAAATATCCGACAAATTATTTGCAATTATGAATTTTAAAATATTAATGGGTTTATCTTCTGGAACAATATTTCTAAAAATAATTAATTCATTGTAAAATTCAGATTCATTAATATCTGCATTTAATTTTTGATACAGCTGTTTGTAGCAAAATTTTAATTCATTTTCTGTGATTTCTTATTAATTTCATATCATAAAGAAATCCAAATGATTTTTCGTGAATTTCATACAATTCAATTTTTTTAACAGATTGTAGAGCAGTATCTAAAATTAGAAAAAAGAAATTTATCCTAACGTTATCTTTGTTATCACCTATGTGTGATTCATCAGGCGTTTCATAATCAAAAATTACTTTTCTTCGACGTACTCAACTATCTTTAAATTTAATTTCTATTTCTAATAGATTTGGTAGTGTTTTCTTTAGCAATCTAAAAAAAGCTATGAAATCCAGATATTCTCTGCTCTTCAAAGTACTACACTAACTCTTTAATATGCTTAGTTGTTACGTCTATGGGAATTTTTGCATTTTGTAATACTTTACTTACTAAATTAACTTCAAAAGCTCATACCAAATTACAAGGCTTAGTACAAACTCAAATGAATCTATTTGTTCATATATTGAAACCACTTCTACTTTGATAGTATTATCTGATGCAGTTTTAAATAATTATTTTAGTGCGTTTAAAAATTCTGGGATTTGAAAGCGTACAGCTCCAACTGATTCTATTCTACATTCCTATCTTGTATCACATAACGGTTTTGGAGTTAACTGTTTAACAAATTTCTTTAATATGTCCCAACATGAAGTTGAGGCAGCAAATAATATATATATTTTTTGTATAACATTAAAAAAATGTATTGCTATAATTGATGATTTTTCGACATCCCCTAAAATCAAATTTAAATTATGACAGGCGCAAGGAGTATAAAATGCCTTTTCGTTGTCATTTGAAATATAAGCACGGACTCCGTTATATACTCCTTTCATATTCGCTCCGTTATCATACCCTTGCCCTCTACAATCTGACAATTTAAGATTTAATTTATTCAAAAGTGATTTTCTATTTTCATATATACCTTTACCAGTATGTCATTAGTGTCAAAAAGTGTTCACGAATTTCAATATCTGCTTCAAATATATGTAAAAATCTAAAAATTACTGAAATTTGCTCCTGATGTCTAACATCAGGAGTACAATCGAGAATTATTGAATAGTACTTTGCCTGTCGTATCATATTTACAATATTTTGTTGAATTTTGGTTCCCATATCAACAATTAATTCATTTTGCACAATGGGTGATAGATACGAAATTTGTTTCTTACTTATAATTTTTTTTTCGAACATCGCATTAAATGATATTTTAAAAGTGGATCAAATTCTGCAATTAATTCTATGATTCCTAAAAAATTACCATTATGGGCTGTGTACAAAGTATCAAAATTACCTCTAAAAGCTAAATTATGTTCGGATAAATAAAGAATTGCTGCTACTATTCGTCTTAAAACATTTCTTAATCGTTCTGCTTCAAATTTTATGACATTTTGATTTGCCTGATCAATTCTATTGTGATTTTTAAATTACATTCCATTTGTGCCCATGAACACATGCATTTCATGTGCACTGGATTTCGTTCGTGAGACTTTAATCTTTCACTTACATGTCGCCAGTCAGAAAAGCCATTATTAGATAAAAAAATTATCATCAGAAGAAAATAATTTGCGACAAAAACAAAAAATAGAGTTGGATGTGTTTGAATATACAAGCCATCTTCTGTTTTGCTTCTCTCCGTTTGCAATTGTCCTAACATAATGAGCTGTGCAAAAACACTTCTTGTTGTCATCTTTTGGAAAATCATTTTCGATCGGAGGAGACGGTGGACCACGTTGTACAATTTGTGTTAGTGTTGCGTTGTTCAAAATTTTGGGCCATGTTGCTTGATCATCAATAATAAATAGTTCACCTTCCTCTGGTGTCTCAGTTTTAGGATCTTCAATACTCATTATTTGACCAAACGCGTCATGTTCTCCGCTTCCTTTGAGTATTTCAGAACTCTCATTGTTAATTAATGTTGAAGCCGAAGAACTGTTTGTAGTTACAGAACTCCCGTTATCAACTATTATATCCGAACAAATATATGAGTTCAACTTCATAAATTTAAACAGTGAATTCCTTCTTTTTCTTGTTTTCGCTTTCGTTTTTCATGTCCACTTGGGTATTTTCTTCCATAATAATCTCTCTCAAGACTAGTCATACTCTAGAATTAAATAGGATAGATTTAATTATAAAATAAGTTAATAAATTAAAACAAAATTAATTACCTGATAAATAAAATATATCTGAAATAGATAATATTAGAAAATAAATAAATCTAATATAGATTGAAAACTGCTATTGAAGAAAAATTCTGATGTCGGATAACCTAAAACCAGTTTACAAAATATATTTTTTTATGTTTTGCAAGTAATGTCACATAAAAAAATTGCCATGACAGTACGTGTATATACTTACTTGTTCATAAAATCATAAACTAAAATCAAAAAAACTCCTTAAAATTATTAAAAGCGCCAGTTTTAAAATGCATCTCCCCCTATTTATTTCCCCCTATTTTCCACTATGTTGTACGATATTGTTATATATCTTAGAGTAGTTTCAAATACTCTAGCGCTAGAATCTTAACATTTATTCCATGTGTATGTTTATCCTAATGTTATTTCATCGAACAATAGAGCCAGACCGCCGGTCTAGCTCTGGCCATGAGATACCATGCGAGCAGTAACGGGGTACAGTGCCAACGAAAGAACGACGCGCCGTTATCAGTTTAATTTGAATGTATTTTCATGAAAAATTCGGTGTTTATTTTACCAAGAAAATGCATAAAGACTGTGTGGTGGCGCGGGGCCCTGTTCCACCACACAGGGGGGGAGGGATCTGTTTTTATTTTTGATGCTTCTCAGTAGTCCCCAGATAGAGTGATCAATAGGTGAGATAGAGGCTAACTTTTTATCCCAAACTTGGTTTCTATGTGTTTTAAGTGCATCTCTTACTGCTCCATTCAATCTGTTAAGCACTGTCTTGTCCTGAGGCGCAAGAGTGTTATGAAATCTCTTCCTAGCTCTGCTCTTCTCTCTGATCAGGTCCATAATGCCCTCAGGCAAACGATCAGACTTGGGGACAGGTTTCTGAAAGGTTGCAACCATTACAGCGGACTTAATCTGTTGGGTGAGGCTAGTCACTGCAGATTCCACATCTTCTGGTGTGCCTATGTGAGGGACAGGTCCTATTTGATCCCTAAGTGCTTTAGACAATCTCTCCCACGATATACCTGAATGAGAGGGAGGAGACAGGCATTCTTGTTCTCACAATTGCAGTAGAATTGGGTTGTGATCCGACGACAGCTCGTTTAATGATATAAGGCTGTACCGTAGTTTAATGTCTTGCAAGATAGCTATATCCAGGATGTCAGCAGTGCCAGACGTACTGAGATGAGTTGGTTAGGTAGGTCCAGCCACAACAGCATAGTTTGATCCTGTGTAGCTAGATAGGATGCGACCATTTTTATTGGTAGATTTACTGTTCCAAGCAGGATGTCTTGCATTGAGGTCTCCAGCAATGACGACCGGTCCTTTTACTCCAAGGATGGCATCCAGATCTGAGATCAATAATGTCTTTAATGGAGGGTTGTACGCAGAAAAAATTTTAAGGTTTGCAATTGAGTTTGTGAGGACATTAATTCCTGTGATTTCGAGGTTGGTGGTAGTAGGGTTCGTTATTGAATGATGATTGATATAGTTTTTGATAAGGGTGGCTGTACCTCCACCTCTATAACGAAGTCTGTCGTTTCTGTAAATCTGATACCCTCTGATTTTCAGGGTGTCAGCAGGCCTCAGGTGCGTTTCATTGATTAGCAATATATCTGGGTTGTATCTATTATTAAATTCCTGGATTTCTGGCAGTTTATTTTTTATACCGTTGGGATTCCAACCGATAATCCTAAGCGAGTTTGTGGCGATTTTTTTCCTATGCATCAGAGAGTGCTAATAATATGGACTGGGTTTGCTGTAAGAATCTTTTTGTGACACTTAAGGATGGATTTGAGTTGCTGAAATCTTGCAGCATGTTTGCAAGAGAAGAGGTGATAACAGCTGATAGATTTGAATGTGGATTATTCAGGTTCTGAGTTTGTACTATCTGTTTGGAGCAGGCCACATCAGCATATGTTCTCGCTTGATGTAGAAGATTCGTTTTCTTAAGGAGCTCAGTTAATGATGGGCGAGCACCTGTTGTCATGATCTCACTCTTGGAGAACTGAGGAGCCTGAGCTTCAGGAACTCTCGCACTAGGTGACGAGGTATATTGATGATTTGGATCATTCCATCTGTTTTTGGGGTGATGTATACACCCTTTATAATTAGCAGGGTGAGGACTCACAATTAGCGCACTTAGCCGGAGTGGATTTTGGCTTGGCGCAGGTGTTTGTGGGGTGATTCTCGCTTCATTTTAGGCATCTGAACTGAGCTTTGCATAGCTTCTGGGCATGGCCAAATTTTTAGCATCGGTGGCACTGCCCAGAAGATGCTTTCTTTCTCAATGGGTCTGGGGTGATTTTGAGTCCGCAGATTGATTTTAAATTATAGATGTCTCTGTAAATCTCAACCAAGACCAAAGGCAAAGGTGTCTTATTTGATCTAAACATTCTAGTAACCTTTATGGGAGGTAGTTCCTGTAAGTTAAGGTCAGTAACTATTTCATCCGTGTCAATATCCTTGGAGACTCCTCGTAGGACTACTTTCAAATATTTTTCGGAGGCAAGTGAAAAATGTGTGATATTGAGTTCCTCTTACGTCCAATTCCTTTGTAAGATTTCTATAATCAGCCACCGTGGAGGGCTGAATTCTTATACCTTCGTCTGCATTTTTGGCAGATGTGTAATTTATTTGAGAGGATTTCATTAGTCAAAAGCTCTGTGTGTATGCTTGTTAGTCGTTTTAATTCTGACATGATGGCGTTCTGCATTTCGTGAAATATCAAGGTAAGACTTTGTTTATATGCAATTTAATTGCTATCGCTTTCTTTAGCCTACGCTTGATATTGCTGGCAGTCCTTTGCGGCTGCGGGATATTCTAAAAAAAAAAAAATTGCTGGCAGGTTTTCAGACCTGCGAAATTTTTATTAACGCTCATACGCAGTTAAAACGATATGAACGCACCTGACCTAGACATATTCACTGACTTGCTCGATAAAGAGCCGGCTCTGGTACTTATTGATAAACTCCAAAAGAAGTTCAATCTGACAACATAGCCTACTAGCATGATTGACCCCGACATCATTATCGAGTTACTCGATAAAAGGCTAGCACTCACTTTTATTAAAAAGCTCAAAAAGTTTGAACGGGACTGGCCCAGCTACTTAAATTTATATTCCTCACCTGAAATCGACGTTGAGGAAAATGAAGACTCTCCTCAAATGGAGGAAAAACTCAATCTAGTTGTCTCTACCTCTAATTCTTCTGATCAAGGAGAAATCCACGCTCGTAAGAAGAGAAAAACTCTCGCTGCTGAGCCCACGAATGTTGTTGGTATGGACGAGGATGTTCCCATTTCAGATCCCTCTGCTTCCCCCAATGAAAAGGTGCCACCGATTATCCTAAGGGAAAAGCAGAGATGGACAACACTCAGAACCATTATGGCTAATTTACAAATAAATTATACATAAAAGGTTTTAGTAATACAGAGCCTTATCAACTTTACCTATACAAGTTGCTACAAGGTGTTTTTATTTTTAATAAGAATTTCTGGAGGAGATATAGATATATATATATATATTTTTTTTTTTAACTTGGGGATACTCTATATTAGGGTTACCAAGTAATTTTATAAGCTTGGTTATTTAACTCCTAATCCCAAGTAAGCAAACAGTTAAGTTTGCAGTATACATCTTCTAGTGAGATGTGCTTTACATTATGGGAAATACTAAGAATAGTGATCACAGCTTTACCCACCTTTACAATGAGTTGTCCTAGTGTTGTGCCATCTTTAGACTTGAACTATGTTTCAGGCGCAAACTTAACTGTTTGCTTACTTGGGATTAGGAGTTAAATAACCAAGCTTATAAAATTACTTGGTAACCCTAATATATATATATATATATATATATAGATATATAGATATTCACATAGGAAAGCATAACCGGAAACGCCACCAGAAGGCACTGACAGGGAGACAAAGATACAGAAATAACACAAGGTAGTAAGTAGTGTAAAAAACTTTATTAGGCGTAAGTGAACAATTCAATAGTAGTTAGATACATAATATGGTTTCACATCAAGTGCTCAAAGTTACGACCGTTAGCAGTGATGCATGCCTGCTGACACCGACGACGAATTGATTGCCATACATTTTTGAAAATATCTCGAGTTTCCTGGATATTAGCAGCGGCAATGGCGATTCTTGCCACGAGGTCCATGTCAGAGGACACAGGCGTTTCGAACACCATTGCTTTAAGGGTTCCCCACAGAAAGAAATCAATGCTCGATAAATCAGCTGAGCGTGGGGCCATGTGTCGGATCCACCATGCCCAATCCATCGAGCCCCAAAAGACCTGTCCAAATACTGACCCACAGAAATGCAAAAATGGGCTGGAGCCCCCTCGTGTTGGAACCACATCTGCCGACGTACAGTCATTGGAACATTGTTCAGTAAATCCGGCAGAATTTCTTCCAGAAAGGTCCGATACTTCTGGGAGTCCAGTCGGCGTGGTAACAGGTATGGGCCGACTAAACAGTCAGCGACGATAGCTGCCCATACATTAATGGCAAAGCGTTGTTGTGCAGCATGTGATCGCACAGCGTGTGGGTTCTCAACCGGTTTCGACCTTTTTTGAGGTCTCATCAGTGAGTAGGTAGACCATGTTAATACCAAGTTCATATTAAAGTATTAATTATAATGAAGAGCCTTCAATTCGGCGACATGAACTTATTTAAGTTAAGGGATATTATAACCCATATTGTTTCTTAGCCGATGTAAGTTCTGTTCGCTACAAACTTGGTATTAACATGGTCTACCTACTCACTGATGAGACCTCAAAAAAAAAAGGTCGAAACCGGTCTGGGTAGTGACCTTCTCTCATAATGTTGAACAATAATACAGCTCCTAGGAGTTAAGTTCACATTATGGGTAAATATCAAGAATAGTGATCGGAGCTTGCTCCACATTTTACATGAGTTACCTCAGCTTGCACTACCTTCAAGGGTCAGTTGCTGCACTATCGAGGTATTTGCTTACGCTTGGAATCGCCAAACTTTATATAGTTTCTATATTCGGCTAAGAAATAATATGGGATATAATATCCCTTAACTTAAATAAGTTCATGTCGCCGAATTGAAGCCTTTGGCTCTTCATTATAATTACATAATTATATGTTATTTTAACAAATAATAAAATTTAATAAAATAAGATTTACAAAAAATAGTTCACCAGGCCCACGCACCAATAATAAATATTTCATATCTCACAGAACTAAGGCGTGTAAGCTTACTAAAAATACACTGCCGTTCAGTAGCGCACCCAGAGGGGGGGAAGGGGGAGAGCACCACAAAGAAAAGGAAAAAACACTAGAAAAATTTTCCAAAATCTTTTCCTAATTAAAATTCATTTTTTTTATTGATGTTATGTGTTACTTATGAATTAGCGATCACTGCAGATGCTCAGTTATAGGTCGTATGCGATATGTAGTGTGTATTCGCAAAACGTCTACTCAACTCGCCCTCCCCCAAAGGTTAAATCCTGAGCGCTCGGCCCCCTCCAAGATTAAATCCTGAGTGCGCCACTGCTACCGTTCAAGCAGTACAGTTGGGAATGACGTAACGTGCAATGACAACAGCAAACGAATATCAGCGCTAGATCGCAGTGCATTTGTTTCGTAATCTAAAGCGTTAATCGAACAATTCCAATTATTAACTATTCAGTCAATGTCAAAACATAAGCTGTAACCTTTAACATGTTGTACTGCATTTATATAATGTTGTAAGCGTTGTTATTATTTATAAACACAAACAAATTTTAATTTTTTCATTTTTTCCTTGGGGGTGCTGCAGTGTCGCAGTGCTTATGTACGGGCAGCCACTGGCTAACACTGAAGTGAATATCAAGCAACTTAAGAACACTAATGCCTAGTTTTCTGTATTACTTACGACACTTTTAATATCTTTTAAAAACGTATGATAAATACACTTATATATAAGAGCTCTTATCTTGTAATTCAGATGAGATGAACAGCATGACTTTTAGTTTTTATTCCCTTTGGTAGGGCATTGCTTTTGTTCTTCAGATCCTGACACCTGTTTCAATCGAATAACTGAAATAATTCTTACTACAATGGAAGACTATTTCATTTTCCACTGAAGGACCCATACAACTATACAAATCTTACTTACCAAGAGGTGTGGCAAACAATTCATGAAAAATATTTTGCATATCACAAACTGACATACAAGAACACCATTTTCCCACTTAGTCAACAGAACAACATATAGCAACTACGGGAAGAATGTTAACCAAAAAAACACAAACAAAATTTAATTTTTTAATTTTTTCCTTAGGGTTGCTGCAGTGTCGCATTGCTTATGTACGAGGCCACTGGCTAACACTTAAGTGAATATCAAGCAACTGAAGAACACTAGCCTGTGTAGCTCAGTGGATGTGGCGTTTGCATACCATGGCGCTTAACAGCACGAAAGAAGACTTCTTGGTTTCGAATCTATTCTAAGCCTTTTTTCGACCAGTTCATCAGTTAGTCGATCTCTAGCACGGGCAAGCGGGTTTTTTGTCCCATAAACTCAAGAAAATCGACCGTAGAACCCACATTATTTCAGACATTAAATACGAGTGTTAGGGTTAGGTACCACGAAATGGCGGCACTTGTTGATCCGTCTCTCTTCACTGAGTGCCACTTAATTAGTGATAGCCTTGAGCCAGCTATCTCTGATTGGGTACCAGTGGAGATTGAACTGCCCACTCAGTCTCCGAAAGTTAGATGGGGCTAAACGGCCTCGCCTACTCCCTATACACGTGGTTGGGCTCAGTATTGTTTATTATTTGTGTATATGTTACATTAACTGTTTTTGTAATCCCCGTAGATGTCCTAGTGACTAGGACGAAATATAGGAAGTATTAAATTCTATTTTAATTATTTTTGAGTGTTGTAAAAAATCCATTAAGCCTCCAACATGATGTCCTCAAAGCACTTAAGCCTCTACACACGAGTATCAATAGATTTCGCACCATTCAGTCCACAGCATATCTCCTTGCTATCATTTCTTGATATCTTCAAGAAAGATCATTTTCTCTTCTTAGACTGAAAAATGTACCTGATGGCCACCCTCCATTCACTGTCTGGCTGCAATATTCTGAACCAACTTCACATCTTCTTTTCCATACCTTTTACCTGCGCACTATATAACTCTTCCTCACAGTTTCCCCTAAAGACTTAAATGCTTAAAAAACATATCATGAGATTCTTTCTTTCTTCTTGAACACATGTTTACACACACCATGTGACAGCTTTAGGCTGTTTTGTGCTATGGAAATAAACGTTATTTCTACAGGCCACTGCAGCAATACATGAGATATATACTGTTCTATATATATTATATTATACTAGGGGACACCGCCACCTGGCGCCTACGGCACCCAACCTCCCGCAGTGTTCCAGACTGGTAAGCCGGTTCTTGAATTCTGATGACTGGAATTTTGAAGACTTGACACTCAGGGTAGCCCCTGAGTTACAAAACGTTTCAAATAACTTCACAAAAAATGTTACATAAAAAGGGTTATCATTTTATATATAAATGGTAGATACAGAATATAAAAAAAAATCAGCTAACGCCTTTTTATTCCCGTATATATAGGAAGTAGGCGAGGCCGTTTTTAGCCCTATCTAACTTTTGGAGAGTGAGTGGGCAGTTCAGTCTCCACTGGTACCCAATCAGAGGTTGCTGGCCCAAGGCTATCACTAATTAAGTGATACGCAGAGAAGAGTGACGGCTCAACAAGTGCTGCCAACTCGTGGTCCCTATTATATATATTATACTATAATATAAAAATATAAATATATTAGCTAATGCATTTTATTCCCTTATAGGGAGTGGGGGGGGGGGCTTTCTACCCTATCTAGCTTTTGGAGACTGAGTGGGCAGTTTAACCTCCTCCGGTAGCCAATCAGTGATCGCTGGCCTATGTCTATCACTAATTATAGCAGTCACCGATGAAGAGGCTGGCAAACAAATGCAGCCAGCTCTTGTTACCTAACCCTAACAAGATATGTTACTGTCTGAAACAATGTAAGTACTACGGTCGATTTTCTTGAGCTTACGGAATGAAAAACCCGAGATTCCGGGAGGAAAAACCCACTTGTCTGTGCCAGAGATCGACTAACTAGAGAATCAGTCGAAGAAAGGCTTAGAAAAAGTTCCTCCAGTCGGTGACGACTTGAACATAAGTCAAACGTCGAGCGACCATGCGCAGACGCAAGTGCCACTTCTACTGAGCTATACAGGACTCTCATATATTATATTATATATATATAATATATGTGATATAATATATTATATGTTATATCACAGAAGAAATAAGAAAATTCAATTGTAATTCAACAAACAATTGAAAACAACCATAGTCTAAAAAAAACCCAAACAGCAATTCATGAATATCAAACAAATGGTTGTAGTCAAACAAGACAGGACCATCATCAGAGATCGATATGTTATAGCAAAAAGAATTGAAGAATTCTACACAATGTTGTATCAGGATGATGAATTAGATGAAGAAGAAGACACAGCTGAAGTACCACAGATTCTACCAGAAAAAGTTATGTAGAGCATCCAAAGCTTTCAAAATGGAAAAGCTGCAGGTGAGCATGGAGTTATAGCTGAACTTCTAAAAAGAGGTGGAGAAATAATCTACAAACTCTTAGCAAAACTATTTACTTTATGCCTGAAGAAAAATGATGTACCAACAACATGGAAGAAGGATACCCTTATTCTGATACATAAAAAAAGGTGAGATAGAAGACTAGACGAATTACCGATTAATCAGTCTACTCTCAGTGGTTTACAAAGTGTTTACAAACGTTTTAGCTCATAGGCTTTGTGAGACTCTGGACCTAGCACAACCAAAAAGAACAGGCAGGCTTTCGAAGGGGCTTTAGTACAATGGACCATATTCAAGTTATACAGCAGATTATTGAACTGTGTAATGAATATCAATTACCACTATGTTTTGGTTTTATTGACAATGAGAAAGCCTTTGATTCATTTAAAACTTGTGCAATACTTAAAGCATTATGAAACTAACAAGTGGAGGAGCCTTACATCAGAACCATCTAATCAGCATGCACCAATGCCACAACAGCAATTCATTTCAATGGATTGAAATTAATTATTTGAATCCATTCAAATGAATGGATTGAAATGAAATGATTGGACGTATTGTGTCACAGGGTGACACAATATGTCTAAAATTATTCACAGCGTGCCTAGAAGAAATATTCAAACTTCTTGATTGGGAAGTGAAAGGTCTGAAGATAAATGGAAGATATTTAAGTCATTTACGCCTTGCAGATGACATAGTTATCTTTACTTCAACTGCACATGAATTACAGGCTCGTATCCATGAGCTCCAAATTTCCAGCAGAACAGCAGGCCTAAAGATAAACTTAAAGAAGACCCAAGTTATGTTCAATATCTATGTCCAACCAGAAATAATAAAAATCAATAACGAGGAAATTAAACAAGTAGATCATTACATATACTTAGGACAACAGATATTAATGGAACAAAATATTATGAATGATATTAAAATGCTCACGATGCTTGGGTGGAAAGCATTTGGAAAATGACATTCAATATTCAAAAGCCAACCATTATGCCCGAAGAGAAAAGGTTTTAACCAATGTATTCTTCCTATACTGACATATAGCTGTAAAACATGGACATTGAATGCAAAGGAAATTCAAAAATTAAGAATAACACAATTTAGTATGGAAAGTATGCTTGGCATCACAAAAGAAATCAAAACAAAGTCTCTCACATCAGAGGAAGAGTGAAACATCTGAAGTGACAATGGGGTGGGCATATTGCTCGAAGACAAGATCAGCGAGGGGCAAAAGAAGTACTGGATTGGATACCATGAGAGGAAAAACGACCACGATGCTGACCTAAATCACGGTGGATTGATGATATTATCAGATTTGCAGGAGTGACATGGTAAAGGAGAGCCATGGACAGAAAGTTTTGGAGTAATCTTGGAAAGGCCTTCATCCAGCAGTGGATCGACAATGGCTGATGATGATGATATATTATATTATAAATTAAAATTCTTCACGAATTTAATTCAGAAAAGGTAGGTCTCAAAAGCTTACTTTTGAAAACTGGTTAAATTCCACCCAGAGCTATCACTAATGGCTTTAATTATTACTGATGATCTTGCAGACTTTGTGGTGAAAAGCATCTAAACCTTAACTCCATTAATTGAGTTTTCTTTTGAGAAAATAAGGTTTTTATGAGGGAAAAAATATATTTATATACTTGCCACACCAAAGATTGACTAACTTGGGAAACAGTTCTCTCTCATATATATATACATAGAGAGAGAAAAAAAAGAGATTATATTGCACATTAATTCCTCCAGTGCATTTTATTCACAAGAGGTAGCAGGTTTCAAAAGCTTACTTTTGAAACTTGGATAGATTACACTTAGTTATCACTAATGGCCGATTTAATTATTATTGATGAGTTTGAAGAGTTTGTGGTGAAAAGCATCTAAAGCTCAACTGCAATAAATGGCCAAATCAAAAATAAGAAAGTAGATGGATTCAGTGCGATGTGTAAAATTTTCGCGATATAGATAAACGTGCTCTTGCGGAAAACAACGTAGAAACATAACTAGATACAATTCATCATAATACTATCAAGCGCCTAACGATGTATTTTGAGACCAAACTTTCAGCCAGTAAAGTCCGCACCACAGGGATGGATGGTAAGAGGTCATTTGGGGCTTAAAATCTCTAGAATCATCTCTGTCAGCCTGTGAGGTATGAAGATAGTGTGATCAAAACATTTACAGTACAGGAGGTGTTTCTAATTTTGACTGTAGGAATTAGTGAGACCTGGCTATCAGAATCAGACCTACTAACTGGTATCGAGTATCATAGGTACAGTATTTTTAGGAAGGATAGAGTGGATAGGAGATGGGGGGACGTGCTGCTAATGATATTGGATGACTTAAATCCAGTTAGAGTTGAGACCTATGAATGTAGTAATACTACTAACAATATTTCATGTGGCAGTGAGTTTGAAGCCATCTGGTGTGAGGTGGAATCTAACAAGACAAATTACATAGTGGGGTGTGGTTACAGACCTGGTGGATCGGTCGTTGGTGATGAAGAAATATATCACCAAATAGAAAAGGTGAGTGCAAAAAGAATACTCATAATGGGAGACTTTAATTGTCCAAATATTGATTGGGTAGCAGTAGAATCTCATAAAAAGAATGAAAATGCATTTATTGAGCGGTTGCGGGACAACTTCCTCAAGCTGCATGTAACATGAGGAACTCGAGGTCAGCGAGTGTTAGATTTGATTATTAGTGTAAGAGTGTTTTAGTTAAAGATGGAACTATTCTGCTTCCAGTTTGCGACAGCGATCACGCAGTACTCACTTGGGAAGTGACTAAGTTTATGAATGTTCCATTCAGAAAAGGTTACATGCTGAACTAGAAAGCAGGAAATTATGACCAACTGAGGAGTATACTGAGTTCAATGGAATGGGATCGGTTGTTGGATAGAAAGAATATCGACGGTACGTGGGAAGCATTTAAACAATACTTAAATGATGCGATATCAGAATGTGTCCCGAGAGTTCGAAGAATAAATAGAGGAGACAAATGGATGTGTAATATTATTAAGCAAGAGATCCGTAAGAAAAGGATTATGTGAAAGGAATACCGTTTGGATAAGGATGACGTCGGTTATGAACGTTATAAACAAGCAGCAAGCTAGAATATTCACAACTGTTGTACGGAAAGCAAAGTCTGATTATGAAAAGAAACTGGCTCTGCTTGCTAAAGACAACCCACAAGAATTCTATCGATATGCTGCAAGTAAAAGAAAGAATGAATATGAAAGAATATCTCTTCTAAATCCAGATGGCATAAGGGGTTGTTCAGTTAATGAGTGCCTATTTCGTTAAAAGCTATCAACTTGGTGAACGCAACCTTGAGCTCACTGTTACCTCTTTACTAGATAAAGAAACACAGGTGCGTTGAGGCCGAGGTATTAGAGCTGTTGCACAAACTGAATAAGAATTCAGCAATGGAGGACTGATGGAATATCAGCACGTGTGCTAAAAGCGTGTTCAGCTGAACTGGCCATTCCTTAGACCAGGATATGTAACATGAGTCTCAGAACAAGGAAGATTCCACAGGAATGGAAGGAATGTATGATAATTCCATTGCACAAGGGATACAAAGACCGATGTATTCAACTATTGACCTATTAGTATCTCAGGAGTGGTGGTAAAGATGTAAAAATTGGTTAGGGCCCAAATTCAGAAATGGGTTGATAATGAATCTCTGGAATTGTAGGCATGGGAAAATGAGTGTCAGTATCTAATCATGTCGAAGTCATTCATTCACTTCGACATGATTAGATATCCATTATCGTATTATATTGGTGAGATTAAGCTAGAAGAAACTGATGAGGCTAGGGATCTTGGAGTGTTAATAGATAGGAAGTTGAAGTTTAGGGGGCCATGTGGAAAAGTTGCAAACACACCTCAAAAGATAATTGCAATGCTGAAACGAATGTTCACATGTAAAGATAAGGATGTTAATTTGCTTCTTTACAAGGCCTTGATTAGACCTCGCTTGGACTATTGTGTGCAGGTCTGGTGTCCTGGTTTCCGTTGGGTTCTGATATATTGGAGAGAGTACAATGGAGAGTGTTAAAAATGATATCAGGATTGTGGAATACTGATCAAGAAGACACATTGAGAATTTGTAGACTGTAGACAATAGCAAACAGTAGAAAGAGGGATGACATGATTGAAACTTACAAATTTCTGAAAGGATCATACAAGATTTCAATTGATGGTATTTTTCAATTTATGGAAGGTGGGGAAAGGAGAAGAGAGAGCATCCTTGGAAGCTGAAAATGAAGGCCGCCAAGGACGTGAGGGCTAGATTTCTCTCTCAGAGGGTGGTGTGTGATTGGAATGAATTACCATTGGATGTTGTGAGTGCAAGCAGTGTGATTGAATTCAAGAATAAGTATGATAGCTGGTGTGTGTCGTATGTGGCCTCTCTCCACGAGTCTGACTCCCTGGAGGAGTCTCTTAATAATAATTTACAGCTAATAATCTACAATGGTTCTTTGCTTTGGTGCTGCTACCTTCAGTAATTAAAAAAAATTCTTTTGCACTTGTACTGGTTGGCCAAGTGTTTAGCAATCCACTCTCCAGCCAAAAGGCTGCAGGTTCGAATCTCACTGCGGGAATGGATGTTTGTGATTGTCTGTGAAAATATCGGTGGTGGTGGTGGTGGGTGGCAGATTGCGTTGGTGGAGACAGAGCTGTAGAGTAGGTGCAGATACTCAGAACGTTCCAAAACCTCAATATGAACACAGTACAAGATTAAATGGCATATCAGCTCATGTATTACAAGAATGTCCAAGGGAATTATATCTCTGACCAAACTGTTTAAGCCTTGGTAATGGGAAAGTGCCACTGAAGCAGAAAGAGGACAAAATATTCCCACTGTATAAGGGATGCTCAAATTAACAAATTATAGGATAATCAGCATCTCAGAGTCGTGGTTAAAGGTATTGGAGAATTTGATGAAAGAATTGAGTACTGGGTGGAGGGATTATGATACTCTATAGGGACAACATGATTTTGAAGGATTGGTCTTGCTGTAGTATTCTGCTTACTTTTTATATTAAAGTAACAATGAAGTTGGATTTAAAAAAAATAGCTACACACTGATATTGCAAAGGCATTTGACAAGATTCAACATGATATTCTTGCATAAATTGTAGAAAATGGGGATTGTCACCATCTAATCCAGATTCATGGATATGAATCTGGATTAGATGGTGACTGATGAACGGATATTAAAAGGTGGTTTATGGAGATGAAACCAGTAGGTCGGTGAACAGTGGTGTACCACAGGGCTCAGTACTTGGTCCTCTCTTGTTTAATTTGTATATATCAATGATATAGGAAATGAATTACAGGAAATATTCAGTTGTTTGCTGATGCTAAACTGAAAAGAGCAATGGTAAATGAAGGTGATGTAGAGATCCTGCTGGAAGACAGACTCTGCCCATACTAGCAGTATGGACAAAGGTAAATTGTTTGGGAAGAAAAGATTACAAACTATGTACTACATTGATGGAACTGGAAACTGATGAGGCCAGGGACTTGGAGGGTGATTATGGGCAGGGAGTTTACAGGGCATACTGCAAAGGTAACCAAGACAGGAGATTAGATTACATAGTTGTTCCCATATATAAAATAAAATAAAAGACTTTAACAAGTCACATCTGGATTCTGTAGGAACGAAGAGGGTATGGACACGATCCGATGCAAGTAAAGATTGTGGCAGGTCTATAGAATGCTACATATGAGAACAAATTGATCTGTGGCTTCAAAAACTACTGATAGACAAAAAAAAGAAGGCATGATAGAATCATACTAATTATTAAAGGGTTTTATGGGATGAAAACTGAAGACTTTTTTTTTAGTACATGGTAGGAAGGGAGAGAATGAGGGATCACCCATGGAAATTGTGTGTGTGGTTAGCAAGGATGTTAGGACTAGATTTTTTTGCTGAGAGGGTAGTGAATGGGCTGCCAGAGGAAGTACTTCATCAGTGAATGAGTTCAAATCTTCATGAAAGGTATATAGGATATAATGTCCTGCGTGAAAGAGAAAAATTTAATTACCTGGATGCTGAAGAGGCAATATTTGTATTATGTTTACACCAGAAAAAGATTGCAGGTTACTCTGTTATCCCAAGAAAATTCTCATAGAATCTTGCACATTTGTGATTGTCACAAGTAAGACTGAAAGAATTATTTTTTTGTGAAAGATTAGACAGGACTGAGTTTTGCAAGCCAAGGCACATTTCCCTGAACATATACCCCCTACTGATAAAAAGCAACATCCAGCAAAGAGATGCCATGTATGCAGAAGCCCAGAAGTGGATATTTTAGAGGTTCTGCAAAAAGGTTTGACATATGAAAAAGAAATAGAACGTACTATCATCAGATGAATGTGGACTGGATTCAATGTCAATTCAAGAGGATCAATGACTTATTCATAAATGTGCTGCAAGGGAATCCTGTTCCAGGAAAAGATGGAAAATTTTTTTCTTTTAGTTGAATGTTTTAAATACCATTTAAGCTTTTTAATTTTTTTTTTTATTATATTTCATTCTTATATCCCATACATCATATGTTGCTTAACTCTTCAATAACCAGTGGTACATAAAAAGCATCAACTGGCAGAAAGTTGCAAAGAAGAAACTTTGTAAACAATGGATTCGAAAATCCATATGTTGACAGATCCATAAGTTAAAACTGGTTTGAACACTGTCTTGTATACAGCTAATTTAGTGTTCTGACTAATTTCTCTCATATTCCATATAAATTTATTCAGTTGACTTCCTACTATACCAGCTTAGTTTATTCTGTTGTCAATTTCATATTTAATTTACCATCTTATTAAAAATCATTCCAAAAGTAGCTGAAATGTTTTACTTGTTCTATACGTTCTCCATTCACAATCCAGTTGATATTTTCAATGCATTCGCATTGTTATTGCTGACCATCGTACCAAATCTATTACAACAGTTATTCACTTTAGTTAGGGAATCTTGTAGTCTAATATACTGGATTTATTTAGAAGTATAACATCATCTGCATAAAGTAAAAGAACTGAGATTATCTCCAATTTTGATATCAGGTTTAATACCACTTTCCTTCATAATGATTCATATAGATAATGAATAACAGAGGGGATAATGTGTATCCTTCTCTGACACCAGATTTAACATTAAACCATATTCCTGTACTTTCTTCAATTCTAACTGCTGACTTACAACTCAAATAAAGACTAAGTATCGCTTGATATAATGCCCATTGCCACCATATAACTGTGCATATTGAATAGCTTCTCTTGGCACCTTGTCATATGCCTTTTCCAGATCTACAAAATTTAAATACAGATATTTCTTATATTCCCACAATTTATCAACTATTTGTCATAATGTGAAAATTTGATCCTGACAGCCTCTATTTGGCCTGAATACAGCTTGTTCTTCAGCAAGCTTCCCTTCCACAATCCTTCTCAACCATTTCTCAAGTATACTTGCATAAATCTTACCTGGAACACTCACAGTTAAAAATACCTCAGTAATTCTCACATTCAGTTTTACTTCCCTTTTTTATATATGGGTACAATGAGAGCTCTACTCCAATCACTGGGAATTTGTCCCCCTGTCCAGGCCTTTTGAACTATGCAGTGCAGCCACTGTACGACTTTTATACCTCCATACTTGAGCATTTCTGGTTGAATATCATCTTACTCCTGCTACCTTTTCCACATTTCAGGTTTTTGATGGCATTTCCTACTTCAAGTATGGATATATATTCCTGAATGCATGCCTGGTCAGTGTATTTTACAACTGCTGATATCAATGCTTGTTTCATTTAGCAATCTTTCAAAGTAATTACTCCATGCTTCAAGGATATCTTTTTCTCCAGTTTTCATGTCACCTTTATCATCTCTAATAACCTTTTCTCCCTTTACAGAATTCTTTCCTCCATTTCTGAGCTTCTTGCCACCTTCTTGATATTTATTTTCTATGTTCTTACTAATGACCTCACATGACTTTTGTTTAGCTTTCTTACATTTCTCTCTTTATTATTTAAGAGCACAAGCTGACTTATTTGCCAGGAACTTTTGATATGCTTTCTTCTTTTCTTTCACTGCCTCTTTAACTTCCTGTGTCCACAATGGAGTTCTGATTTTTTTATCTTTGCACACAACCTCACCACATGCCTCTCTGGCAGAATCAATCAATGTTTCCTTCAGAGTTTGCCACTGAATCTCCAAGGTTTGATTCCTGTTCTCAAACTTTCATTTTTTTCTTCAATCATGTTTGTGTATTTTAATCTACAGTTCACATCTGAGAGCTGCTCAACTTTCTTAAATGTTATTCTTTTCAATATGAAATTCAATTTCATCCTGCTCAAGACTAAATGATAATCACTTCCAATTTCAAATCCTCTATACACTCTGGAATCCTGCACCAGAGAGAACACATCACTATCAACAATAACTGTCAATGAGACTTTTCTTATTCCTTGCCTCTTCTCTCCATGTGAATTTGTGCACATTTTTATGTTGGAACATGGTGTTAGTAAAAACCAGTCCATGTCCTGAGCAGAAAGTCAACAGGTATTTGCCATTATTATTAGCTTTGCTCTTTTCTCCAAATTTTCCCAAAATATTTTTATATGTCTGCCAATCATTTCCTACTCTGCTATTTCGATCCCCAACTTTTCCTTTTTCATTATGTCAGTTGCTTTCTCTAAATCCTCAAAAAATTCCTCAAGTTCTATCTTAGTAGAACCTTCGGTGGGACCATAGGCACAAATAAGTCTGATTGTCCAGTTCCCCATTCTGATATCTGTCCACATCTCTCTACTTGAGACTGCCTGCCTTTCAAGAAGATTAGCCTTGTATTTAGTGTTGAATACTATGGCTACTCCTTTTCCTCAATTGTCATTGCCTGAATATAACATTTTGTATTTATTGCTCAAAGATCTAACCAGATTTGTCTTTTTTGTTTCAGTCACCCCCTATTATGTTGATTTGGTAGTTATCTAATTCCTCAGCTAGCTCCATTTCTTTGCCATTCAGGCTTCTTATGTTGATAGTACCCATACTATCAAAAGTCACCTACTGGTACTGCAAAATCAGTACCAGTAGCTGACTTTTTGCTCTGGTTCCCAGGCCTTGTTTAACCATGCAACGCCCCAGCTGGTATGAAATTCTGTTATGTTGTACCATCATTTGAAATTTTGGTTTAAGCAAATAAGAATAGGATTTGGTTGGCTAAATCCCAAATTGCCAGCCCATCCTTGTCCGTTCAATATCCAGGTAGATACCTAACAGAGTGCACCCAAGAAGGTGAGGATTGGACATTAGGTCAGAAGCCCTGATCGGTTCTCTGCATTCATTTAAAGGCTATGTGGAAGTCTCTCAGTTATATAGCTTTAACCCTTAAGCACCCCTGGGTCAGAAGTAAAACACTTGACTAGAGACTGTAGATATGAATCTTGAGAAAGATTAGAGGCATGAACAGGTGACATGAATGGCAATATCATATTAAAAACAAGGATATTAGGGAAGAACTTGGCATTGTTATCATCCAGGAATGTGTTAGCAGAGCTAATCTCAGGTGTTATGGTCACTTAAACAGAATGGGAGATGATAGATTAGCAAAACAATTGTTCTCTGCCAGGTTGGCAGGAAAAAGACCCAGAGGAAGACCAATATATAGCTGTATTGATACAGTAAAAGTGCCTTAGAAGATAGAAATATAAGATCCTATAATGTTGGAGTCTTGACAGATAGACTGATTTTGAGGAAAATTTTAGATAGGAAGTTAGTAATGATGCAATTTTTCATGTCGTACTATCATATCCTGTACAACCTTAGAGGGTATATATCAGAATTTGATTATGATGTATGTTGACAGGAAGCACATAATAGGAAAGTTATAAGGAATTCTGGAATTGAATTATAAGAGTGATGAATAGTTGCTATATGAAATTTTAACAGATTTAGAGGGAAGGAGAAATCATCAATACCAAATGTGATGAACAATGCCCACGGAAGTATTTGTAAGAAATGCAAACATCAACAACCGAATATCTATGTAAAAGAGAGTGGAATGAAGTGGAGAGAGAGAACACTTAATTATCTTGACTAAGTATTTTTAGAGCCACCAACTCAAATATGAGTAAAGTACTGAATGGCTAAGCAGATTTATAATTTTTGTACAGTTAACAGCATTCAGAGGCAGGTAAGGCATTGAGCAAAAGAGAAAACCTAAAGTTTGGATGCTGAAGAAGAAATACTTGCAATATGTTTATGACAAAAGAGATTTTGGAGGTTTGAATAATCTGAAGAAAAATCTGATATTTTCTAGAGATTTGATGTTTTTAGAAAAAAGATGGGAAGGAAAAGGTTTACTAGCATCTCCACTAATAAATGGTTTGGAGATCAGTGGGATCACAGATGGTCATATATCAGAAGTTTTGATGTTTAGTGTAGTCTGTCAAATGGAGTATACTGTTATCAACAAAGGAAGAGAGTTGCTGAAATAACAGAGCCTTACCTTGTGGAACAACATTATGAATTGCAAACTTGGGAGGATAAATATCCATTCACCATTTACCACTCACCATAGAAGCCAGACCATATGATGAGATATACCGATGCCTCAGCAATAGCAAGAGCAAACCACTTGAGATTCTCCACACTTTTCTGTGATATTTGTCCAAAGATGGATGACTTACTTCTGATCATTCATTGAGAGGATTTAAGGTACCTGAAATGAAGTATTGTTACTTTAGAAAGAGTGCCTGAGGAGGCAATATTATGGCAGGCAACATGAACAGTAATGGAGACTAAAGACAGTGACTTATGAGTTGCTATAAGTACTGCTATATTTGCAAAGTACAGTGCCCTCACATTCTACTAGCATTGTGGAACTGAAGGTATAGGACATCTACATCAAAATTCAGATTAGCATGTGTGTGTGGGGGGTATAAAAGCATGGCTTGTTGCATTCACTTCCACAATGTATAATTATCACTTCAATTGTAAAGTTGTCATCTATTACCCATTATTTTGTTAAAATACAAAGCAACATGATATCCCGGAATTCATAGCTTGGAGAGCCATTGGTCGACTAGAAGTTCAACAAACACAGCAAGTTGTCGCTCAAGCATGTCGTGTATCTGAAAGCATAATTTCATGACTTTGGAATCAATTCTAGAGATGGGAAATGTTTGCCAAAGACAAGGTCAACCATCATCAACAACTCTAAGAGACAACCAGTATTTGTCATTACTTGCCAGAAGAACATGCCTGAGATGCTTTAGGTAGGCATGTTTCTGCTCGACTGGTGCCACCACGATCGCTTCAAGTGCTCGAAATTGCTCTCAAAGAAGAGTGGGGAAATATCCCACAAGAACTGTTTGATCATCTTATTCGGTCCATGCAATCAAGATGTACTGCTGTTTTAGCTATTAATGGAGATCATTAGCCCTATTAAAAAGTAATGAAAAATTTATAATTATAAGCGTTTTTGGCTATTATTAAAATTATTTCACGCTAAAGTGTATAATTTGTTAAATTTGTAATAAATATCGATTATTTAAACAAATCTCATCAATTACACCCTATTGATAAATAAAAAATATTTATTCATGTATAAAGTACCCAATATTTATAATTATTCAACAATTAAAACATCCCCTAATTTGTTTTGAGCAGTGTAAAATAACTTATTTAGACTAGACATAAGAACTAGAGACTAACTAATTTTGTACAGGCTGTTGGTATATAGATAAGCACTGTTTAAAAAATTTAGGTTTGACACTTAAGAGAAAAGTTAATTACCAGTGTAATTCACATTGCAGGAATAATTATGTGAACTTACCCTAATGTTATAATATTGTGAGATGAAGAATCTTATCAAATCTACTGCTTCTTTTTGAAATTATAACTCATGCCAGCCTGGTTGGCTGAATGGTTAGCGTATCCATTCTCCAGCCAAAAGGATGCAGGTTCGAATCCCACTGAGGGTATGAATGTTTGAGATAGTCTGAAAATACTAGTCACGGTGGTGTAGTTGGTGGAGACAGAGCTGAAGAGTAGGTGCCATCCCTTGATGAGTCTGGACTCTGTGGAGGTGTCACATAATAATAATAATTATGAAATGGAATTACTGATGTTCCAAACACAACAATGTAACCATAATAGCAGCACAAAGTGGTTGACTAAAGTGAAAATATATTAAGACTGAATGGAAATGACAAGAGAAGTTAACAATGGAAGATAGAAAGAAAAAATCCTTCACAGATCCTTTAGATGTGTGAAGTTTATTGTACTAATTAATCCATGTTTATTTTGTTAACACTGAAAGAGAAATGGACTCAGTAGTAAAGTTAATTAGGATTCTCAGTGCAAAAAGCAATTTGAAACTGCTAATAAGGTTTTAGTTTATCCAGTGGAGTCTTTGACTTCCATAGAGAAAGTGAATTAAATTACTGGAGTGTTTTGGAGAAATTTTTTTTTCCACGACTGACTTGAGTTACTGTTATACAGGAAGCATTTGTGTTATTCTCTATGATTCAAAGAGTTCTATGGGAAGCAAGAAACTGAAGTTCCAGAGGTTTTGTCCATAAAGGATAACTGTTAGCCTATATCACTGAAAGGAAGCCAAGCAGATGATCTTTTTTGTTGTGATCTGAACAATACATTTACTGACACTTGGATAATTGAGTCATACTGATTCTATGTTGTATATATTGTAAATTAAAGATTTTTAATTTGGTTATAAAGGAGTCTGCAGACTGTCTTAATAAGTAGAATGGTTGTTAAAGTTAAGAGGATAAGATGTATATGTGATATCCTGGGATACAAAGGATGTACGACTTTGATTTGTGGTTTAGTTTCAAGTGCTTTTTTTTTTTTGAAATTAAAACCACTCAGCATTGAGGAAATAATTTACCAATCATGCATGTGAGAGATTACATGCAGAAGAAAGAAAGAACAGAAAAAAAAATCCCCACAAACAGTATACTTCAGAGTAGGCAGGTATCAAATTACTTTAATAAATGTAGTTTGAGGCATCTGTAAACATGCATAGCTCACCCCACTGTAACTAGCTAAAGTACTTCACAGTGGAAGCTACCACCAAAAAAAAAATCTAGAATTTTTGAAGTACATGGAAACTAAGGGAATCAGCCTAACCATCCTGTCACTTTACTGGAGAAAATTACACCAATATAGTGGATATAAAATATTATTGTTATATGAGCATCTCTATGGAGTTGGAAGAATCAGGGTCAGCATTCAAGGAGAAGTACAATAATGTATGGATAGTGTGTGTGTCTCTCTCCTGTGATCAGCCTTGAGACTCCATGCAATAATAATAAACCAAGAAATGCAAGTGAAAATGAAAATTTATTATATCAACAAAATAAAGACCCATTAATTAAAAAAAAATTAAAAAAAAAAAGGATAATTTTATAACTGCAAAACTTTCTGTACATAAGAATTCATAAATTCAATCTCTTTTTCACTTTCTTCTGCTTCGCTTAGTGAATCGCCACTACGAGAGGTACACAGATCTAAATTTTCTTGGGCAATGCAATTTGATTTTAGCTGGCCTTTATGATTATCCTTTTTATGACACTTATCCTGATCGGTTTCTGCAATCAAGCTGCCTGACTCTACAGTTTCTGATGAACAGTCATCTGTGAAACTTATATTTTCACACTCATCTTCAGTATAAGATAAAGAACTTAATGTATCATCTTGGTTAATGGAGGTGTCTGGTGTGATACTGACATCCAATTCAAAGCTAAAATAAAAAACACGATTAGTTATAGTCTACTTTGCAATAATAAAAATTGGAAAACAAGAGGTTACATGAGATTTACCAACAAATACAGGATTTTCTAATTGACATGTAAAATGCAGAAATATTCTATATTTTCAATAAAAAAACACAGCCTTATAGAAATACCGAATTTGTTACAGATGTTTGCTTGGGTACAGTAATAATTACATGAAAGAAAATTTACTCCACCTGTCTCATTCGAGCATAAGCAATATAATTATAAAATTTAGGTTGTTCAGAAAATTATATTTATGACATTGACTTTCTATAGTAAAAGCAGACTTATAAGTTTTTATGAGTACTGCTATAGTTGAAATGCATACCCACATGCATTACATATATTCCCTCCCTCCACTGAAAGTATATACTGTCTCAGAGCTGGGCAGCAGAGAGTTATTTGGTATATATTATTTTTATAATAAAAGTATTTTGAGGCTTCAGTAAACACCTGTAGCACATTCCACTGTAACTACTGTAAAAGCTTAGTTAAATTTACAGTAATAACTATTACAAATATATATGAATATAATATTTAAAGTACATAAGAGAATCAGCCTAATGATTCTGTCATTTTTCCAGAGAGAATTACACCAACAGAGTGGACAAATTATCATTAGTATCATTATATGGCCAATCTCCATGGAGAGTTAAGATTCAGACAGGAAACCTACACTAATGATTATTCACACAATAACTATTATACCTCTCATTCACTGACAAATAACTCATGACCAGCTTTCAAATTCACCACTCTAAAAAACCTAGTTCTAACACCCTTGTTAACCACAACACTTATACAACTTCCAGGATTGACTCCTTGTTTTCTCTCCTTATGTATTAAAAAATTTCTTCAATATCATCAATTCTTCTCTTCCCCCACCTCTACATATACAATACTAAAGGAAGTTTATTATAAGTTTCTATCATGTATTCTCTTTTGACATATACACCAAAATTTGGTCTATAGGTTTAATGATCCCAAGAGGAGAGCATTCCACAGACATGACACTATCTTGGCCTCTTATCATAGTAAATAGTAATTTTTAAAAGAGTATTGAACAATTAGATTGATTCACAACTTGCAAATTGTTTCCTGAAAATTTTCGTTTTTTTGTGTTATGCCATTCTCCTCGCAAATGAGCAACATTTCCTCAACTGGAATAAAGATCTCATTCTTCTAGATCAGTGGTCTCCAAACTTTTTGCTGCAAGGGCCACATTGGGCCGTAATAAGTTCTATTGAAAGCAGATAAAAACTGATTGCAGAGTATGTGAGATTAAATTATCACATATTAATGATAACGAACACTATCAGCAAATTCTAACTTTTTATCACAAATTATAATAAAACCATTAATGCGAATGATGCAACTGTTTGTGTTTTTAAAATCTTATTAAACTCTGGTTCAAATTTTGAAGTGCTAATTACAAGTATCGATTTCAAATGTTCATCAGATAAATTTGCACTATATTTTGACTTGATATATTTCATTCGGGACAATTTCTACGAACGAAATGATACTTTTTTTTGTTTGAAATAGCCGAATTCATTTTTTTCCGTTCGGAAAACAATTTATTTAAATTTTTGCTGGTTGTTAGTTTTTCAACCGAATATACACTGACAATTTACATGTAACTTTTTTTTTTTTTAATTTCGCATAACTTTGAGTTTTTTGTCAATGAATACAGATCAGGATATTTTGTTTTTATTTTGTTTTTTGCTCGTTAGTAAAAACGGTTAAAATGAACTGACTTTTCGTGACAAAACTGACATTTTTTTTGTTGATAAAAAAGTTTATTCGGATGTAACTTTTTTTATTTCGTTTTGAATTCTTTTACATTTTTTTTTCTTCGTTAGTCCTTTTAACCGACCTTTTACAGTCAGAAAGACCGTAACTTGGATTACGGTTACTTTTTGCTATTCGGGAATATATTTTGAACACAATTTTAATTAATGCATTTGAAATCTATCAGCACCCCGTGTTTTTTTTTTTTGCGGATTCTTATTGAAAAATTAGTCCAATTTGTGGGCTGGATAAAATCATACTGCGGGCTGTAGTTTGGAGACCCCTCTTTTAGATTAGCAATTTATGAAGGTTATTGTAATTAGTTCTAACCATTGATTTTGCACCGAGTAATTTTCGATGTTGCTGACATGTTTCCACAAGGAAATCACTGGAGCGTAGTTTTTTTAAATAAAACTGTTATGGGCGATCCTGCTGCCCTAAACCCTTTAGAAGAAAGAAGAGTGATATTCTCACTATGGCTTTTCACCTGTTGCATGGATGATGAGAAAAACTGGTACATTTATACTGTTGGGTTTTACTTCTGTAATCAAGTGATGAATCTATGGTATCAATACTTAGTTGGGATCTTGTGAGGGCCACTGAAAAATCTGGAAATAAAAAAAATTCATGCTCAAATGATTTTTTTTTTTGTTTGGCAACAGAGCTACCCATCCACCAAAGAGCCACACATGGATGCCCACTCAGTGTCAAGCAATGACTGCACTCGGGAGTTGAATGCCAGGACTATCCCAGGCATTATACTGGCATGCAGCAAGCCATAGGCCTCAAACCTGGACCAACATGATGGGAGACTTATTGCAATATCAATGTTCATTGCAGGATCATCTTTCTTGCTGAAGCAGAGGCCAAAGAAGTGCAAGACTACTGGAATTCCCTTTCTGGATGTCCACAAGCTGAACTGCATGGCAGGATGATGGATCCCAGTTATAGTGGTCTGAAAAACAGGATAGCATAAAAGACTCAGGAGAAGTAGAGCAAAGAATATGGGATGAAAAGCAAAAATTAAAGAGGAGAAATGAAAAGAGCCAGTACCATCACTGGGAGGTTCCTTCCATGAACAGACGAGTCATGAGAAAGGGCCTGAATCGAAGACTTATAGAACAAGCAAAACATTTCAACTATTTAGCCACAATTTTTAGTGCAGATGGCAAATTATTATTATTACATGGCCAATTTCATGGAGTCTGATGACTCATCTCAGAAGGTCCAAACCATCTACACAATATCTGTCATACCTCTCCTTGAACTTTGTGATAGACAGGCACAAAATATACAAACCCCTGCTAAAACACATACTTACTCAGCTTCTAAGGATGACTACAAATACTTAATCCTCACTGGGAGCATTTCATAGACCATTCCTTATCTTGTATACCTGGATCCTCTCTACCAGTTCTTTTTACCCAAAAACCCAGGCAACCAGACATAAGCACAGTAATCTAGATATGGATATATCATGGCCTTGTGAAGAGGAATGAAAACTTCCTTATCACTTTTTAGTGCATTCTTCTATAAACCAAGTAATCTTATGCGCTACCTTGCACACGTTAACAATATGCCCTCTGAACTTCAACTTTATATATACCAAAAAAATCTGTAGCTTCATCAATTTCCTGGAGTACAGTTCCACCAATGTGGTACAAAGTTTGTAATCTTTTCATCCAAAAATGCATAACTTTAGAGTTTTCCACATTACACTGGCATCATTATCATTTTCCCATACTAGTAGCCTATTTAAATCATCCTGTAAGCTCTCTAGATCACCTTTTTATATTTATTATTAATTGTTACATGTGGTGATTTTTGATGATGAACATTACATTCTTTTTGGAAGTATTTAGTGATAATTAACTCATTCTTTTTGCATTATTTTATTTATGAGTGTTTCTTTGATTAGTTGTAAGAATGATGGACTTAATTTTTTTTAAGGTTTAATTTTTGTTTTATTGTATGCTGTATTGTGTTGATAAGCAAAACAATGGCCAAAGATTTTGACATGGATGACTTCGTGATTTGTGTTACAAATGAAGCAGTGGAAAATGGAGAGAATGATCAGATAGTAAGGGAAAATACAGCATGCTTGTGAAGTTCTTCAAAGAACAAAACGTGAGCGAGTGGTTTGAGAAACTCAGCGATGGTTATGACACAGAAGAGAATGAACAGTAAGATGAAAAGGGAGAGAAAGTATAGTATGAAAGAGCGAAGCATGAGAATAAGGACCAAATTTTGAACGGTGATTCATTGATAAAGAGAAGAATGTGGTGAAATCATGTTTTCCTGGTGCAAAGATTAAGGATGCATAGAGCGAAGGCGAAAGAGAATTTTAGCTGGTAACAATGATTTAGCAGGTCACAAGTGTGGTATATGAGAAAATATAAAAGATTTGCTAGTGCATGCAAAAAAAGAAGAGTGAGAAAGTAAAGTTGCGAGTCTGTTGCCATGGTATGATAGAGGTGAGCTGATATGGGGAACCTTGGTTGCAAATGAGTCAATGTGCAGATTGGAGGAGGAGAAAATAAACACAGGTGCAAACTAGTAATTTGCAAGCAGGAGAGTGACACATGATGCTAAATACAGCATCCCAGATTTCTAGTTTTAGTGGGCTAAGCAATACAAGGTGTAAGGGAGGTTCAAGGATAAAAGGAGTTGAAAGTTTATTTTTCACTTGGTTAGAGTATAATAAATTTAGTTTAATCCTTTATCCAAGTGTGAGCAAACAAAGTTTGCGCCTGAAAGTATCTTCAGGACTGAGGCAAGGTGGTAGAACACCAGGGCAACTCGTTGCAAAGGTGGAGCAAGCTACCAACACTCCTGTCTCAGTATCTCCTATAATGCAAAACACATCTCCTTGCAGATATGTCTAATGTTATGCATTAAGGGAAGGGCCACTACCCAGACTAGTTTCGACCTTTATTGAGATCTCTTCAGTGGGAGCCTGGCCCAAGCTGAGATACCAGGCAGAAGCATTCGCAGGTCATCTCTACCTATAGGAGTTGCCAAATGGTGTGCCACCCTTTTTTAATAAATTACTCTGGATTTAGAGAAAGATGTTGAAAGTTTATTTTTCACTTGGTTAGAGTATAATAAATTTAGTTTAATCCTTTATCCAAGTGTGAGCAAACAAAGTTTGCTCACACTTGGATAAAGGGTGAAAAAGGGTGAAACAAAGTTTAATAAATTTAGTTTAATCCTTTATCCAAGTGTGAGCAAACAAAGTTTGCTCACACTTGGATAAAGGGTGAAAAAGGGTGAAACAAAGTTTGCTCACACTTGGATAAAGGATTAAACTAAATTTATTATACTCTAACCAAGTGAAAAATAAACTTTCAACATCTTTCTCTAAATCCAGAGTAATTTATTAAAAAAGGGTGGCACACCATTTGGCAACTCCTATAGGTAGAGATGACCTGCAAATGCTTCTGCCTGGTATCTCAGCTTGGGCCTGGCTCCCACTGAAGAGACCTCAATAAAGGTCGAAACTAGTCTGGGTAGTGGCCCTTCCCTTAATGCAAAACATTAGACATATCCGCAAGGAGATGTGTTTTGCATTATGGGAGATACTGAGATAGGAGTGTTGGTAACTTGCTCCACCTTTGCAAGGAGTCGCCCTGGTGTTGTACCACCTTACCCCAGTCCTGAAGATACTTTCAGGTGCAAACTTTGTTTGCTCACACTTGGATAAAGGATTAAACTAAATTTATTATAGATAAAAGGAGTATTTGCAGTTTATGTATACTAATGACAGAAATATTCAAAATATGAGCAATGAATTTTTAGCATTAGTTATCTCAACTTTGCTAAAAGTTATAGGCATTAATGAAACATGGTTGAGAGAGGATTATATGGTCATATGGTGACCTGGGATGGCCCAATTTGTCAACAATTTGCTGAACAGACAGGTCTGCAACATGGAATCCTATCACAATGCCTCTTTCAAAATTTATCAGGCAAGTGATGAAATTTCACATGGACACAGTTGTACTGACTCAGGAGCATCATATTCTTGCAAATTATACTGACTACAAACACATGACTCATTAAATGGCACAATGCACCTTGCCAATAGGGATGGCTGTTGATTTCTTTCCATGCAGTATACTTCCAGTTCATCAATCTCTATTCTCAACATAATTTCTTGTTCCATCTGTGACAGCTATATGCTCAACCTGGATAATAGACCCTTGCAATGTGGCCATTCAGTAATTCCAAGTATTATGTCTGCCTCTGTCATCTTGCTACCATCGGTACTTTTAAAGTTATCCTTCCATGGTCATTCTTCCTTTTACTTGCCACATTGCAAGAGAACTAATTTCCTTTGGCCTGCTTAACTGATTTCTTCTCATTATCTGATTTTTGCCTTCTTTACTGTGCTGGTCGCTTCTTGCCTGACCTTGTACTTGCTCATGAGCTTGCTGATTATCTTTCTCCTTACATACCCTCCATAACATTTTCTTCTTTTGGAGCTTCCACTAAGTAATACTATTCATCCATCTAACTCTAACCCAATTTATCTTTGTGACCTTGGGTATACAGTCTGATCACGGCTTCCTTCAAATTCCCCTTGACTATCTCCAATGCATTGCTTCAAGCTGCATTCTAAGCTTGTCAAAATTGCATTGTCATTCTCACTAATCAGAAGTGATGTAACCACTTTGTTTATAGACAGATCTGATCCTGTGACCAGATCCCAACACTCTCATACTCCAAGTCCTCTCCATCACATGCTGCTTCAAGTAATTATCTCTCAGGTGTATAAATTCCATTTCATTCATGCCATGTGATCTTTTCTCCTTCCAATCTATGTCTTCAGAGCTGAAGTTCCTATAATAATTACTCAACTCCACTTATGCTAATTTGCTGATGCATGTCTTCCATATCATCCCTTGCATACAGCATCAACCAACTGTATATTTTGTCCTACTGGCTTCTATCTCACACCAGATTGTCTCAAATGAACTATCATCCATGCTCGTCTTTCTGATCTGTTTTTGGCTGCAGTTCATCTGATATAATCAGAGGTATCTCTTTCCCATACCCTTCCTAAAAATACTACACCCTCACATTCCATCCCTGTAACTACATCTGTTGTCAGCTGAGGTCACATTAATGCCTATAACTTTTGGCAAAGCTACACTAACCAATGCTAAAAACTGCTCTTACCACATTTTTTGGCCATCCTCAGGCTCACCTGCCTCATAATTGCTGGCATATACACACCCTCACTCACTTGCATCCATTCTAATAGCTTTAGTCTTCCCAAATTAGTGCTTACACACCACAGTGAACAAAGCTTCCTATAGAAATCAAACTCCAAATCTATTTGAATGCAGTCCATTAGCATTATATAAATCCTTCTATCCATCAAATTCAGTCCACAGGTCTTCAACTCCACACTTTTCCTTCTGCACAACTCGCACATTGATTCACCTCTGTCAGAGTGCAGTAGCAGACTTCACCCTGTCACTCCAACTCTTCCAACAACTATTTCATATCTCCTCTCATACAACACAATAACTGAAGGGTGTGCACTTCTGACTGCACAACCTGCAGTCAGAAGTGCTCTGGATGACAGACTAATATGGAGGGATATTGTTAACAGGAGGTCAGTGCAGTCCTGTACATCCCTTGATGGTACACATGAATCTGATGATTACTATTTATATAGAATACCTAACAACAATAGCAACATGATGAAAGTCCTAAATTAGATATTCATTATTCATCCATTTTCAATTTCAATTAACCTCCCTTAGAAAGCAATCAGATTCCTTCTGGAAATTATGTTTGCTGAATGCCATTGCACATGCTTTCGATCCTCATAACAAAAGAAGTTTGTATATATATTTTTTTATAGCTGTTATTATACCTCTTGCAGGTACTGGTTCAGTCAAGTGCAATGAAAGTTTGACAACTATCTTATTGATTAACCAACCAACTTGTAAACCTCCTTTCCATCTCCTGTTAGATAAAATCAACAAATCACATAACAATGTCAAGATAAATTTCCATGATTGTTCTTTATAACCTAATTATTTAATTTTAGGTGATGGTTAAGCAATGAAATAAAATTCTAAACACACAAACAATGTAACAGTGATTAAACTGACCACAAAAATTAGTGCAAGTTAGAGAAAAAAAAAGGTAATAAAATGTTTAATTGTGAAGGATAAGTAGCTATCCTTTGCTGACAAACAGAAAATAACAGCACAAACCTACCTTTCAGAGTTTTCCTTGGTTTCAGGCGGATCCCAGTTATGCAATTCTATACGCCAACGACGAATTAACGTGTCCCACGATCTTCTACTGTATTTAATATATTTATTTGGGGTGCTTGGATGCTTATCATCTCTATTTTTTCTACAGTACAAAATTCATAACAGCATAAGTATCAGTCAGTTAAACAAATTTTAACATGTAGTTCAGTTTAAAAAGTTATATTTTATATGCTGGCCTAGTTGGCCAAGTGGTTAGTGTATTCGCTCTCAGCCAAAAGATGTATGTTCGAATCCCGTCGTGGGCATGGATGTTTGTAATTGCCTGTAAAAATGGTGGGTAGTAGATGCTGTTGGTGTAGTTGCGGTTCATTGTAGTTCGTGGATTGAGTGAGTGGTGGCGACAGTTGTAGAGTAGATGCCCTCCCTTAATGAGTCTTTGGATTTCCTGGAGGTGTCATGTAGTAATAATAATAAAAATAATATATTCCAAAGGTTAAAAGGGTCAATAGAGCAGGTGTGAAATGGATGAATCAAGAGAGAGGGTATGCAATCTGGAAGAAGGAATTATGGAAGAAGCACAAGATCAGTTGCATGAGAAGTACAAAGAGAGGGTGAGGAAGATGACTCACTTGGTAAGGGTAGCAAAAGTGCAGTATGAGCAGTAGTTAGCTAATGCAGTAAAAACAAACAAACAAGGAATTTGATGTGGTCAGTAGAAGAAAGAATGATTATGGTAGGATGGGATTGAATGGTGAAAAACGGAGGAATGAAAATTCATTAATTCTTATGAATGTGACATCATGCAGAACTTGAAAGCAGTGGAAAAGGAACTGTTAGTAAGTGAACAGGAGGTATATGAGGAACTGAACAGTGTTGATGTAAATAAGGCTAACTCTATGTTATTTCACATGTTTTGAAAGTTCACACATCTGGTAATAATGATACTTTGGTTACTGCTAGTGTCTTTGAAAAGCCATGACATAAAAATATGGAGGGAAAAGATGTTAGCAGTGCATGGTAAATTGGACAAAATATTAGACCATGTCCATGATATACTAGGTATAAGTTAGATAGAAAAATAGCATCATTAAGCAGCAGTCAAAGAAGAAGAAAAGCTATGAAGGATGCATATAAAGAGAAAGGCAATAAGCAATATGAGGCATTGGAAGAAGGGTGACCAGTATGGCAAGAAAAGTCAAAGCAGACTAAGAAATGGCTAATGAATTTCATATTGAAAAGAATAACACGTAAGAAAGTTTTAAAGCGAATAAAAGTTGAGCAGCTCTCAGATGTGAACTGTAGACTAAAATACAGAAAGATTATTGAAGAAAAAATGAAAGAGTTTGAGAACAGGAATCAAACCTTGGAGATTCAGTGGCAGACACTGAAGAAAACATTGATTGATTCTGCCAGAGAGGCATGTGGTGAGGTTGTCTGCAAGGATAAAAAAATCAGAACTCCCTGGTGGACACAGGAAGTTAAAGAGGCAGTGAAGGAAAACAAGAAAGCACATCAAAAGTTCCTGGGAAATAAGTCAGCTTGTGCTCTTAGAGAATACAGAGACAAACGTAAGAAAGCTAAACCCTGTGTAAAACTAGCTAAACAAACGTCATGGGAGAACTTTGGCAAGAATATAGAAAATAAATATCAAGAAGGTTGGAAAACATTCTGGGGGTTGTTGAAGAAGTTTAGGAATGGAGGAAAGAGTGCTGTAAAAGGAGTTAGAGATGATAAAGGTGACATGAAAACAGGAGAAAAAGATATCCTTGAAGTATGGAGTAATTACTTTGAAAAACTGCTAAATGAAACAAGCAGTGATGACAGCACACTGTTAAAAAACACTGACCAGACATGCAGTCAGGAATACATATCCATACTTGAAGTAGAAAAAGCCATCAAAGGCTTGAAATGTGGAAAGGCAGCAGAAGCAGATGATATTCGACCAGAAATGCTGAAGTATGATGGTATACAAGTCTTACAGTGGCTGCACTGCATAGTTCAGAAAGCCTGGACAGAGGGACGAATTCCTGATGATTGGAGTAGAGCTCTCATAGTACCCATATATAAAAAGGGAAATAAAACTGAATGTGAGAATTACAGAGGTATTTCCCTACTGAGTGTTCCTGGCAAGATCTATGCAAGTATACTTGAGAAACGGTTGAGAAGAATTGTGGAAGAAAAGCTTGGTGAAGAACAAGCTGGATTCAGGCCAAATAAAAGCTGTCAGGAACAGATCTTCACTTTACGACAAATAGTCGAGAAAGCACGGGAATACAACAAAGATCTGTATTTAAGTTTTGTCGATCTGGAAAAGGCATATGACAAGATGCCAAGAGAGAAGCTATTCAATACGCTGAAGTTATATGGTGTCAATGGGGCATTATATCAAGCAATACTTAGTCTTTGAGTTGTAAGTCAGCAGTTAGAATTGAAGTACAGGAAGATGGTTTAATATTAAATCTGGTGTGAGACAAGGATGTACATTATCCCCTCTGTTATTCATTATCTATATGGATCACATTATGAAGGAATGTGGTATTAAACCTGATATCAAAATTGGAGATGTTAATGTCAGCTCTTTGCTTTATGCGGATGATGTTATACTTCTAAATAAATCCGCTACAAGTCTGCAAGATTCTTTGACTAAATTGAATAGCTGTTGTAACAGATATGGTATGAAGGTCAGCAAGTATGGAGGTATAAAAATCTTACAGCGGTTGCATAGTTCAAAAAGTATGAACAGAAGGACAAATTCCCGATGATTGGAGTAGAACTCAATAGTACCCATATATAAAAAGTGAAATAAATCTGAATGAGAGAATTACACAGGTATTTCCCTATTGAGTGTTTCTGGTAAAATTTATACAAGTATACTTTAGAAACGGTTGAGAAGAATTGTGGAAGAAAAAGCTGGTATCAGGCCAAATATAGGCTGCCAGGATCAGATCTTCACTTTACAAGAAATAGTTGAGAAATCATGGGAATATAACAAAGCTCTGCATTTAAGTTTTGAAGATCTGGAAATGGCATATGACAAGGTGCCAAGAGAGAATCTATTCAACACGATACAGTTATATGGTGTCAATGGGGCATTATATCCAGCAATAATTAGTCTATATTCGAGTTGTAAGTCAGTAGTTAGAATTGAAGTATAGGAAGATGGTTTAATGTTAAATCTATCCCCTCTGTTATTCATTATCTATATGGATCACACTATGAAGGAAAGTGATATTAAATCTGATATCAAAATTGGAGATGTTAATGTCAACTCTTTCTTTATGTGGACGATGTTATACTTCTAAAAAATCTGCAAGATTCCCTGACTAAATTGAATAACTGTTGTAATAGATATGATATGTAGGTCAGCAATAACAAGAGAAAGACAATGAAAATAGGCAGAAACATTGAAAATATCAACTGTATTGTGAATGGAGAACCTACAGAATAAGTAAAACATTTCAGGTACTTAGGCACGATTTTTACTGAAGATGCTAAATTAAATATGGAAGTAGACAACAGAATCAACAAAGCTGGTATGTTAGGAATTCAATTGAATAGATTTATATGGAATGAGAGAGAAATTAGTCTGAACACTAAATTAGCTGTATACAAGACAGTGTTCAAACCAATTTTAACTTATAGATACGAGAGCTAAATCAGAAGTAAAGACTAGACACTGCAGATATGAATCCTGAAAAAGATTAGGGGCACGAACAGATGGCAGCATGGTCACTTAAACAGAATAGGCGAGGAAAGATTAACAAAGCAAGTGTTCTCTTCCAGGTCGGGAGGTAAACGACCCAGAGGAAGACCAAGGTATAGGTGGATCGATGCATTATAAAGTGTCTTAGAAGACAGAAATATAAGACCTGATAATATTGGAATCTTGACAGGTAACAGACTGATTTGGAGAAAAAATTGTAGGAAGTTAGTAATGATGATCATGACATGACAGTCCATCGAAGATTGTAGGAAGCACAGAGGACTGCCCACAGACCAAAAAAATAAAACTTTTGATGAGAGCTATGCAGAAAGCGGCTCCATTGGGCAAAAGGGTACAAAGATTGGACTGTTGAGAAGTGGAAGAAAATTATATTCTCAGATGGGAGCCATTTCTTTGTCCAAGGAGAGGGAGTACCCTATGTTTACAAATCAGGGACTGAGAAAACTTCTCCTTCCCACCTTCAACAAGCTCCTAAACACCCAGATAAAAAGTTGTTCTGGGTTTTCTACACAGGATTACTTGTGCTTGTTAACGGTATGATGAAAATTGACCAATACATAAAATTTTGTGGCATGAACCGGCTCCATGCCACACCTCAAAAAAGTGAGAGTTCCCCCAAAATCACAACATCCAATTGCTTAAGTGACCAGGTAACTCTCCTGACATTAATCCAGTAGAAAATTTGTGGGCCATTATGAACAAGAGACTTGAAAAATTAAATTGTGATACGAAGGTAACTTATTACAATTTACTGTAAAAGTATGGTTTCGAGATGCAGAAATAAAAAAAATGTGTTTGACATTGGTCGAGTCTATGCTAAACGAATTAACGAACTTATTAGGAACAGAGGAGCACATAAATTATTAGCTGAAGATGGTTTAATTTTTGTACTCTTATTTTCTTGCGATATTCAAATTTTTCTTTAAAAAGTGAGTGTTCGATTATAGTCAGTTTTGCAGGCTGAACAAAAATCTGTAATTTATATGCATCAAAAATAGAGTATCTAGTTGGATGGATGGGGCTGTTTTTCAGGACATAGTACCACTGTGTAAATTGAAATCGCTCAAAGATTATTTTCTACCACTGTGACACAGAGGTGTTCTTTACCAAAGTATGATGTACTCGACAATTTCAGAACTCATTGCACTGGACGAACAGATTCCACGCGTTTTTTTTTTTGTAGGCCGATTTCTGATGTTGAACTTTAACACAGGTAAACAGGGTTCTTCCTTACAAAAAAAAAAAAAAAAAAAAAAAAAAAAAAAAAAAAAAAAAAAAAAAAAAACGGGTTTTCATAGTACAACTCTATACCAGGGGCGTATTCTTCATGCTTGCTATGCAAGCATTTATAAGAATTCCATTTAGGCTTTTATTTTTGTAGACAAAAGATGTCTTAAGCTTGCACAGCAATAATTGAGCTTTGCGTTATGTATCGAAGGCCAATGCTTGCTCAAAGCCACCTTGGCTTGCTCGGTTGTAGGAGCTTCCAGGTCCTCCCAGCAGCACTGCGATTTCATGTGCATGCATAGCCATTTCACGTCATCTCACTCTGTTTCTTAAACACAGGCCATACGCAGTCATCTTAATTCTAGCCAGTGAGCTTCAGCCAGCAGTTACAAGTGTGCATGTTGCTTGGGAAAATTAAGTTATAACCAACTTTTTATGACGATGTTATTGACCAGTTCATAAAGAAGAACCGTAGGGTAGAATTTGTATTCAAGTAGCTAAATTGAAAAAGATAGAATATCATTTATAAAATAAATCTTCAATCACACCTCTCACTCCCTGAATGACAACAATAGCAAGCGTAAATTTCAAGACCAGCATTCTCCCCTGCTCTATACTACAATCCTATTGACTTGTAAAAAGTTTAAAACTGTTTTCTGATTTGAGGAATGAAAACATTGAACATTTTATTTTGCAGATTGTGTTAAGCTGAAATCACCAGCTTGAGAATCTCTCATCTAGATGGCACTAAACTGACATAAAGAAGGAAACACAAAATAAGTGTAAATCAGAAGGAATGAGCATAATTTGGGAACTAATAGCAGAACATTTTCCTTTAAAAATGAGGATACTATGAAAGAACTTGACATTGTCAGCATCCAGGAATGCGTTAGCAGATCTAATCTCAGGTGGTATGGTCACTTAAACAGAATGGGCGAGGAAAGATTAGCAAAACAAGTGTTCTCTTCCAGGTTGTCAGGAAAACGACTCAGAGGAAGACCAAGATATAGGTGGATTGATACGGTACAAAGTGCCTTAGACGATAGAAATATAAGATCTGATAATGTTGGAGTCTTGACAAGTAACAGACTGATTTGGAGGAAAATTGTAGATAGGAAGTTAGTAATGATGTTATTTTTTTCATGTAGTACTATCACATCCTGTAACCCCCCCCCTTGAGGGTACATGGCAGGAATTTGATGATGAGTTTTATTACAGCAGAAGTGATGTCCTAATTTAACATGAGAGTTGTTATATTAGAGTTATGATCCTGGATTTACCTATAATCGTATTTATAATTGACTCTTAGAAGAAAGGTTATGCAGGTAGAATATGTGCCTTCCCATATTCTTGGAGAGTATTACATGTAGTAGGCTCTGGCTATTCTGCGTGGTAAAACAATTTCTACCTACAAAAAGAAGGTACAGCCATAAGGCTCATCATTATCACCCGCCCCCACCTCCAATTACTAACTTTTATATGGAAGTTTTTGAGTAATGGGCTCTAGATTCCTCTCCTTTAAAACCCTAAGTCTGGCTTAGATACATTGACGATGTTTTCGCTATCTGGTCACATTGCCACCAGACATTAGACACATTCCTCAGCCACCTAAACAAACAAACAACAAACGCATACAATTCACAATTGAGATCGAAAGGCAGAACACACTTCCTTTTCCAGATACACTTGTCACACGTCATCCTCCTGGCAATCTTTCTTCCGCTGTTTACTGGAAGCCTACACATAATGGCTAATATACACACAAACTACTACCACCACCCAACACAAAAACTAAGTGTCATAAATACACTAAAAAAAAACAGAGCTTTCAAGATTTACTTCAACGAACAAGCACTTAAAGACGAATTAAAAATTAGCAATACCTTTCTAAAAAATGGCTACCGCCAAAACGTTGTCAACAAAATTCTTCACAAGACCTCACCAAAACACAAAAATAAACTAGACTACAATAAACCTGTAACCATTCCATACATTAAAGGAATATCAGATAAAATAAACAATACTGCAGAAATACAACATTAAAGCCACCTTTAAACCTGCTGCAAAATTAAAGAACTTACTCAACTCATCCAAGGATCCACTTCCTCAGCTGGCCCACCCTGGAGTTTATTGTATTCATTGCACCTGAAATTTGCCCTATATAGGGGAAATTTGATGTAGTTATTTTATTTAATTTTTCTTCCACTAGAGGTCAGTCCAGTAGAATAACTGTTGATCAAATCATTGTCCCTTTGGCATACTGTGTGAAATGTAATATAGTCTGTCTCTCTCTCTCTCTCTGTATATGTGTGTGTACTCCAGATGATGACCTTCATATGAAGGTTGAAACATTGGGAAATTAAAATAATTATTTCTAACATGGTTGTAGTCTCCATAATTTGTCTGAAATAATAGCAGTAAACTTAAAAACAAGCACTGGATGGTTATATAGTAAAAATGATATAACAATGTCTGGTAAAATGTCTGTATAACAATTACAATTTTGTTTACAACAGGTTTTCAAATCTTCAGTACACAACAATAGGTCCATATATCATACTTGTAGCTCTCGACATTGAGACAAAGTTAGAGTTGCATAATCAGAACTTGCAATTATTATTATTATAAAATAAATCCTATAATATCTTTTCTGCACAACACTTTTAAGCCCAAATTTTTGGAAATCAGTAAGCAGCAGTTCTCTGTCTTAATCTGACACTGATAGTTTAGTTCATCTCCACTGAAGACTAATGGGTGTATGACATGAGAGTATGGCAGACAACTTTCACCACCTTGTTCCTAATCTTAAATGGTATTTATGTGTGAAATAGTGTTTTATGGTTGAAAACAGAATTTCAGAGGAAAAAATTCCACTTACCCGGGCCAAAATTGACTAACTCAGCGATTGGCATTGAGCCAATCACCAAATGCTTCGATGCATCTTTCTTTCCAGCGAAGCAGTTTCACCCACAACTTTGTTCACACTTGGAATTCATTTCTTCTATGATTTGTAAAAAAAAAAAGGGGGTGGGGTCCTTAAGTGTTCATAACTGTAAAATATCCTTGGGTATCTAACCACGATTCCAAATGAAGATTTTTAGCTCTGAGTCTATGGAAAAAAACCCAAGTTTCTGGAGAATAATCCCACCAACTTCGAACAAGACAGGCTAACTCACCTTCACTTGAAAAGCCTTGAGAGAAGTTCGCATCCTAGACAGAACTGGAACCCAGGTCCTTCAAACTGAAGGTCATCGTCAAAACTGACTGACCTACAGAGGCTCTAAAGTCATGATTATGGTCAAAAATGAATGCTTATGGCACCATGGAAACAGATTTCGAACTTTTCTTCAAGTGGTATGATGTGGTATCTTCTTCAATCAGTTCAGTGGTCCTTTTTATCCCATGAGAGCGACATTTATCTATGATTTCTGCTAGATAATTTGTTGTCAAGGTCAAACAATGTGCCTGCAGCTTCTTATTTTTGCTGTGCAGTTAAAACAGCAAACTGACCAATCTGTTATCTTGGTAGGCAGATCAGTCTTGATGCAACACAAAATTGGTTACTATGTTACCAGAATTATAAATTTTGGTTTAAGGAGATGAGGTGTGTTGTGAAATAAAAACTGAATGCACTGCATTTCTTTGTTCCATTCTGAATGCTATGCTGGATATAAGAGTAAGTCCTGGTGAATTGTTGAGGCACTAATCACTATGTACGGATGAGCTGCTTTGTATATTAAGACCGAGGATAACAATTTTGAGTACCATTGTAACCTGGAACTGTAAACCTTTGAATAAAAGGCACTAGGTTTGTCCACTGTAATTGTTTACCATTGGAAACTCCACAGTTATTTCGTTTTAAATGCAATCGGTCATAGATTCGTAGCCAGACCTATTTCAGATGAAGTTTTCTTTACTTAAGAGGACCCCAACATTAAATCCCAAAATTACTAGTATTCTTTCAGACTCGCTGTCTCTAAAACAAATCGGTAAGTAGCAATCTTCACCTCTTGGATCTCCAAGATCGAATGCATTCAATCTTGGAGATCTGAAGTTTCTAATCAATACTGATACCTGCATGTATTTGCACTGCATGCACGTGTTGTTCTACGGTCAGATTTGTTCAGTTGTTTCAATTAAAAATGCTACAATTACTGCATAGGGATACTTATTTGGTTCTTGAAAGAAATCTAACTTGAAACTTCACAAGCATATTAATAATCTCCTGAAGACTACTATGAAATTTCCTAGAAATTTAAGATTTCTTCATTCATTACATCCTCTGATTCCTTGACTATATAGTGTCACTAAAATATAAAATACATAAGAAAAACACTCCACTAATTAGGACCTATTGTGGAAGGTTCGATTACCTCCTCCATGAAGAATTCTGAACATTTTGTTTTCATTACATCCCCATCTGGATTGTGCTCAGTTCTGGTCTCCTGGGGGATGAGGTAGCAGTGGAGAAGATTCAGAAGCAAGCAACCAAGATGGTGAGTGGTCAGTGGAATTTACCCCATGAGGACAGATGGAGGGCAAGTTGATTGTAGAAGTTGGTTGATAGGAGAAAAGAAAGGATATAATAGAAACATTTAAGTTGCTTAAAGGGGTTTTATAGAATTGGTGCACTGGAAATGTTTCCAGTACTTGGCTAGAGTGGTTAGAACAAGGGATCATATCCCTGGAGGTTGAATAAAGGTGTTGTTAACAGGAGTGCAAAGACTAGATTTTTTTTTTTTTTTTTTTTTTTTTTTTTTGCTTGGAGAGTTGTGAATTAGTGGAATGGGTTTCTAAAGTCAGTTGTGAATGCTTTATTAATGGGTTCAAGGAGAGGTATGATAGATTGTGTAGATAGTTTGAGTGTCCAGTGACGAGTCTTCGGATTTCATGGAGGTGGTTGTACAATAATAATTATTAAAGACATACATTGTCAGAAAATTATGGCCAGTTTTGACATGATTTCCCTCTTTATTAATGTACCCACCGAGGAGATACTTCTTTTAAAAAGATATCTAAAAAAAGGTTATGACACTACTGCTCCATTCCATAAATTCTGGTCAAAAGCCACTAATTCCTATCCACTGAAACCAAGAAAAACAGCTACACCTTTTATTCCAGCACAGGGAGTAGGCAAGGCCATTTATCGATATTTTCTTAATTTGGAGCCATAGTCTGGATTCTGTCCAAGACTTCTTGAATTATCTCAACAACCAGCATACAACTCAAGAATACAATTTACTGGAGTTGGAAGTTCATGGTCCTTTCATGTTCCTGGATATTAAACTTAGATGTGTGTTAGAAAAATTTAAGATCTCTGTGTACCTTCACATGAGCAATATCATCATTACCCACTGCAAGAGCTTGGCATCCTTGCTCCCTGAGGTTTATTCTTAGAACCTTTCAGAAGAACGATTATCGTAAGCAAACTATTACTCAGCTCCCATTTAATCCACCTCTTCACCATACTGAAGATAATAACGTAAAAGTTTTTTCTTTTCCTTATATCATCTCCGTTTCACCAAAGGTAGCAAAAGTTCTCAAAATATGAAATCTGCACTTCTTTCACTCCTCTAACAAAATCCATTCCTTGCTTTGTACAGAAAAACCAAAACATAGCAGCTGAAAGTATCCAGGGGTTTGCCATCTTTGGTGTAACTGCAGTGCGCTGGGTTTTGGTCAGACAAATTAATCTAATAAACAATATAATCACAATCTTAATTCTGATAACCCTGACGATGAAGAATCCACCATTCACCTCATGATCTGGGATAATTCAAAACACATTTTTAGATACTATGAGCATGAAAGAATAATTGTTGAATTGACAGAAAGTGTTCTCAACCAGTCCACATTAATACAAATCTAAGTTATAACCTCTCTGATTGTTACTCCTCAAGCCATCCAACGTTGGTGTATACAAGATCATTCACACGTGAATGTGTTCAACAATGCTGACGAATCTAATAGAACATCTTCAAAATTTCAACCAGCCTTTTGTAACTTAATACCAGGCCTACACAGCTCAGTGGAAGTGGCACTTCCAACTGAAGGAACTTTTTCTAAGCCTTTCTTCAACCGGTTCCTGAGTTAGTCCATCTTTGGCATAGGCAAGTGGTTTATTCCTTCTGGAAACTCCAGAAAATCAACCACAGAACCCACATTATTTCAGACAGTAACATATCCTGTTAGGGTTAAGTACCAAAAGATAGCAGCTCTTGTTAGCCTGTCTCTTCATCGATTGCTGCCTATAATTAGTAATAGTCATGGGCCACTGATTGGCTACTAGTGGAGATTAAACTGCCTACTCAGCCTCCAAAAGACAGGGTTAAAAGGCCTCACCTACTTCCTATAAGGGAATGAAAGGCATTAGCTTATTATAATTATAGCAATTGTTCTGTGGTAATGCATTCGTATTTCACTTTTATTGCTTCCATGTTATGCACCCGATACAATCTTCTAGTATAATGAAACTAGTTGTGTGTTCAAAATAGTGTATACCTAGTCTAGCCATAAATACTGTTACAATTTGAGCAGCACATAACCCTTTAATCTATCAGTAAATTATGTGCACATTTCAGCACATACAAACCACACGTATAGCACGCATGTAACAGCACTCAATGTTCAAAATGTTCCCTCTTTCTGCATGCCCAAAGTCTGTGAGGCAACATATCGATGGCAACAAACACATCCAATGGAAACTGACACTACTCACTCCAAATCCACCTTCAGGCTGGTGATGCTAGAGTAATGTTTTTTGTTGGCAAATCTCTCAAGCTCTGACCACAATTTGAAGTCCAACAGATTCAGATTTGGACTTCCAGATGGCTTATCATATGGTGATGTGTGGTCCTTGTCTTGTGTGCAGGGCTGATCCTGTTGGAAGGTCCACTGCCTAACATAAAACAAGTTGTTCAGAGGGCTTGTACCATGGCTCTTATGTTCCAGCACAGTGCCTTGATACCTTTGGTGGAGGTTTTGATCCCCCTTTTCACAGAAATGCAACTTGAATACTTCATCCCTACCAAACCATCACTGATGTGGTGTGATGACCTCTCTGAATCCTGGGTGCTATGGACAATCCCAAGCGCACACACACACACACACACACATGGTAGTAATGTATAGAGGTTGATCAACCAACCTCTCGTGTATGGGATCAAAAATCGTTTTGGCAGTTAAAATCTCATCTGTAAAGAGGATAATCTGTGTGTGTTATTTGCATACCGACAGAAGTGCCTTTGAATTTATCGCCCTTTGCAGCATATGTTGCGGTGTTAGGAAGCGTCGAGTAGAACAATGATAGGCTCTCACCTCCAGGTCATCAGTTAGTACACGTAACAGCTTTCTCTGCAAAACATTAATCTCTCACAATATCACTTTCTGCATTCTCACAGGATTATGGCAGAGGCATGCTTTCACAGCTATTACAGTGTCATAATGCAGCATGGTCGACAAGTTCTTTGGCAGCGAGATACATCTTCTGTATTGTTAAAATGGTTAATAGTCTGATACACCACCATCCTATTATTATTAGATTATATGGTTCTCATAATCTCCCCACTACATGTTAACCTGTACAGCTAGACCTCTCTCTCTCTCTCTCTCTCTCTACTCAAGCACACGAATGTTGGCTGTGCACAGCATCACTAAAAGAACTGAGCTTACACAATTCTATGGGCAGTGTGGGGATGTGCAGAAGTTTTGACAGTATTTATGGCAAGACTGCATTATGTTGGTGGGATTATGCTGCAAGAAACTGATGAGGCTAAGGATTCCAGAGTTATGGTGGATAGGAAATTGAAGTTCAAAGGTTCATATTGCTTAAAACTTCAAATAATACTTAGAGGATAACTGGACTAATGTGTACATATTTTGTCTCTCAGGTTTAGAGGAGAAAAGGTGTGGAAAGAGTGCACAAAAAAAAAAAAAAGAGTAACGAAGATGATATCCGGATTATGGAATGTAATTATTAAAAAAAGATCGAGTAGGTGGACTGATGACAGTGGTAAACAGGAGTGATATGATAAAGGATAGGTTGGTCTTTATTTGGTTGAGTCCAGATTGATTTGGAGGAGGAAAATTGTAGATAAGAAGTTAATGATGAAAGTTTTTCATGTAGCACTATCACATGCTGCACTTTCCTTGAGGGTACATGTCAGGAATTGGATGATGATGATGATGATGATGATATATCACAAATGAAAAATGAATTAATTTAAAGTTAGTAATATGGCATCTTATAAAAGTTGTTAATTAAACATGCTTATTTTCATATGCCACAAAAGCTAGACGTTTTGAAATGTTACTTTTATCTTTGGCTACTGAAGACTTGCTCGGATATAAAATATTATTTAGATTAGATAATAGAACTTAATTGTAATTTTGTATGAGCTGTGAAGTGTTGAAATGTTTGTGCTGATTGTACATAGAAAAATGTTCACAAAATATGTTGTAGTGCTGAGGGAAGCAGTGATTACAGCCGTATTTTCGGAAGTGATTAAATGAACTTACCTCGGTGTACAAATCTTGTGAAACATAGAACTGTTTCAGTGCAAAATTATAATTAAACTTTCCAGCAGTGAAAAGAATTTTATCATAGTTTCAAGACACTAATGGCGGAGCAGAGCAGAAATAAAAAGAATGGTATTGAAAATTACTAGGCGTTAGGCCATTCTGAAGTAGGAAGAGGCAGGAGAATACCATGGCGCTTCTGTATCTTGAACATATGAAGAATGAACAGAAATCAGAAGTTAGAAATGGAAGACTGAAAGATATCCTTGTATAAAGATATGAGTATGAAGTTTTTAGTGGTCATTAAACCATATAGGGTTTATTTCAGTTAAGGCTGAAAAAGAACTTTATTGCTTGCCAGTTCATATACAAATGGGCACAGTAAAGTATATTTTTTTAGGATTCTCAGTCTGATAAGTGATTTCTAACAGTGGATATGGCTTTCATTATTTCTTCAGAAGCTTTCATATAAAACAAACGTGTTCTGAAGTGACAAAACTGTTAATAAGATTTTAAGAAGAATGCTGAGACTTTCATACAGAAAGTAAATTCATACTAAAGTGATATGGTTGATAAGATTTTTAGCGTATCTTCAGTGGTTTGCTGTTACTTTCAAACAGAAGATGAAAAACATGAAGTCACAGAAGTATCTTAGATGAAGACAAGATATGTTTTTTCAGTGTTTTATGATTTCAAGATGCAGAATTTGAACTGACTTATGCCGCTGTCATATATAGAGCAGTTTTTGTGTTAAACTTTCTCTTGTGTGAATTTAAGAAGGAATAAGAATTTCTGTAGAAAGCAAGAAACTGAAAGGAAGTTGTGTTATTAAGAACATATCGGTGCTTACGTAGTTAAGTTGTTGATTTTATGTTGTATATATTTGTGTTCTTTTGTAAATTAAAATTTTTATTTTGGTTATGAAATGTTTGAAGACCCAATCAATCTGTTAATGAATTTAATAAGTTACACGAGATATTCTGGGATACAAACCTGCATGCAAGACAGATTTAGAATTGAGTTAATTTCCAAAAAAACTAAGAGTTTAAACCACTTGGAATGTGAAAGAAGTAAAAAAAAAAGAAGTAAACATACATCCCCATATTCATACAGGTGTAACTAACAACATTATACTCAACATTAAGAATATATCAGAAAATTAGAACAAAGTAAACAAATTTCAGAATAATTTTCAAACTTCCCACTGAAATTGTAAATCTATCATACCTGATTAAGGAGTAATATGATCCCCTATCATTATATTTATAAAGTCCTATGTAGTAGCAGTGTTATCTAATTTGGCCAATCTGTCAGTAACATATTACAGAAGAATAAATATGAATATAAGATGCTAAGGAATCTGCACAAGTAATTTCAAGCTACATCAGGCCTCCAATAAGCAGGGCTGTACTCTCACACAAGAAGAAATTCACCTCCCACCTAAAGACAATCAAAGCATCCATGCCCATCACAGGATTCAAAGCTGCAACCGATTAGTTGAGAAGAGGATACACTGCCCACTCAGCCAACCAGGCTGGCCATTTCTGCTATAAATAAAACATGTTTCTTTTCTTTTTTTTACTGTATTTTGTTATATGTTGCTGATGCATCACTGATGTAATGGATGAAATAAGAGGAAAATAAAGCTCTATAAATATTATAAATCCACAAATCTAATATCATTAATTATTCAAGTAGAAATGCAAAATTATAAAAAAACGCTGACACTTACTTTGGTATTTCTGCAATATATCTTTGATATCCCACAGTATTTTTCCCATAATCAATTTGCTTTTGTCTCCGTTTCAATACTTCTGGGTCTGTCTCATAGTCTTTATTTCTAGAATAATAATGAATATATCAGTATGTGCTTTTCAGGAAATGAATATATAAAGCAAGGGTAAAAAGATGCATGTCCACAAAACACAAGTTCTTCAAACAACCCGTGTTTAAGGGTTGTTTAAATCCAGATCAGACTGAATTAAACAGCTTCTTACATAATATGGATTTATCCCGAGCTTCTGCTTCATGCTACTGTTAGCAAAGTCTAACAAGGTCTTTTTTCCCCCTAACACTTAACTTAATATTGTTGACTAAGTAAATGTCCAGGGGGGTGCTTAAGGGTCAAAGCTGTATAACTGAGAGGAGACCTCCACATAGCCTTTAAAGGAATGCAGAGAATTGACCAGGGCTTCTGACCTAATGTCCAATCCTCACCTTCTCGTGGTGCACCCTGTTGGGTATCTACTTTGATACTGAACGAACGAGGATGGGCTGGCAAATTGGGATTTAGCCGACCAAATTGTATTCTTATTGGTTAAACCAAAATAAAAAATGATGGTACAACATGACAAAATTTCATGCCGGCTGGGGCGTCGCCCAGTTAAACAAGGCCCCCTGTTGTTTTCGCCAGGGAACCAGGGCGAACAGCGAAAAGTCAGCTACTGGAACAAATCTGAAAACAAACCCCAACTCAACATCACCAGAGTTAAAGATCGGTACTATCAACGTAAGAAGCCTGAATGGCAAAGAAATGGAGCTAGCTGAGGAATTAGATAAGTACCAGATCGACATAATAGGGGTGACTGAAACAAGAAAGACCAAAACTGGTGAGATCTTTCTGAGCAATAAATACAAAATGTTATATTCAGGCAATGACAATCAAGGAAAAGAAGGAGTAGCCATAGTATTCAACACAAAATACAAGGCTAATCATCTTGAATGGCAGTCAGTCTCAAGTAGAGTAATGTGGGCAAATATGAGAATGGGGAACTGGACAATGAGACTTATTTGTGCCTATGGTCCGACAGAAGGTTCTACTAAGGTAGAAGTGGAGGAATTTTTTTGAGGCTTTAGAAAAAGCAACTGACACAATGAAAAAGGAAAAGTTGGTCCTTGTTGGGGATCTAAATAGCAGAGTAGGAAATGATTGTGAGACATACAAAAATATTTTGGGAAAATTTGGAGAAAAGAGCAAAGCTAATAATAATGGCAAATACCTGTTAAATTTCTGCTCAGGACATGGACTGGTTATTACTAACACCATGTTCCAACATAAAAATGTGCACAAATTCACATGGAGAGAAGAGGCTAGGAATAAGAAAAGTCTCATTGACTATGTTATTGTTGATAGTGATGTTTTCTCCCTGGTGCAGGACACCAGAGTGTACAGAGGATTTGAAATTGGAAGTGATCACTATTTAGTCTTGAGAAGATAAAATTGAATTTCATATTGAAAAGAATAACATGTAAGAAAGTTTTAAAGTGAATAAAAGTTGAGCAGCTCTCAGATGTGAACTGTAGACTAAAATACAGAAAGATTATTGAAAAGAAAATGAAAGAGTTTGAGAACAGGAATCAAACCTTGGAGATTCAGTGGCAAACTCTGAAGAAAACATTGATTGATTCTGCCAGAGAGGCATGTGGTGAGGTTGTGTGCAAGGATAAAAAAATCAGAACTCCCTGGTGGACACAGGAAGTTAAAGAGGCAGTGAAGGAAAAGAAGAAAGCATATCAAAAGTTCCTGGCAAATAAGTCAGCTTTTACTCTTACAGAATACAGAGACAAATGTAAGAAAGCTAAACAGTGTGTAAAACTAGCTAAACAAAAGTTATGGGAGGACTTTGGCAAGAATATAGAAAATAAACATCAAGAAGGTGGCAAAATATTCTGGAGGTTGTTGAAGAAGCTTAGGAATGGAGGAAAGAGTGTAAAAGGAGTTAGAGATGATAAAGGTGACATGAAAACAGGAGAAAAAGATATCCTTGAAGTATGGAGTAATTACTTTGAAAAACTGCTAAATAAAACAAGCAGTGATGACAGCACACTGTTAAAAAACACTGACCAGGCATGCAGTCAGGAATACATATCCATACTTGAAGTAGAAAAAGCCATCAAAGGCTTGAAATGTGGAAAGGCAGCAGGAGTAGATGATATTCAACCAGAAATGCTGAAGTATGATGGTATACAAGTCTTACAGTGGCTGCACTGCATAGTTCAGAAAGCCTGGACAGAGGGATGAATTCCTGATGATTGGAGTAGAGCTCTCATAGTACCCATATATAAAAAGGGAAATAAAACTGAATGTGAGAATTACAGAGGTATTTCACTACTGAGTGTTCCTGGCAAGATCTATGCAAGTATACTTGAGAAACGGTTGAGAAGAATTGTGGAAGAAAAGCTTGGTGAAGAACAAGCTGGATTCAGGCCAAATTAAAGCTGTCAGGAACAGATTGTAACTTTACGACAAATAGTCGAGAAAGCACGGGAATACAACAAAGATCTGTATTTAAGTTTGGTCGATCTGGAAAAGGCATATGACAAGATGCCAAGAGAGAAGCTATTCAATACGCTGAAGTTATATGGTGTCAATGGGGCATTATATCAAGCAATACTTAGTCTTTGAGTTGTAAGTCAGCAGTTAGAATTGAAGTACAGGAAGATGGTTTAATGTTAAATCTGGTGTGAGACAAGGATGTACATTATCCCCTCTGTTATTCATTATCTATATGGATCACATTATGAAGGAATGTGGTATTAAACCTGATATCAAAATTGGAGATGTTAATGTCAGCTCTTTGCTTTATGCGGATGATGTTATACTTCTAAATAAATCCACTACAAGTCTGCAAGATTCTCTGACTAAATTGAATAGCTGTTGTAACAGATATGGTATGAAGGTCAGCAATAAAAAGACAAAGACAATGAAAATAGGCAGAATCATTGAAAATGTCAACTGTGTTGTGAATGGAGAACCTGTGGAACAAGTAAAACATTTCAGCTACTTAGGCACGATTTTTACTGAAGATGGCAAATTAAATATAGAAATAGACAACAGAATCAGCAAAGCTGGTATGTCGGAACACTAAATTAGCTGTATACAAGATAGTGTTCAAACCAGTTTTAACTTATGGATCTGAGAGCTGGGTCAGAAGTAAAAACACTTGACCAAAGACTAGAGACTGCAGATATGAGAGTCCTGAGAAAGATTAGGGGCATGAACAGATGGCATCAATGGCAATATCATATTAAAAATGAGGATATTAGGAAAGAACTTGACATTGTCAGCATCCAGGAATGCATTAGCAGAGCCAATCTCTGGTGGTATGGTCACTTAAATAGAATGGGAGAGGAAAGATTAGCAAAACAAGTGTTCTCTGCCAGGTTGGCAGGAAAACGACCAGAGGAAGACAAGATATAGGTGGATTGATACGGTACAAAGTGCCTTAGACGATAGAAATATAGGATCTGATAATGTTGGAGTCTTGACAAGTAACAGACTGATTTGGAGGAAAATTGTAGATAGGAAGTTAGTAATGATGTAATTTTTTCATGTAGTACTGTCATATCCTGTACACCCCTTGAGGGTACATGGCAGGAATTTGATGATGATGATGTAAATGTCCATTCTGACAATGTGGTAAACCACTGTAATCTTTTCTACAAGAAGTCAAACCTCCTTAAACAAATTGATTAAAACCATGACGTTGTTTACACAATGTCTATGTCCCAGATCCATAATGATATTATGCTCTCTTCTGAAACTTCTATAGTAAGATAAAAGACTCATCTTTATTACCTGTTTTGATTATAGTTGTTCTCTCAATACTAATAATCAAACCTAATTGATTCTCAGCATCAGTTGCAAAAATAATGTTCATTTTTCTCACATTCTTTGTGAATAAGGCCAAATTATCAGCATAATCCAGATCAGACACAAAAATTCTTATATCACTTTATTCCTCAGTCCTTCTCTTAAAGAGTTCAATTCATAACAAAATCAGTTACAAGAGCAATAGAAATTGGTGACAGGAGACACTTGTCTTACTCTTTACCATTAAATTTGTGCTTTATCAATTTCAACAGAATCATCATGGTTATCATAAAAAAGTCATGTTTTCATAAGCTTTTATAATTGTCCATAAATTTTGCCTCTCAACCAAATCAAAAACTTTTTTTGAAGTTTTTTCAACAAAACATGTGGTAACATGTTTCTGAAAATTTAAACATTTCTCAAGGATCAGCCATGGAAAAAATATTTAGTCAATGAAGCATCTTTCCCTTCTGAATCCACTGTGCTCACTTAAGTTGATTATCAACAAGGTTCTTTATCTTGCTGGGTATAATAATGCAGAGGACCTTACCTGGTATTACATACCGTAATTCCTTTTCTTTAATTCTCACAAACTATGCAATCTCCCTTTCTTAAAAATGGACACTGTTTTACAAACACACCACTGGTGAAGTCTGGGGACCATCACTCAGAGAAAATGTTCGCGACTGCAGTAACTCACCTCGCTGCTCAACATTTCCAGTTTTGTTAGTACACAGCATTCTTAAAACCAACCCTCACACTTTCTTTACGATGATCTTGTAGGCCAACTCTTCCAATAACAACTGAGACCTCATATCGGTAAATACTGGCAGTATCAACATTACTCAATACTTCCACGTTAATAGTGACAGTAGTAGAGTAACTTACAGTGCAAGGTAGAGATCAGGTCAGGACATAACCATGTTCCTATGAATGCTATCAGGTGAGATCCAAATATACTTGTAATTGGAACTAGTGCCAATAATGGTATTAAAATCTTTCAAAATAACTGTTATATTAATAGCTTTTCTTAAAATTGCTGATATGCTTTATAGATAATCAAAATTCTCTCTCTCTCCATCGTATAAGATGGAAGTAGATGCTATGCACCTATTGAAGACTCAGAAGATGGAAAGCATGTTTTTTTTTCTTTTCACACGTTTATAGTTTTAATACGTTTTAGGATTTTTATTTATTTATTTTTTTTGAAGTACATATATTTCATACGTATTGGTGATATAAATGTAGAGAAGATGCAAGGAATAAGTAAAGTCTCATTGACTATGTTATTATTGACAGTGATGTTTTCCTACTGGTTCAGGTCACAAGAGAGTACAGAAGATTTGAAATAGTAAGTAATCACCATTTAGTGTTGAGAAAAATAAAATTGAACTTCATATTGAAAAGAAAGGTGTGTAAGAACGTTCTGATATTAATCGAAGTTGAGCAGCTATCAGATGTGAACTGTAGACTCATCATCATAACATTAATTATGGGTATAGATCATATTGGTCTGTTCCGGTCTCATTACCCATCCAATATCCTTTTTTGAGGTCTACTCTGCCTTCTCTTTGCAATTGGCTAGACTCAAATACACAAATAATATTCAAGAAAGAAAAACAAAGTTTGAAAAGAAGAACCAAGCCTAGGAGATTCGGTGGCAAACCCTGAAGAAAATTTTGATTCAGCCATAGAGGCATGTGGTGAGGTAATCAATATTCCATGGTGGACTCAGGAAGTTAAGCATATCAAAAGTTCCTGGCAAGTAAGTCATCTTGTGCTCTTAGAAAATACAGAGAAAAATGTAAGAAAACAAAGCATTATGTAAAATTAGCTACAGAAAAGTCATGGGAAGACTTTGGCAAAAACACTGAAAATAAACATAAGGAAGGCAGTAAAATTATTATTAACATTCTACCCCCTTCTACCCACATTCTCTCATTCTACAAAAAATCTCTTCCATGCCAACCTGATGATAGCCCCTGACTAGCTTATGTCCCAATCACCACCCCCTCCTCCTATTCACTCCTATAGGCTCTGCAACTTACATTCTCTCAATCTGTCCTCATACTCCACATTCCAAAGACCATTGTGAATCTTCTCTGGACCCTTTCCAATATATCTTCATCACCATGAAAACCAGATGACCAAATCTGGGCACAATAATCCATATGAGGCCTGATCAAGGCCTTATACAATGATATCATAACCTCTATTTCTGCTTGTCAGGGTCTTCCACATTATCACCATTATATAATGTGATGTCTTCACAACTTGTGCAATGTGGCCACTGAATTCCAGGTCCTTGTCCACCATCAACTCCTATATCTCTCATCTCCTGTACTTCCGTTCAAGTTTCTCTACTAAGTGTACACTTTGCATCCCATCGCTGCTTACTAAATCTCAAAGCCTTACACTTTGCAACACTGAACTGATAGTTCCACTTACCTGCCCATTCATGCGATCTATTCAAGTCCTCTTATAAGGCCACAACATCTGCTTGACTTTGCATTACTCTCCCCAGTTTCTTATCATCTGCAAACAGCTGCATATCACTAGTTAAACCCATTCCAGTATCATTAACACACAAATTGCACAATGGTCCCAAAACTGACCCCTGCAGAACATCACTAGATGTTTCTCTTTCAGGATATTGCAATCCCATATACAACTTTCTGATACATATCTGACAGCCAGTCACTCATCCAACTTAGAAGTCTGTTATCCAATCCCATCTGTTTTAATTTATTTAAGAGCTTGTCATGCGGCAGTCTATCAAAAGCCTTTGCAAAATCTAAGTACACCACTGTATATGCACCTCCTCTATCCAAGGCATTTATCACCTTGTTATAGTAAACAAGTTAGTGAAACATGATCTCACCTTAACAAACCCATGCTGATAACCACAGAGAATACTGCTGTTATCAACCCATTTTTGTATCCTACTTCACACCAATCTCTCCAGATATACAGACCGGCCTATAATTTGATGCTTATCACCACCTTCATGCAGTGGAACAATTTTACCCTCCTTCCACTCCCTTGGAACTTGTGGTGTTGCAAGACTTTTATTAAACAGGCATGCCAATGCTACTGACAATTCCCTGGAACATTCCATTAAGATACATGGTGATATGTTATCAAATCCTATTAACTATTGCCTTATTGACATCAAGGCTATTTGGAATGACTTCTAATGGGACTATATTGATCAAGTACATATAATAAACAACTATGTTATACCAACTAGTTTCAGAAACTAAGGCTGTTTGCATCTTCAAGGTACATAACTGATGTAAGGCACTAAAAAGTAAAAAACTGTTACAAACTATAATCAACTGATTACAATTATATCAGACAAAGAACAGAGCACGTACAATACATGCATAGAGTGTGCATGATCTCGCTTGTTATTTAGGAACATTCTATAGTTGGCACTGTAATTCAGTTCTGATGAGTTAAGACATCTAATAAGGGTCTTCCAGATCACGGGAAAGATTAGTCCTTGGTTCCTGTCAAGGTTTTGTATACAGCGGGCAACTGCTGTGGCTTCTTTAAAAATTCGGGAGCGGAAGTCCTCTTCCTCTATGTAAGGAATTGTGCTTCTATCCCACTCTATGATATGGTTTGTTCTTGAGAAATGAAAAGCTAACCCCGATTTCTCTTCTCTGTTATTATTGATGTCACCAATGTGTTCTTTTTGCCTAATTTCAAGGCTCCGTGAAGTCTGGCCGATGTAATTCACGCCGCACGAGCAGGGCATGTTGTAAACTCCAGCATATTTGAAGAAAGGATGACCAACTTATGGAGATCTTAAGAATTCCCTAATTGTTTCTGTAGGTTTAATAAGGCCACTCTTATTTTATGTGGTCTATGGAGTCTTGCAATCTTATTTGAAACAGTCCCTTGCAATCTTAGTCTTTTGTGGGGGATGGTCAGAGAAAAGTATCTTGTGGACGAGTCTTCGAGGAAATCCATTCATGGTAAGGTTGTTAGATATCAGGGATAGTTCTTCCTGGAGGTCTTGTTGATCTGTTGTAATGAGAGAGGCACAGTTCTTCAGCATGTGTACAATGCTAAGTTTCTGAGAAATGTGGTGGGAGGAAGTGAAATGTAAATAACGTCCTGCATTGGTAGGTTTGCAGTAAACTGAGAGGATGATACCACCATTCGTCAGCTTCTTAATTAAAGTGTCTAGAAATGGTAATTGGTTATCTTTTCAAGTTCTAGAGTGAATTTGATTGTGTGGTGTAAAGAGTTGATCTTGTTTAGAAAGTCTAACAGGTCCTTTTTTGTGTGGTTCCAAACAATAAAGACATCGTCCACGTATATCTCCACCATACTTTGGGTTTAAGGGTCTACTTGAGATAAGATTTTACTTTCAAAATCCTCCATAAAGAGATCAGCACAAGATGGAGAGAGGGGAGTGGGGGCTACCCATTGCAAAGCCAGTCAATTGCTGACATATGGTTTTATTCCATACGAAAAAGTTTGATGTTAAACAATGACGGAACAGAGAAGTAATATCTTGTGGAAGCAAACTTTCTAAAATGTTGATGACTTCCTCCACAGGGATGTTAGTGAATAGAGATGTAACATCCAGGCTGGCGAGTAGATCCATATTGGAGATTGAGATGTTGTTCAGTTTCTCTACGAAATGTTGCGAATTTCGTATATAAGTATCCGGATTATGGACGTGTGGTTTGAGGAGGCCTGCCAGGTGTTTAGATAACAGATAAGTGGGCGAATTGATTCCATCTACGGCATAATGGTATTCCATTTTTGTGTACTTTAGGAGCACCATATAGTCTTGGTGTTAGTGGATGCATAGATTTCAATCTTCATTTTAAGTCTATAGGCCAGTTCACCATGTGACGTATTAAATTGTTGGTGTCATTGTGATTCTTTAGTGTTGGATCTGTGACCAGGACACGGTAGGTTGATGTGTCCAATAGTAAGCTGTTAATCTTATCTTCGTAATCACTGGTGTTTAAAATCACTGTGGAATTTCCCTTATCTGCCTTTAATATCCCAGAACCTATAGCTAATGATATTAGATTAAAAAGTATTATCCTCTCATCTCCCAGAACTCCTAACAAAAACATCACTCCTCTGGAAAAAAGAACGTTGTATAGTTTGAAGAAAAAGAAAGACATTATCACATTAAAGGCAGATAAGGGAAATTTCACAGTGATTTTAAACACCAGTGATTACGAAGATGAGATTAACCCAGCGTTAGTAACGTGGGGTGTCACAGACCCCAAAGATTTTAAATTGACTATAACCTTTTAACAACGCGTAGCAGCGAGTCGTGCCTCAGTATTGCTTCCCCTCCCGTAACCTGCTACTTGACACCATTGATGATAGGCTGTTGTGTGCAAGCCAGTTTATTGTGCAGAGGTGTAAAGTGTGCTGGGGTCCACTAAACACCACCTTACCAAAAGTGGGACTAGATTTACTTCCGAAACGCAAGTTGTTTTCATGTATAGTCTACTAAAATATTATCGTTACTGCTGTGTCTTCTATATTTTTACATTCCAACTATAAGCAAATACATTTTTGTAAATATTTAGAGGGTATTTTGAGAATAATATCTTTTTTTAGATGAGTTACGAGCAGGAAGAACAGAGGTTACGTCAACTTATAGATGATGCTTTGACAGACGAGGAGCCATTTAGCAGAGATGATGATAGTGAAATTGATTTAGAATTAGTCAGTAACCATGAGTTAATTTTGTGAATGTGATTTTATTCTGTAAAATTACAGGACACTTAAACAATATGTAATCTAATATTGATAAAAAAGATATGGATTTCTATAATACACTACATCATTTGGGTGCGTCTGTGAGACCCCACCTTATCACTATTATTACATTTTTCCATCTCACCAGTGTCGGGTTAAGCATGAAATCTGGAAAATGAAAGTACTTTGGAGGAAGTACATGATGAATAATGGTAATAATCAATCACACAAAGAGTATAAAGAACAAGCCAGGAGAGTGACTCAGTTAGTCACTCTCCTGGCTTGAAATTGAAATTATAAATTCGTTTTTTCATTGTTAGGTTGAGAACTTTTCAGACCATCCTCATACAAAACAAATTTCCTCCTGACATTACAGCTCTCTTTGGTGGCTATATACTACGCTCCAGTTACTTTGTGTGGCAAAAAATAATTTTTACCCCCCCCCCCCACTGCAAACTTTATATGGAAGTTTTTTAAACAAAATGCTTTATATTATTTTACTTCAAAACCTACAGTTTGGATTAGATATGTTGACAATGCTTTCGTTATCTGGCCACACAGCTGCCAAATGTTAAATATCTTCTTCAGCCACCTGAACAAATAACATTAATGCATACAATTTATTATTGAAGCTGAAAATCAGAACTCACTTCCTTTCCTGGATACAAGAGTAATCTTCCCTCAGGCAGTCTATCCTTCACCGTCTACCACAAGCCTACACATACCAGTCAATATATACATGCTAACTCCTATCTCCACCCTTTGCAAAAACCTGGAGTCATTAACACTCCAGGAGTAATTAACACTCTCAAAAACAGAGCTATAACAATTTGTTCTAATGAACAAACTCTTCAACAAGCATTACAACTTATTAGCAGCACATTTATAAATAATGGCTACAGCAAAAATACTATCAATAAAGTTTTTCATAAAACTTCATCAAAAAATACATGTAATATAGATTACAGTAAAACCGTAGCTATCCCATAAAAGCAGCGTTTCCCAGATTTTTCCTATAACGGAAAACTTCACAAATCCTGAAATATTCACAGAACACTTTGGTTATTTTGTAATGTATTAATAATTAATTATGGCATAATCATAAAGAGTATTAGTACACATGTATACGGTGTGACATGCTGACAAATATAAAATTACATTTAAATCAGTTATTAATCACTGGACTAATGAAATCTTGTAGCATATTAGTTTCTCAGGCAAACATCATTAAATTAATTTCTGCTGATTTTCATTGACATATTCCATTCTGATCACCAAAAATTTATAATATTATTAGACGTACTTACGAGTGAATGCAGACTTTTTCTCCTGTATGCTGGTAGTTTTCCCCTCCTTTTGTACATCCTGGAGATCGCTTCGAAGGCTGGAGGTGGATGAATCACTATCTGTTGCATCACAAACACCTTCAATAAGAGATTTCTTAACACAATTAAACAAAGACCCTTGACTCTTATTCATATTAAAATTTAAATCAGGCCTATTACTTAGTGCTTGTTTCGAAACCACAGTACTATGGTTTCGAAACAAGCACTTTCACCCTACAATACGAACTTGCAAAGAAAGTATTCAGTATTACTAGATTTGAGAACCAGATACAGACTACTTCGATCTTCAATTTCAGTGGAAAAAATTTCTTTATACTTCCTTGCTGATTGGTAACTAACATTTGCAACACAGACATTATATCTTTCAGTTTTGAAAACAGAGGATACGCTGCCCATTGTTGTAATCAGCTTCCAGGCAATTTTTATGACCTGTCATAAACAGTGGTATTCCCTTTTCCAAATTATTTTCATGTTTAAAAATACACGGCTTGGTTACTGACATCACAGACCACTTATTCACTTTCTGCTAAACACAATTTGGGAAACTCTGCATTAAAGGGTTATCCAAAAAAATGAATAGAATCCTACACGATTATAATCTTAATGCCACGTTTAAATCACCTATAAATTTAAAACCATGTAACTCCTCTAAGGACCCCCCTCCCCCCATTGGATCACCATAGAGTTTATTGTATTGGTTGCACCTGTAACTTACCTTATATTGGGGAAACTGGATGAACAATTCCTATCCATAAAAAACAACACAAACAGCACATTAAATTTAACAGTTCTGATGACTGGCCTATAATATCCTGCTCTTACACCTCACACCAAATTGATTGGAAAAGTAGACTGTTCTTTACATGATACAAAAACCTGGTATGAACACAAATTTAAAGAAGCCTGTGAAATTTTGATTAACCATCCTAATCTTAACAATAATGGTGGCATAAAAATTCCAAGAATTTGGATGGCACACAATCAGCCCACTTAGTTCTTCAAGTTTTCCAGCAAACCTTACCTTAGGATTCAAAATTATTCCAGCTTTTATTAGCCATCAGTCATACTTCTCGTGGAAGTCATAGACATTGGTTATACATTTTTACTAAATAGTTTAAGGAAATTACAACGTAAACTAGGATATATATTAAAATAAATTTAAATACACTTCCAATATTTCGGCAATGTATGTTGCCATTTTCACAGGAACTTAAGAACAAGACGTGCATGTAGGTACAACAAACAGTAAACGAGGAAGAAGCAGGAAGCTATTCTTTCTCCTTAAGTCCTGATAGCGCCTCCTAGCTGGCAATTTTGGTAATCTAGGGTGACTGGGCTGAAGATCTTCTGATGTAGGTTTCCCAAATTTGAGGCAGTCTCATGCAACCAAATTTGTTGATTTTGGATTGTTTCATAGGGCTGAGGCTGATTCCATGAAAAGCCTTTCATATATGTATTTACTACGGTGTATTATTGTGGCTTTCTTCCACCATATTCTATGGCAGGTATCCAGCGCATGGTCTGCAAGACCAGAGTGGCTGCATTGGTGAAACCGAATGTAGTCCTTGTGTTCTGAAATTCTGATATTAGCTCTCCTGCCTGTTTGGCCAAAGTAGGACAGCTTACAGCTGCAAAGGACCTGGCATACACCAGGTAGGTCTTTAGTAGAGCGGATAAGGGATGCCAATTTTTTATATGGTCTATAACAAGAAGTTATGTCATGTTTTTTTAGGATTTTTGTAATTTTTTCCGAGGTGCCTCAGATATAGGGTATGGTGATGGATTTAGAGCAGGGATCGATAGAAAAATATAAGACATCATTGTACGGGTAATGTTTAATTCGGTTAACTTGGATTACCTCCATCCAGAATGACAACAACACAATTAAGAGTGAATCATGGGAACAGTGACATGAATAGGACCTGATGGATGGAGCAAGGTCATGAAAATAGTTACGAAGGCCAAAATGATATTTACCAATAAACGGATGTTGTGGTTCCAGCCCGGCCGGCGCGGTTCTTATTTACTTATACTTACACGTATTCGATCCCAGTTCTCATTTTTGCGCACCGACATACAAGTGAGCGTTAATGTCCTAAAATTCATCAACATACATATTATAATTCAATCGTTATTCATTCATGAACTAAACTTCTCTATGTTGAAGAGTTGAGCAGGACTGGTAGTAATACCAGTGATATTACTCGTGATAGTAATAGTAATATAATAATATATACTATATTATACATACGATAAACGCTAACTATAAAATAAAGAATCTAAAAACTCACATAAGTGTCTTTTTTGCTTGTCCTATTATAATTACGTAATAGTAAAATAGAGGTGGTCGATAAAAAGTCAAGAAACTCTTGAAGGGGTCGACGATTAAAGAAGTTTGGCGACCCACGATTTAGAGTAATCCTTGTTGTGTGTGTGTGTGTGGGTGTGGGTATTGGTTTCAATATTTTTTGGATTATTTTGGGGCTAGCCATTGGCTGAGAAAGTGTTAATGTGGTTTAGTTCTGTGGTTAGGGCATTGTCATTTGAACAGATAAGTTTAGCCCTTTTGTGTAGTGTCTTAATGACTCCCTATTGTTGCGAGGAGGGGTGGTAGGATCGTTGGTGAATGTATCTGCCTGTATGGGTGGGTTTTCTATAGAAAACCAAGGTTCCATTAGGTTGGCAGGTGACTGCTGTGTCTAATGGTCAGTTTTGATGCCTCCTCGTTATTCACAAATGTCCCACTGAAAGAATCCTTAGAACTAATCCAAGCTAAATTTCCTCCCGATATCACAGCCCTATTTCAGTTCACAATGAACTCAGGCTATTTTGTTTGGCAAGGAAAATTCTACAAACAAATAGAGGGGACAGCCATGGGTTCAAGTAGTATTATCATAAGATCCTGCACACCTGCTGAGGATACATGTCAGGAATTTGGTGATTTGATTGGCCATAGAGATGAAATATATCAATAACTCACACTTTGTATTCAATTTATTTTAATAGTATTGAAATGATATTTCAATGAATAATTCAATAACCACATAACTGATTTGTAAAACACACCAAGATTGGTAATGGGGTTATGTCACATTTCTACACCTTACTGATATTTATCAGCCACGTAGAGTATATAATCAAGTACTACCTATTTTTGAATGTCACATTTTCCTGTCCATTTGTTCTCAAGTAAGGAAAAATCTCTGACTTTTACATGTGAAACTTTGCAGTCAGGACATCAAATAAAGAGTCTTGATTCATTAACTATATTTTCCAGTTACATCTAAAAAGAAATGTTTTACTAGGTCTATGTAAGTATTATTTTTTATTATCAATCCCAAACACTAGAGATCACTAAACCTAAACACAAAAGTGCTATACATTGACAAACTGTTAGTAAGAAAGAGCAATCTACTTATCAAATTCCTGCCATGTACCCCCTCAAGGGGGATGTACAGGAAATGATAGTACTACATGAAAAATTTACATCATTACTAACCTCCTAACTACAATTTTCCTCCAAATCAATCTGTTACTTGTCAAGTTTCCAACATTATTAGATCTTATATTTTTATCTTCTAAGGCACTTTTTTTTACTGTATCAATCCACCTATATCTTGGTCTTCCTTTCGTTTTCTTACCAACTTGGCAGAGAACACTTGTTTTGCTAATCTTTCCTCGCACATTCTATTTCAGTGACCATACCACCTGAGATTAGCTCTGCCAACGCATTCCTCGATGCTGACAAGGTCAAGTTCTTTCCTAACATACTCGTTATTAATATGATATTGCCATTGATGCCATCTGTTCATGCCCCTAATCTTTCACAGGACATTCATAACTGCTGTCTCTAGTCTTCAATCAAGTGTTTTACTTCTGACCCAGCTCTCAGATCCATAAGTTGAAACTGGTTTGAACACTGTCTTGTATACAGCTAATTTAGTATTTTGATTAACTTCTCTCTTATTCCATATGATTTATTCAATTGACTTTCTGCCATGCCAGCTTTGTTGATTCTGTTATCTATTTCCATATTTAATTTACCATCTTCTAAAAATCGTGTCTAAGTAGCTGAAATATTTTATTTGTTCTATAGGTTCTCCATTCACAATGCAGTTGACATTTCAAATGTGCTTCTGCCTATTTTCATTGTCTTTGTCTTGTTATTGATGACCTTTATACCATAACTATTACAAAAGTTATTCAATTTAGTCAGGGAATTTTGCAAACTTGTAGCAGATTTATTTAGAAGTATAACATTGTGCACATAAAGCAAAGAGCTGATAACATCTCCAATTTTGATATCATGTATAACCAATTACCGGCCATTATGGATCAAATACATATACTCATACGCTTCGTATCCATCATGTATTTCAATGTAATATTATTGGTATTAGAATTTTAATATGCACTTTACTTCCATGATAAGCTTGACTTCTATAGACATCTTGGCCAGTAGAATGGTTAATACCACTTTAATTCATAATGTGATCCATATATATATAATAAATTACAGAGGGGATAATGTACATCCTCATCTGACACCAGATTTAAAATCAAACCACCTTCCTGTACTTCCTTCAATTCTAACTGCTGACTCACAACTAAAATAAAGACTAAATATTGCTTGATATAATGCCCCATTGACAACATACAACTGTAGCATTTTGAATAGCTTCTCTACTGGCACCTTGTCATATACCATTTCCAAATCTACAAAACGTAAAAATACAGATGTTTGTTATATTCCCATGATTTCTCAACTATTTGTCGTAAAGTGAAGATCTGATCCTGGCAGTCTTTATTTGGCTTGAAACCAGCTTGTTCTTCCCCAATTCTTCTCAACCGTTTCTCAAGTATACTGGCATAAATCTTACCAGGAACACTCAGTAGGGAAATACCTGTGTAATTTTCACGTTCAGTTTTATTTGCTTTTTATGTATGGGTACTATGAGAACGCTACTCCAATCAGGAATTCGTCTCTCTGTCGAGGCCTTCCGAACTATGCAGTGCAGCCACTGTAAGACTTTCATACCTCCATAGTTCAGCATTTCTGGTCGAATATCATCTACACCTGTTGCCTTTCCACATTTCAAGCTTTTGATGGCTTTTTCTACTTCAAGTATGGATATATATTCCAGACTGCATGCCTGTTGAGTGTTTTTTTTTTTTTTTTTTTAATCACTGCTTGTTTCATTTAGCAATTTTTCGAAGTAATTACTCTACACTTTAAGGATATCTTTTTTCCAGTTTTCATGTCACTTTTATGATCTTTAATTCCTTTTACAACGCTCTTTCCTCTATTTCTGAGCTTCTTCAACAACTTCCAGAATATCTTGCCACCTTCTTGATATTTATTTTCTATGTTCTTAGCAAAGTCCTCCCATGATTTTTGTTTAGCTAGTTTTACACAGTGTTTAGCATTCTTGCATTTGTCTCTATATTCTCTAAGAGCACAAGCTGACTTATTTGACAGGAACTTTTATATGCTTTCTTCTTTTCCTTCACTGCCTCTTTAACTTCCTGTGTTCACAAGGGAGTTCTGATTTTTCTATCCTTGCAGACAATCTCACCACATGCCTCTCTGGCTGAATCAGTCAGTGTTTTCTTGAAGGCTTGCCACTGAATCTGCAAGGTTTGGTTCCTGTTCTCAAACTCTTTCATTTTTTCTTCAATAATCTGTGTATTTCAGTCTACAGTTCACATCTGAGAGCTGCTCAACTTTGATTTGCTTTAAAACTTTCTTACGTCTTATTCTTTTCAATATGAAATTCAATTTTATCCTGCTCAAGACTAAATAATGATCACTTCCACTTTCAAATCCTCTGTACACTTTGGCGTCCTGCACCAGGGAGAAAATATCACTATCAACAATAACATAGTCAATGAGACTTTTCTTATTCGTAGCCTCTTCTCTCCATGTGAATTTGTGCACATTTTTATGTTGGAACATTGTGTTAGTAATAACCAGTCCATGTCCTGAGCAGAAATCCAACAGATATTTGCCATTATTATTAGCTTTGCTCTTTTCTCCAAATTTTCCGAAAATATTTTTGTATGTCTCACAATCATTTCCTACTCTGCTATTTAGATCCCCAACAAGGACCAACTTTTCATTTTTCATTGTGTCAGTTGCTTTTTCTAAAGCCTCAAAAAATTCCTCCACTTCTACCTTAGTAGAACCTTCTGTGGGACCATAGGCACAAATAAGTCTCATTGTCCAGTTCCCCATTCTCATATTTGCCCACATTACTCTACTTGAGACTGACTGCCATTCGAGAAGATTAGCCTTGTATTTTGTGTTGAATACTATGGCCACTCCTTTTCCTTGATTGTCATTGCCTGAATATAACATTTTGTATTTATTGCTCAGAAAGATCTCACCAGTTTTGGTCTTTCTTGTTTCAGTCACCCCTATTATGTCGATCTGGTACTTATCTAATTCCTCAGCTAGCTCCATTTCTTTGCCATTCAGGCTTCTTACGTTGATAGTACCGATCTTTAACTCTGGTGATGTTGAGTTGGGGTTTGTTTTCAGATTTGTTCCAGTAGCTTACTTTTCGCTGTTCGCCCTGGTTTCCTGGCGAAAACAACGGGGGCCTTGTTTAACTGGGCGATGCCCCAGCTGGCATGAAATTTTGTCATGTTGTACCATTATTTTTTATTTTGGTTTAACCAATAAGAATACAATTTGGTCGGCTAAATCCCAAATTGCCAGCCCATCCTCGTTCGTTCAGTATCCAAGTAGATACCCAACAAGATGCACCACAAGAAGGTGAGGATTGGACATTAGGTCAGAAGCCCTGGTTGGTTCTCCACATTCCTTTAAAGGCTATGTGGAGGTCTCCTCTCAGTTATACAGCTTTGACCCTTAAGCACCTCGTGTTATTTTCAGAGTATTTTAAATAGTAAAGTGATAGATACGATTATCTGTGTACATGGCCCCCATTAAGAGAAATACAAAAATGGCATCCAGGTCACCAGCTTTGTCTAAAAATTTTAATTTAAAGGATTTGATTCAGTGTACCGTTTGCAAAATGTATGTACTGAGGAGTGCGGTTGGAGTCTGGTTAAACAACGATAGTGTAGTGAATGTGTGTAGAAAGTGTAAAGAATGTGAGGATTTAAAGAGTGTTTCAGGTCGTGCGAGTGATATCGTTAAAAGTGAGAATCCAGGCAGTGATATGCAAGGTAGTACCTGATAGCTGTGAGTGGCGTTGAAAGTGTGAATGAAGGTAAACATACAGAACGAATGAACGAATTATCGGAGAATAAAAATGATGAGACTGATACAATGAATGAGATCCCTTGGTTACGCGGAGGGATATACAGAGTAAATCGGCAGCTGGAGCATTGGCAAAAGTGTTTAGCAAGCGTACCAACTAATAAACGGCAAACGTATGATAGTGTAAACAAAATGGAAGAGTGAGTGTTGTATGGAAATTCCATAGTAAGAGGTGTGTTAGTTGAGAGTTTAACAAAATTGTACAAACCTGGTGCGAACATTAAGGATGTAAGCGAGTCAATTAGAATGCAAAAGCAGCAGGTGAAAGAATTGATAGTGGCAGCAGGTACAAATGATTTGAAAGGAGACCAAATAGCTATGAGTGAGAATGTGAAGGAATTGCTTGAGGTAGCAAAAGAGAAGAGTGAGAGAATTAGGATGGTGAGTCTGTTGACGTGGTATGACAGTGAAGAGTACAGGAGGGTCATAATTGCTAATGACTTTATGCGTGAATTATGCATGACGAGTGGCGTGGAATTTGTGGATGTGTGGAGTGAGTTTGATGGACGAAAGGATTTATATAAGATGGATGGTTTACATTTGAATGGATTTGGTGTACGGAGACTTGAAAAGGTGTTGTCAAACGTAGTGGAAGTGAATGTGCAGAATCGGGAAAACTAGAGTTATTAAGGGAGAGGGGGAAGTAGATATGCAGACTTTAGGGAGACAGTTGAGTGTATGAATGTGTGTAATATGCCCAAGTGAGTACGAAAGACCACGAATCAGAATGGGAGAGTTAGTATAAGGCATCAAAATAGGGATGAGACAAATCAGCTTCTGCAATTCATGTATACTAATGCCAGAAGTATTAGGAACAAGAAGGAAGAATTTTTGGCCTTGGTTGGCACTTCCAGGCTACAGGTTATTGGCATTAGTAAAACATGGCTGACAGAAGATGATATAGCTAGTGGAATTGAATGTGAGGGGTATGGTGTGTTCAGGAGTGACAGCAAGAATAAAATGGGAGGAGGAGTGTTATTGATGATAGCTGATGAGCTATAGCCAAGGAGAATAGAAGTGGAACTGCAGGATAGAGAAAAGAGCACATTTGAGACTATTTGCTGTGAGATTGAAACTAGCAGAATAAAACATACAGTTGGGTGCTGCTATAGACCAATTGATGGAATAGATGGTGGAGATAAGGAAATAGAAGAAATGAGTGGAAGGAGGATAATTATTATGAGTGATTTCAACTATGGTAACATTGACTGGAAGGAGGAGAGGACACACAAGAGGAAGGAATTGCATTTTATGTGGTTATTAAGGGATAACCATCTGCATGTAATGGAAAATACTAGGGTCAGAGAGTGCTTGACCTAGTAATTGCATATGAGAATTTGGCTGTGACAAATATGACCACATTGCCACCAATTGGTGGGAGTGATCATAGGGTCTTGACTTGGGAGGTGGCTAAAGGTGTGGAATTTACAATTAAGACAGGGTACATGCGGAATTATCGGGCTGGTAAGTATGACAAGCTTAGGAGTTTGATTGGTTCAGTGCCATGACGTAAAACTGCAAGGACTAGATGTTGATAGTGCACGGGAGGCGGTTAGGAAGTGTTTGCATGAAGCAATGGCTGACTGTATACCTAGAATTCGAGTAATAAATCAAGTAGGGGTTAAATGGATGAATAACACCATTAAGTTTGAGCTGCACAAAAAGAAACTACTATGGAAGGAATTTAAGGAGAAAGGTGACATGAATGGTATAAAGCACAGACCAGAAGGGTAACGAGTGTGGTTAGAAAAGCAAAAATGGATTATGAAAGAACATCAGCCATACAGGCTAAATAGAATCCCAAATAGTTTTTTCGATATGTGGCAAGTAAAAGAAAAAATGTATATGGCAGAATGATTTTAAAGAATGCTGATGGTACGGAGGTAACTGAATCAGCTGATATAGTTGAATTACTGAGCGAGCATTTTGCAAGAATATATCATCCAGGTGGTGACATTGCAGTAATTTATGAACCAATAGATTATACGGAAATTGTGGTGAATGAAGTGGAGGTGAGTAGTCTATTACAAAACCTGAATGTCAATACATCTGTGGGATTGGATGGTACACCATCTCGTGTCGTACGTGAAACGGCTAAAGAATTGTCAGTACCCTTGACCATTTCGTTTAATTTGAGTCTTGGATCTGGGTTAGTCCCAAGGGGGGGGGGGAAGAGAGAAAAATAGTTCCAATGCATAAAGGAGGTTCCAAGACTGCTGTTGTAAATTACCAACCGATTAGCATATCAGGAATAGTTGTCAAAGTCTTGGAGAAATTAGTCAAGAGAAGAATACACGATTGGATACAGTGATTCTACTGGACCTTGCTAAGGCCTTTGGCAGGATACCACACGGAACTCTAGTCAGTAAACTGCAGCATATGGGGATGGACAGGAGGGTAGTTGATGGAGAGATATCAGAGTGGTTTATTCAGGAGTGGAGTCCAAAAGACGGCTTGTGACTAGTGGTGTGCCGCAGAGTTCTGTTCTTGGACCACTACTTTTCAAAATGTTCATTAACGATATAGGAAAGGATCTGAGAGGAAGTGTTCACTTGTTTGCTGATGATGCAAAGTTGGGTAGAGCAATAGTGAGTGCACAGGATGTCACAATTTTGCAAGATGATTTGGAGGACAGGACTAAGGAAAATGGATGTCAATTTAATGTGGCAAAGTGTAAGGTTATGCATTTTGGGTGAAAAGATTAGCGGCAGTATATCACATTGGCAGAATCGTTCTCCAGGAGATTGATGAGGCCAGGGATTTGGGAGTGTTGGTGGATAGGGAGTTGAAGTTTAGGGGGCACATTGCAAAAAGTGGCTAAATCAGCTCATCAAATCACTTGGTTGCTGAAAAATACTTTAACAAGTTATTGTTCCTCTGTATTGAGCCTTTATAAGACCCCATCTAGACTACTGTGCCCAGATATGAGCACCAGGGTTTCTTCTTGATGGGGAGGAGGTGCAGAGGATCCAGAGACGAGGGACCAAGATGATAGCAGGTCTATGGAATGAACCTCATAAGAACAGGTTGAAGATTTGAAAATTGGTTGACAGGAGGTAAAGGGGTGATATGATGATATGATTGAGACATTCAAATTACAAGGGTTTCTATAAGATTAATCCAGAAGATATTTTTGAGAATAGGATTGGTGGTGGGAGGACCAGGAGCCATACATGGAAGCTGGGCAAGAATGTGGTTAGCAGGGGTGTTAGAGATAGATTTTTTTACTTGGAGAGTGGTGAATGAGTGGAATAAGCTGCCAGTCTGTTGTGGGTGCTATGAATGTGAATGAGTTCAAGGCAAGGTATGATAGATACTGTGTGAATGTGAAATAGTGGTTCTTGACACGATGCTAGGGCCTCCGACAAGTCTGTCGACTCCTTGGAGTTGCCCGAAATAATAATAATAATATACTGTAGTGAAGAACGACCCTACAACCTGGAGATGGTGGCAGCAGCAGGTGATACAGAGGAAGAACGGCCAAAATTGACATTCTTCCTCTGTATCACCTGCTGCTCAGGAAGAATGACCAAAATTGACTGCAGAGCAATTTATAGAATTGCCTACAATCCTAAGGAAATAAATCTTAACCAATACAACCCTATCTAAATGAAAATCATATTGACATGCTTTGAACTTATAATATCATGAACTGCACATATGTCAGCCCACTATGATAAAAGAAAAATAAACTTATTCCAAAATAAGCAATTTCATGTTTTGGAATTTCCTGTTTGTGCATTCTTGAAAAGATTAAGAAATAAACAAGAGTGTAGCTAACATGCATAAACATGTTTCTTGTAAATACCAAACCACCCGAATCTGAATTTCATAGTGAGGGTACGGGTGCTAGTACACATTCAACACAAAGCCATCATTCTTGTGCATTAAAGCAATGTATTTTAGTATGCATATTTTTTCCGCATTAGGATATAACTTAAACTTGCCAAGAAAATATAATCTTTTTTAATCCTTCAAAGTACATGCAAAGGTTGCCTGTGAAGTATTTTCAAGACTAGACAACTTGTACAAAGAGGCTAATGACTCCACATCAATACCCTTGGTATCCCATAATGCAAAGCACATACCCTTTTTCCTATGCATTACAGGAAGAGCCACTACCCAGAAGAGATACCAAGGGTTAATTGATGCAGAAGTTATACATTTCCGATATACAACCAATCAATTTTTTCCATTTCAATTCTACCCAGTTCAGTTCTTATTTTCAAACTCATTTCAATTTTCCTATTTCAAGTCCTCTGTATATGTACTCATGTATCAGCACATACTCCCCTAGAATGATATGCATGCATGCACACCACAGTTCATGTCTGTAGCAATCTAAGTCAAGCACTTAAAAGAGTGATAATGTAGAATAAACTTACCTCCTTTTCCTTCTTTCTTGTTGAGAGACATCAGGTACACTTTCTTCAAATGGAGTATCTTTTTGTTTTTTAGATGGTGTACTGTTGATAAAGAAGGGCATATACATACAAAAAAATAACTGTTCAGATTATTTTATTAAAATAAAAAAAAAAAAGGATGGATATGTTTTGTTATTAAGTTTTAATTCTTACTTTACTAAGGACATTTTTTTAAAAAATATATTCCATGCAACTGTTTTACAACACAAGAGAAGAGATTGAACTTGCAATGGATTTGGTATCGGGAACCTGCAGAAATTATTGGGGTAAGACACAGTAAGTCTGTAAGGGAGACTAAATTATCTTGGGAAGAATGCTGACAGTTTGTGTGCAAGTTCAGCTGAGATATGCAAACATGATAATGATACAAATGCCAATGAGCATGTTAATGAATCTGGATACAGGGTGGACCTGTAAGTTCTTTTGGTTTCAACCTTATGAGTGCATCTCTGTAGAAAGTTACTGAACCAAAAATAGCAGACTGTAGACACTAGTCTACAAAAAAAAAAGAAGCAAAGAGTATCAGGAACAAAGGGGTTGAGTTAATGATTTTGTAAATATGTGCTATCCAAGATTGTTAACGTTAGTGAAACCTGGTTCTTAGTCAGCTGTAGTAACTGAAATCAAGTGTAAAGGGCACAGTATTTCTTAGGAAGGACAGAAATAACAGAAGAGGAGGGAGGGAGCAGGTCAATCTAAGACAGAAATTTAAGAAAACAAAAACAGTTATGTGCCATGTAGCATCGAGTTTGAGAATATCTACTAGTGGTAAGTGGGTGCTAACAGCATGAAATACATGGAGTATTATTACAAATCTGGCAGTTCAGTTGCTGAGGATGAACAAATGCATTGTCAAATTACCCTAAAGGAGCAGTCATTATGGTACACTATGAACAGATTGAGCACATGGTTTACAGACACTGGTTGACAGGAAAAAAGAGGATAGGATAGAAGACTAGATATCAGGGTGGTCAACTACACATCCTTTTGGAACCAAAATATTATTATTATTCAGGCCTCCATGGAGTTAAGAGACACATTGTAGGAGGACCTTCCTGGGAATCACAGTCTATTATACCACTCCTTAACCATTCTTGTTCTCACCACTCTATCAGGCAATGCATTCCATGGTTCAACTACCCTCCACACAAAGAAACCACTCCTCACCCTCTTGCTCACGGCTTCTATTCGTGACTTACAGGGATGGACCCTCATCATCGCATCTTTCCGCTGTTCCACCAAGTGAAAGAACTACCCAGTGTCAACCCTGTAACTGCTTCTCAACAGAAGTTTGGTGGATAGAAGGAGAGGCGATCATATCGCCTCTCCTTCTATCCACCAAACTCTGCGGTCTACATTCCCTCAGCTGATCCTAATAACTATCATTGTACAATCCTGAAACCATATTTGTTATCTGCCTCTGTATCCTTTACACAGTTAATTTATCCCCTTCAAATCCTGGGGACCAAATCTGAGAACAATAGTCCAAGTGTGGTGTGATCAGTCTTATACAACAGAACTCTTATCTCTGCAGGTCAGCATCCTTCTCAGTATTGCAGCAATCTTCTGCGTTACTTTCACCACTTTTGCAATATGCTCTCTGAATTTCAGTTTTCTATCAATCAACACTCCCAGATCTCGTGTCCCCTACTTCCTCCAGTACAGCTCATCCAATTGAGTATGTAGCCTACTATCGATGTATCCCAAACTTCAAGACTTTACATTTTGCTGCATTAAACTGACACCCTGATTCATTTGCCTATCTGTCCAGTGGATTCAAATCCTCTTGCAGAGCTGCCACATCTGCATTATTACTAATAACCCTGCCCAGCTTCAATTCATCTGCACACAACTGAATATCCTCTTGCAATCCATTGACAATGTGATTGATATAAAGGTTAAACAATACAGGTCCCAATATTGAGCCCTGTGGAACCCCACTTGTAACTTTCTGCCTCCTTGATATAGCCCATGATACACAACTCAACTCTCTAATACCTATCAGAGAGCCGGTCCTGAATCCAGTTAACAAACCCGACATCGAAACTCATGTGCTGCAACTTGAGTATCAGCTTATCATGTGGTACCCTATCAAATGCCTTTGCAAAATAAAAAAAATAATAAAAAAAAAGGCAGTATATGCCTTTTCCTCATCAACTTCTCCTGTCGCTTTATTCTAAAAGGGAATCATTTTACTAAAGCAAGAGCACCCCTTAACAAATCCATGTTGATTCTCACAGATAAAATTACCCCCATCTGCCCAACACTGTATATAGATCCTCACTAATTTATCCAAGACCTTAACAACTACTGATGGCACGCAAACTGGCCTATAATTAGACATTTCCACTCTGCTACTGCCCTTATGCAATGGCACTATCTTACCTTCCTTCCATTCCATGGGTGCCTTCCAATAGCGAGACTTTCATTCAAAATCAGGTCAACAGTAATGCCAGTTCTTTAGCACATTCTCTCAAAACCATGGTGAAATACCATTCAGTCCCAAAAATTTACTGACATCCAGAGTACTCAGTATTTGGAACACACTCTCGTCTTGCACCTCTAAACCTCGAACCTTCCTCTAGTATTAAAACTATTTCTCCAGGATGAAATAGTCCATTAAAGTGTTCATTGAACAACTCCATCATGTCCTCTGCATCAGTCATTCTATTCCCATTTTTATCCCACAATGTCATTCTTCCACAGTCATTTCTCCTCCTACTGGCCACATAGCTAAAAATTTCCCTAGGATTTTCTTTGGACCTTAATGCCAATATCTTCCCATATTCCTGTTTTGCCTTCCTCACCATACTAGTCACTCTCCTGGCCTGAGTCTTATATTCTTCATGCATCTGCTCTCCACCCCTCTCCTTATATCTCTTCATTAACCTCTTTTTCACCTGCAGTATCTGTTTGATATTGTTTGTCATCTGCTTTACACCAAACTGTGTTCTCTTCTTCACTCATGGAATACAGCTTAGTATTGCTGCTAACAAATATTCCTTCACAATTTCCCAAGCACTAATGATATCCTGGCCTTCCAATTCTTCCCTCCATGGAATGGCCCCAAGTTGATATCTAAAACTATTATGATCACGTGCCTTATAACTCCACATATGTTCCCTTTTTTTTGATACTCCTGTATGTCTATTCATCTTCCAAGTCAAAACCACATGGTCACTCTCTCCAACTAAGGGGAGAGATGACATCTCAGTTATTATCAGCTCTTCTGATGCTACAACGAAATCCAAAAAACTCTTGTTCACACTCTATTACATGTTGCCTAAGACATTTGTCCCTCAAGAATTCTAGAAATTCCATTCCCTTATTGCTACATGCATCTTCCGCTCCCCAATTTATACTGCTGCAGTTAAAATCTTCTATAACAATCCTTCTTGCATTTGCCAAGCTCAACTACCTAAACATCCACTGCTCTTCACCCTCTGTGCTTCTTGGCTTGTAGCAGCACCCTACTAAATATTCTGTCTTGTCCACCTCTACCTCACACATATGCTTTCATAATCCTTAGTGTCACTGCCTTCCTTCCAAGGCCTTTAGAAAATCCTTTCCTCACGAACGTGCTTGAGCATGGTTGTCCTTTTTCAAAATCAATTGTGATGGATGTCGCAGCCACAGAACTGGAGCTTTTGGAACTTCAAGAGGATGAAGGACTGAAACTAGTGATGCAAAGTGGATGTTCCTTAATTGAGATCTGGAAGCAAGTTCTGGGCCAATGATATCCAACACTTAAGCAATGTGCCAGAAAACTGATCTCCATTTTTCGGACCATGTACTCCTGGGAAGTGCTATATTCAACTCTTAAAATCTAAATATAGATCTGTTTTAAATGATGAACATTTGAACAAGCTTGTAAGAACTGTTTTGACTAATTACACACCTAATTTTAAGGTGCTTACTAAGAAAATGTATAACAAGGAAGGCCTCTACTAAAAAATTATTCTAGTTGTTCAAAGTAAACTTCATTTAACGTGTTTCGAATTAAACTTTTTTATTGTAGTAATTTTTATTAACCCTGTTTTTCTCTCCCGCTTCTTTTTTGTCTCCTCTTCTCTTTTTATTTTTTCCTGGTAGAGTGTGAAGTACTGTGGGATGCATGACTCGTGAGCCACGTTATGGCCACCCCCTACTATACATAAACTTCTTTAAAGGCTATTAAGGGATAAGGGTTGAAGAAAATTTTAATTATATGGACAGCGAGGAGAAGACAAGGAAAGGGACATCTGTGAAATTTGAGTTTGTGTGCAGTTAAGGGATGAGAGATTTTTTTCTCACAGAGCAGCAAATGAGAGAAAAAGTTTGCTTGTTGAAGTTATGAGTGCCTATATTATGGGTGAAATATGGCCTCCCTTGATGAAATTAACACATTTTGCACTAGTGGTAATTCACTTGACTGTAACATGTCCCTTCTGCTTTGAATAAGCTGGCAGGCATATTTTTAGAAAGTTAAAAACACATACGACATAGCAATTTCAAATGTTTTTTGAAAAGAATTATGTAAAATTAATATTTCTTAACTGTCTTCATGGTATACAAAATATTTCAAAAGTAAAGTTGTCTTATTTCAAGCTTAGATATAGCATTTGCTTTTACAAATATGCATGACATAAATAGGTTGGTTTCTGTGCCAAATAAAGTATATATAAATATCTAGTGATATTTCTATTTTATGGTGATGCCACTATGTGTTATCTACAGAAACATCAAATGCAATCAGTATTTTCATTCCTATTATCTCTAGAAATATAGAGTTGTACTTACATGCATTTTATATACCGGTGCTTAACTTTATGCAAAGTATGTTATACTTCTAAATAAATCCAATACAAGTGAGCATGATTCCCTGACTAAACAGCCTTGCTAAATTTTGTATGAAAATCAGCAATAAAAAAATACTGAAAATTAAACCCTACACAGTGACCCAAATGCATTTTTGAAAATTATGGAGACAACTACCGTGTTTGAATAAAAACTTTAGTTTAATATAACTAAAATCTACATTCGACGTTTCGACCTTTATGTCAAGGTCATTTTCTGGAGCATACAACTATACACAGAAAACAAGCTACACTACAATCAAACTGGTTTGTTAAAGACATTGACCAACCCCTACAACAATTGTTGGCCTGACCTCTGGTGAAAAAAAAAAAAAAAAAAAAGAAATTATATATATACATACATAAAAAAATCAGCTAACGCCTTTTTATTCCCGTATACGGGAGTAGGCGAGGCCATTTAGCCCTATCTAACTTTTGGAGACTGAGTGGGCAGTTCAATCTCCACTGGTACCCAATCAGAGACAGATGGCCCAAGGCTCTCACTAATTAAGTGGTACGCAGTGAAGAGAGACGGCTCAAATGTGCCGCCATCTCGTGGTCCCTAACACAAATATATTTAATGTCTGAAATAATGTGGGTTCTACGGTCGATTTTCTTGAGTTTACAGGACGAAAAACCTGCTTGCCCGTGCCAGAGATCGACTAACTCGGGAACCGGTCGAAAAAAGGCTTAGAAAAATTTCCTCTAGTCGCCGACTAGACTCGAAACCAAGACTTCCTTCGTGCGGCCAAGCGCGGTGGTGTGCAAACGCCACATCCACTGAGCTACACAGGCTCTATATACATACATACATATATAAAAATAAATAAATAAAAAATTATACACCAATGCTAGAGTCCTATTATTAGTGTTATCTGTTAGTTATAGAAATTTCAAAATTTCAATGTATATAGATAGATACTTGTTGTGCCCAACGTATTTCTACAACTAACAGATAACACTAATAATAGGACTCTAGCATTGATGTATAATTTTTTTTAAATTTATTATTTTTATATATATATATATATATTTTTTTTTTTTATTTTTCACCAGAAGTCAGGCCAACAATTGTTATAGCAGTTGGTTAGTGTCTTTAACAAACCAGTTTGATTGTAGTGTAGCTTGTTTTCTGTGTATAGTTGTATGCTCCAGAAGATGACCTTGACATAAAGGTCGAAACGTCGAATGTAGATTTTAGTTATATTAAACTAAAGTTTTTATTCAAACACGGTAGTTGTCTCCATAAATTTCAAAAATGCACTGAAAATTAAACATTGACTGCATCCTGAATGGAGACCAAGAGAACAAATAAAAACATTTCAGCTATTTAGGCATAATTTTTAGTGAAGATGGTGAATTAAATATAAAAATAGACAACAGAATTAGCAAAACTGGTATGGTAAAAAATCAACTGAATAAACCGATATTAGAGAATAAGATACAAATTAGTCAAAACACTAAACTAGTTGTATAGAAGACAATATTGAACCCAACTTTAACTTATGGATCAAAGAGCTAGGTTTAGAGATAAACCACATGATCAAAGACAGGAGCCCACAGATATGAATCAACTGGTATGAAGGATATGTAAACTAATTTTAGAAAGATTAGAGGAGTGAACAGATGGCATCAATGACAGTATATTAAAAATGAGGACATCAGGAAAGACCTTGACACTGTTAGCATTTAGGAATGTGTTCATCATCATCATCATCATCATCAAATTCCTGATATGTACCCTCAAGGGGTGTACAGGATATGATAGTACTACATGAAAAATTTACATCATTACAAACTTCCTATCTACAATTTTCATCCAAATCAATCTGTTACCTGTCAAGACTCCAACATTATCACATATTATATTTCTATCTTCTAAGGCACTTTTTTACTGTATCAATCCACCCATATCTTGGTTTTCCCTCTGGATCTTTTTTCCTGCCAACCTGGCAGAGAACACTTGTTTTGATAATCTTTTCTTTCCCATTCTGTTTACGAGGGTTGTTCGAAAAGTTCGTTAAAAAAATAAGTTAAACACATTTTTTTTGGAAAAAATCACCTTTATTTTTCAATATAGTCTCCATCAAGGTCTACACATTTGATCCAGCAAGTTTCCAATTATTTCATCCCATCTAAAAAGTAGGATGGGTCAAATTGTGCAAAATAGTCATTGCCAGTCTTGATGACATCCTCGCTTGAAGAATTTTTTTTTCCCCCACCAGTCAAATTTTTAAGTTTGGGAACGAGAAGAAATCGCACGGGACTAAGTCCGGAGATTACGGTGCATGTGGAACCAATTTCGTGCAATTTTGCCATTGCAACAGCCAATGTGTGGGACGGTGCATCGTCTTGATGAACGAGCACTTTTTTTTTTTTTTGTGTGTGTGTGTGTGTGTGCCAATCTCGGATGTTTTTTCTTCAGTCTTTTAAATGGTCCAATGATGACACATAATGGACTCCTGTTATTGTCTTACCCTTTTTCAAATAGTTTATCATGATAATTCCTTTTGAATCCCAAAAAACAGTCGCCATCACCTGAAAGCTAACAAAGTGGTCTTCACTTTTTTCAGTGCTCTTTCACTAAGCATTGTCCACTGTTTTGACTGCTGCTTGGACTCAGGTGTGTAATGGTGGATCCTAGTTTCTTCTACAGTCACGCAACACAAAAATCCTGCAAATATATAATATATAATTTGCAGGATATCGACAGTCAACAATCGAGGTACCCATCATGCACACAGCTTTATCTTGTGCAATTTTTCATGCAGGATATTATACATTTGTTCAGTTGAGATGCATACAATCTCAAACACTTTCAGTCAGCAGTCTTCCATAAGGATACCATAGACTTTGTCAATCATTTCCTTCATAGTGACCACTGTCAGGCATCCAGTGCCTGCTTCATATTCGAAAGACTTATGACCATGCTTAAACTCATTTATCCAAAAATAAAGTCTTTAATGCTGGTGCAGAGTCCCCATGAACTGCATCTAACTCTGCTTTGATCTGCACAGCTGACCACTTCTACCAATAAAAGTGCATTATCACTGCACGAAACTCATTTTTCTACATTTTTATGAAAAATGCAAACATGGTCATTTTAAATGTTTGCCAAATGAGAACTACGCGTTGCACGTGGCTAAAATTTTGCTGGGGGGGGGGGGGGGGGTCATGAAAAAAATACATACCAACACTGGTATGAATAAACAAATTGTGTCGCCGTCTATTGGAAATTTACCAAACTTTTCAAACACCCCCTCGTAAGTGACCATAACACCTGAGATTAGCTTTTCCAACACGTTCCTGGATGCTAACAATGTCAAATTTATCTTAATATCCTCATTTTTAATACGATATTGCCATTGATGACATCTGTTCACACCTCTAATCTTTCTGAGGACTCGTATCTGTGGTCTAGTGTTTTATTTCTAACCCATTCTCACATCCATAAGATAAAATTGGTTTAAACACTGTCTTGCATAATTTAGTGTTTTGACTAATTTATCTCTTATTCAATATAAATTTATTCAGTTCACTTCCTACCATACCAGCTTTGTTAATTTTGTTGTCTATGCCATTTAATTTAACATCTTCGCTAAAAACAGTAAGTAGCTGAAATGTTTTACTTGTTCTATAAGTTCTCCATTCACAATGCAGTTGATATTTTCAAGCTAACCTTCATACCAAATCTATTACAACAGTTATTCAATTTAATTAAGGAATCTTGCAGCTTTCTTTCATAATGTGATCCATATAGATAATGAATAACAGAGGGGATAATGTACATCTTGTCTGACAAGATTTAACGTCAAACCATCTTCTGTACTTCAATTCTAACTGCTGACTTACAATTCAAATAAAGACTAAGTATTGCTTCATATAATGCCCCATTGACACCATACAGCTGTAGCGTTTTCAATAGCTTTTCTCTAGGCACCTTATCATATGCCTTTTCCAAATCAATAAAACTTAAATACAGATCTTTGTTGTATTCCCATGCTTTCTCGACTATTTGTCGTAAAATGAAAATCTGATCCTAGCATCTTCTATTTTGCCTGAATCCAGCTTGTTCTTCACCAAGCTTCCCTTCCACAATCTTTCTCAAGTATACTTGCATAAATATTACCAGGAACATTTAGTAGAGAAATTGCTCTGTAATTCTCACATTGAGTTTTATTTCTGTTTTTGTATATGGATACTATAAGAACTCCACTCCAATCATCTCAAATTCATCCCTTTGTCCAGGCCTTCTGAATTATGCAGTGCAGCCACTAAAAGATTTTTATACCTCCATACTTCAGTATTTCTGGTCAAATAACATCTGCTCCAGATGCCTTTTCACTTTTGATTGCTTTTTATACTTCAAGTATAGATATGTATTCCTGATTGCATGCCTGGTCAGTATTTTTTTTACAATGTGTTATTTCATTTAGCAATTTTTCAAAGTAAAAACTCATACATCAAGGATATCTTTTTCTCCTGTTTTCATGTCACCTTTATCATCTCTAATTCCTTTTACAGCACTCTTTCCTACATTTCTGAGCCTCCAGAATATTTTGCCACCTTCCTGATATTTATTTTTGATGTTATAGTATTCAAATGACTTTTGTTTAGTTAGTTTTACACAGCGTTTTAGCTTTTTTACATTTGTCTCTGTATTCTGTAAGAATACAAGCTGACTTATTTAACAGGAACTTTCGATGTGTTTTCTTCTTTTCCTTAACTGCCTCTTTAATTTCCTGTGTCCACCATGAAGTTCTGGTTTTTCTATCTTTGCAGACAACCTCACCACATGACTATGGCTGAATCAATGTTTTCTTTAGGGCTTGCCATTGATTCTTGAAGGTTTGGTACCTGATCTCAAATTCTTTATGAGAGCTAATCTCAGGAGGTAGGGTCACTTAAACAGAAAGGGAGAGGAAAGGTGAGCAAAACAAGTATTCTTTGTCAGAATGGCAGCAGAAAGACCTGACAGAAAACCAAGATCTAGGTAGACTAATATAGCAAAAAGTGCCTTATAAGACACTTTTTAAGATATATAAGATCTGATAATATTACTCTTGACAGATAACAGATTTGGAGGAAAAGTGTCAACAGGAAGTTAGTAATGATGCATCTTTTCATTCGGTGCTATCATAACATGCCATACACCCAAAGGATACATGCCATGAATTTGATAATGATTAACTAATTTACGAATTATTAGCACAAATGAGTTTGTTTTTCAAATGTTGTACGAGGGTGTGCTGAAAAGTTCACCATGAAGGAATTGAGGTAGAACCATGTAACTTATACATTCTACATATTCCCACAAAGTGTTATACACTTGTTACAATGCTGATGCATCATTTGCAATCCTCTGAGAAAACCAGTCCTCAGAAGCAGATATGACTTTAACTGTGGTAAATTTTGTCCTTTTAAGTGTTTCTTTAAATCTGGGAATAAGAAATAGATGGGGCCAGGTTTGGCAAATATTGAAAGCCCAAGTTGTGTATGGTTTGTTGGGTTTCATGAGCAGTGCGAGCACGTGTGTTGTCTTGCAAAAAGCAACACGCCCTTGCTCAAGTTTCACGTACCATTTTTCGTTCAGTACCTCCTTCAATTCTTTCAGAGATACTGGTAAGGATTACACCATCCATATCCCAAAAGGTAATGGCAAGAACCCTCCCTGCTGACTTCTGGCTTCGAAACTTCTTTGGCCGAGGAGAAATATCTCTACTCCAGTGCCTATTGTTTGGGCTATGGGTCATAGTGATGTCATGTTTCATCAACAATCACAATATGATCCAAAAAATATGCATTCTGATTTCTCAAAATGACCCCAAATACCTTGAAATGACAGTAACCATTCTCTCTCTCTCTTTTGGTCAGCATTCAAATATTTCAGGACTCACTTAACAGAGCTTTTGCATGTCCAGATGTTGGTGGAAACCGACCCCAACTTGTTTCCTAGATATCCCCAGAGTCTTTGCAATGTTTTTGGCTGGCATTTGTCTACTATCCAGGCTCATGGCATGCACTGCATCAATGTTTTCAGGTGTAGTCACTGTGGAAGGTCTTACCAGCATGGGGAATTTGTTTTATCAGGATGCCAGCTTTAAACTTGGCTACCCATCATGCAACAGTCCTTTAAAGTCTCACACAAAGTTTGGTGAATCTCAGTTGCAGATTTTTCTTGCAACATAAAAAAATTGATGCTATTCACCTCTATGTCTTCAAAACCTCTGACATGTCTTTTTATATATCCTAAAAAAAAATTACTATTTGATGAAACAAGGATTTTAAAATATGTTCTTTCTTGTGGTTATATCAGTTGCTTTAATATAATTTCTGTTCTAGGTTTATCAGAACTTTGCAGCTCACAGTAAAGCTTATTAGATGTTAGCTTTATTATTCATGATATACCCTTTCAAATGGAATTAATTCAACACTGTATTTCATTTTTCCATGTGCGTCACATTCAATTGCTTGTCACAGCCAAGTAAGCTAGCTCCTTGGTAACCTAATGAACCCTGTGATAAGGAATTAATCTCTGAATAATGTATTATGGCTGTCAATTGTGTGTTCTTCTAGCTGGTTTTCCTGTTTTGTTGGATAAAAATCCTTCCACCTCCACACAAAACCGGTTAGCTCACTTTCTAAAGTGCTGATAAAGGTATTTCGTATACTAGATGAGATTCGTACCCAGTCTTTCCAACTAATGTGTATTGCTGAGAGTGAGGCTCTTCACAATACCATATAGCAATAAAAAATATGAAATTTATCAAGTTTATGATATTTTATTACATTCAAACTAGCATCATCAGAAAACAAGGCGTTATCATAAAGATAATTAGCATAAACAAACAAAATTGTAGCAGAGAGAGAGAGAGAATGCTACCAAGTCAGTGCGACAGTGTCCAGTGAAATGGCTACGAATAGGTAACTAATGGAGTTCAAAAGAGGCATTGTCATAGGATGACATGTTGCAGGCCAGTTTGGCAAATTGAGTCACCCCAGGTCAACAATCAGTGAAACCATACTGAGATGGAAATGAAGGGAGTCAACTGGTATGAAGGATAATATATAAATACCACCATTTTTCAGTAGACATGTTGAACTCAGTTTCAGGCATCGACTGGAACACAAATCTGCACAAAAACATTCAGAACCGAGGCTCAAAACATGGGTTTCTACAGTAGGATGGCAATATATGCAAGTCCCACATTACCAGAACTAACATGCACCATCGTCTTCAGCAGTGTGAAGAGCATGTACAGTGAGACATTGAAACTTGGAAAGCTGTGTTATGAAGCAATGAATCACACTATATCCTATGCCAAGCAGATGGAAGAGTGTGGCAGATGTCTGATGAATGTATACCATCACACCGGTACCTCCAACTATGAGATTTGGAGGTAGCGGTGTGATGGTATAGTCCTGTTTTCCTTGTTTCACCTCTGACTTCTGTTTGTTGCGCTATGAACAACGAACGTAGAGGTATCTGAACGTTCTGGAATATGCAATGCTTCCTACTTTATGATGTTTCCATGCAACTGACCATTGTTTCTTTCAACAAGACAATGCACCATGTTATAAGGCTTCTGCTGTAACTGCATGGTTTGTGGACATCAACATCACTAAACTTGACTGGCCTCCACAGTCTTGTGTGAGGTAAAGGGATGTCTGCACCACAAATAGTGGGTGACTACATTAGATGCCTACAGCAAGAATGGTTCAAAATTCCCACTGTACACTTGTGGAAAGTATGCCCTTTAGGATTGTAGCAGTAATTGCACTGAAATGACACGTGGCTAGAAAAAAACGATGCTGTATTTCTTAAACTCAGTCCCAAAGGACATAGGTAGATGGAATGAAAGATTAAAGCCAAACTGTGTACAGATGCAGACCAGCTTTTTTTTTTTTTTTTTTTTTTTTTTTTTTTTTTTTTTTTTTTTTTTTACATACTCAGAGGAAAGTGGAGGAATGATGATGTCCAGTAATACCCATGAAAACAATAATAGAAAAGGCATAATGCAAAAATAAGAACATCTCTGTGAAATTGACTGTAGTGAGTCTGTAAGAGACTGATTATCTATTAATTAAGCTGCCATTTTCAAGTTAGTATGAAGCATTTTAGAGAGATTTCTGGTGCACTGCTTCAAATTGTGAGAACAGTATTTTAAGATTTGGAGACAATGGGATTTGACAATCCCATTGTCTCCAAAATGACAGCAAGCTTTTTGGAAGCTATGAAACAGATGGGACATGTTTGTGCCAGGAAAGGCCAGAATATATGTCAACCCCAGAAGAGAAATTTAATCTTACATGAAGATCTAAGAATTACCAAAGGTAAAGAAAAGAGAACAAAATTCTTTCCTACAAGATTACAAGAAGTGTTGTATTGCTTTAACTGTTGATATTCTCAACAATTAAACATATCAATTCAAAATTGCCATTTTTAAATATCAGCCAGCTACTTCCATAGAACTTACCTCAATTTTTTTTTTGTGATATCACTTTTAGATGAAGCAAGTAAAATGATCATGAGATAAATTGTTCACATTAGTTGCAATATATGACTATAGGGTGTTTGCAATATTTTACTTTCTTCTCCCTTTTTTATCCTTTTCTACATTTTTGGTCAAATGGAGTACATTCAGAGGATCTTAAAAAAATAAAATAAAAAACAATACTAGGGTGGTCTGAAAGTTCTCAGCCTCAACCATAGATGGCAACACTATTGGCAAGATTTTTTTTTTATTTTTTTTCCCCTAAGTTGATACATCTCTCATAAGCATCCATGTGAAACTGCAAGTTATTCTATTAAGTAGTTTGTTTTATACAGCTCTGAAGCAAAAGTTGTCTGCATCCCTTGAAATGGATAAAATTCTTTGTGAAAGAAGGTGTAATGCCAAAAGAAATTCATTCAAAGTTCATAGACAATCTTCTCCTTCGTTTTCGACCATTAAGAAATGGGCTGCCGAGTTTAAATGTGGCCATACCAGCCTTGAAGATGTTCCACGTGAAGGACATCCAAAAATAAACAACACAAGAAATCATTGATCAAGTGCACGATATGGTATTGGATGAACCGCAAGTCAAATTATGTGATATTGCTGAGACTACAGGCATTTCAAAAGAACGTGTAGGATATATTTTGCACGAAGAATTGCAAATGAAAAAGCTTTGTGCACGATGGGCGTCGTGCTTGCTCACAGTAGATCAAAAACGCACTCGCATGAAAATCTCTGAACACTGCTTGGAGCATTTTAAAAGGAATAAAACTGGAGATACTTTTAATGGGATTATATTGATCAAGTGCATATAATAAACAACTACAGGGTGTTCGGGATAAATTTGACATATTTATAATTAATTATATTTTTCCGTAAGTTACATGTATTAACACACACTTCTCTTCATTTAAAAGTTTGGACCCTTCTTCATTCATATACAAGATGTCAGAAAGGATGGATAGCTGGAACCCACCTGAATCATGGAAGAGAATAACTTGTATCATGATGATTCATGCCCGCCATCAAAATAAGGATATTACGACTGCTGCCCAATGCTCCCTGAATACAGTAAAAACAATCAGGCATGAACTAGAGACTTGCAATGGTGACTACGAGGATGTAGCAAGAAGAAAGATCCCTAGCAGACGATCTGATTGCGTTCGTACAGCAGAATTCCTCGCAAATCTGCAGGAACAGGTGTTGAAGAACCCTGGCATTGGAATTCGGGCTTTGTTCGTGGAGTTGCTAACTGTAGTCAAGCCCTGGATAACAAGGGTAGCCAATGGTAGGCCGTATGTATGGCAGCAGGATTCGGCCCCTTGCCACACCTCTGGGAAAAGTCAAAAATGGTTGTCTGAAAATTTCTACGACTTCACCAGTCCAAATGTTTGGCCTCCAAACTCCCCAGACCTTAACCCCATGGATTATTTTGTATGGGGCGCAGTTGAAAAAGACACCAATCGCACTTCCAGTAATACAAAAGCCCAGTTAATGGATAAAATTAAAACAGTTTTTGCGGCCCTTCCCAGGGAGACTGTAGCATCAGCTTGTTCGAGGTTCCGAAGCAGAATTGAAGCTGTGATCGATGCTAATGGTGGTTATTTTGAGTAAATCTTGTTGATAGTATTGTAATTAACTCTGCCTGTAATGTTTTTTTGTCAATTCATTAAATTTAATAGATACAAAGAAGATTTTCTTTTTCCTTACGAAACTGTCAAATTTATCCCGAACACCCTGTATGTTATACCAACTAGTTTCATCAACTAAGGCTGTTGGCATCTTCAGGGTACATAACTGATTTAAGGCACTAAAAAGTAAAATACTGTTACAAACTATAATCAACTGATTCCAATTATATTAAACAAAGAACAGAGCACATACAATGCATGCATAGAACGTGGATGATATCACTTGTTATTTAGGAATGTTCTATAGTTGGCACTATAATTCAGTTCTGGTGAGTTGAAGGATCTGATAAAGGTCTTCCAGATCATGGGCAAGATTACTCCTTCATTCCTGTTTAGGTTTTGTATACAGCTGGCAACTGTTGTCGCCTCCTTAAAAACTCGGGAGCAGAAGTGCTCCTCCATGTAAGGAATTGTGCTTCTATCCCACTCTATGATATGGTTTGTTCTTGAGAAATGAAAAGCTAACCCCGATTTCTCTTCTCTGTTATTATTGATGTCACCAATGTGTTCTTTTTGCCTAATTTCAAGGCTCCTTGAAGTTTGGCTGATGTAATTCAAGCCGCACGAGCAGGATATGTCATAAACTCCAGCATATTTGGAGAAAGGATGGCTATCTTTCGGAGATCGTAAGAATTTGTCTAATCGTTTCTGTGGGTTTAAAGGCCACTCTTATTTTATGTGGTCTAAGGAGTCTAGCAATCTTATTGGAAACTGTCCCTAAGTATGGAATGACGATGGTAGAAATATAACGTTTATCATCTTATTGTGTTTGTCGGGGTTCAGAGAAAAGTATCTTGTGGACAAGTCCTCGAGGAAATCCATTCATGGTAAGGTTGGCGGATATCATGGATAGTTCTTCCTGGGGGTCTTGTTGATCTGTTGTAAGGAGAGAGGCGCAGTTCTTCAGCATGTGTACAATACTAAGTTTCTGAGAAATGTGGTGGCAGGAAGTGAAATGTAAATAACGTCCTGTATTGGTAGGTTTGCGGTAAAATGAGAGGTTGATACCACCATTAGGAAGCTTCTTAACTCAAGTTCTAGAGTGAATTTGATTGTGTGGTGTAGAGAGTTGATTTTGTTAAGAAAGTCAAACAGGTCCTTTTTTTTTTTTTTTATTTTTATTTAATTATAGTGTCAACTATAGAACGTTCCTAAATAACAACAAGTGATATCATCCACGCTCTATGCATGTATTGTACGTGCTCTGTTCTTTGTTTAATATAATTGGAATCTGTTGATTATAGTTTGTAACAGTATTTTACTTTTTAGTGCCTTACATCAGTTATGGACCCTGAAGATGCCAACAGCCTCAGTTGCTGAAACTAGTTGGTATAACATAGTTGTTTATTATATGCACTTGATCAATATAATCTCATTAAAAGTATTTCCAGAGCTTTTTGGTCAAGAAAATTAAATGTTTTTTAACAGGAATAAAACTGATTTTGTGCATCAATTTATTACTATGGATAAGACTTGGATTCACCATTACACACCAGATTCCAAATAGCAGTCAAAACAGTGGACAGAAGCCAGTTGTTTAGCACCAAAGAAGCAAAGTTGGTTCCATCAGCAGGGAAGGTCATAGTATCAGTGTTTTGCAATGCAAAAGGCATTTTTTTTTATTAATCATCTTGAAAAGGGTAAAATAACCGGGGAATATAATTCCGATCTTTTAACCAGACTAGACAAAAAATTCACAAGAAAAGACCCGTTTGCAGAAGAAAAAAAATCATTTTTCATCAGGACAATGCACCTGCCTAAAAAGGTGTTTTTGGCAATGGGAAAATTAAGGTATCTGTACTATGAATTGCTGGAACATCCACCCTATTCCCAGATTTGGCTCCCTCTGACTTCTATCTCTTCCCAAAACTAAAACTCTTCCTCGCTGGTCAGTGTTTTTCTTCAAATCAAGAGGTGATTGCAGCTGTAGAGGGGTATTTTGCATATCTGGCACTGGAATAAATGTATTAGTGTTAAGGAAGATTATGCTGAAAAATAAACATAATTTTGAAATTCATTTTTTCATTGTTAGGCTGAGAAATTTTCATATCCCCTTGTATATTAAAATCTTGGTGGACAAAATATGAAAAAAGTTGTGACAATTCAAAATTTATCCTTTTTATTCTTTTCCTAAAAGAATAAATTCCTTTATTCTTTTCCTTAGGTTTAAGAAAATCTTAGGCAATGTCAGACAGCTATATTTCAAATTTGATCATTAGTAGACCATATTAGCTTGTAGTGGGAGCATGTGTGGTATATGATCCCTCTCTCAGCACACCCCTTCAAGTCCAACTGAACTGAATTTTTTAAAGGACTTTAAGGAATCCAGAAATAGCTATACTGCAAATTTAATTGAAATTATATGGGTATGTGTGTAAGAAGTGACCACCATTTCCTCCACCATTCCTATTTGTCCAACTGATCTAAATTTTTTAGATACCCTCTAGAAATGTTAGAAAGTTATATTCTAAAATGAGTTTTATAGTTTGTAAAGGTAAAAGTGAAGAAAAGCAATTCATTTGGATGTTTATTATTATTTTTAAAAATCTCTTATTTTAATTAACTGCATTTAATGCTCGAAATTTGGCACAATTCCTCCCCTGTTTGAATAGTACTACTGAATATAAGTGTTGGACCAACAATATTCATCTAAGAGCTGGAGTTAGAGCAGACTGAATTCTGATCCAAATGATCTCGCAATGACAGTAACTAACAGAAGTCATGGAAGAAGATTAGACAGACTAGAAGAAGAAGATTAGATTAGATAAGTAATCCCATATGTCACAGTTCAACCCACAGTATGTTAGTAACCTAGATAGACAGAATAGAAAGTCAAATAAAAGGAAGAAATTTGTTAACATTAGACTTGCAGACCAATAGATTGCACTTCTTCACTGAAGTGATAATTGGTCTCCAAAGGACAGCTGCTGTGGAAGGAGTGAATGAAGAAGAAAAAATTAGTTCTGTTAAGTTGAACTAGAATAAGTGTTTGAATAGCTTTTTTTTTTTTTTTTTTTTTTTTGGATGCTCAGACTTACTCCAAGGCAAAAAAGAAATTCATCTTATATAAAGATATGGACAGTCAAAAATAAGATTGCAAGGTGTTTTTTTTTTTTTTTTTTTTTTTTTTTTTTTTTTTTTTTTTTTTTTTGTGAGAGAAAACAGACAAGGACAGCTTTTCATCATCATCACGAACCATGTGCATACTGCCCGTTTGTGTCCGATACCTCCTTTACTATTTTCTTCCACCTTTCTTTGTCCAGTGCACAGTGTCACAGTTTCTGTAACCCCAATCCACACCAGTTCTTCATGTCATCTATCCATTCTCTGTATGGTTTACTACTTCTGTTTACACAATCCATAACACCAAAGAGTAATGTCTTTATCTTCTGATCCTTGCTCATTCTGCAGATATTCCAAATAATTGCAAGTTCAGTTTTATAATTTTCTGCATTAAATTCTCCTTTAGTTTTATCATCTGATAGAGCTCATCATTTGTGATTCAAATTCAGGAAACTGTGGTGTTGCACTACCTTTCCTCAGTCCTGAAGATATTTTCATTTGCAAACTTTGTTTGCTCACACTTTCCACCTCTGGGCCTGGCTCCCACTGACGAGCTTCAAAAAAGGTTGAAAGCGGTCTGGATAGTGGCCCTTCCGTTAATACATAACATTATACATATCTGCAAGGAGATGTGTTTTGCATTATAGGAGATACTGAGATAGGAGTGATGATAGCTTGGTCCACTTTTGCTCAGAGTTGCCTAGTGTTGCACTACCTTTCCTCAGGCCTGAAGATATTTACAGGTGCAAACTTTGTTTGCTCACACTTGGATAAAGGATTAAACTAAATTTATTAAGGTGGTAGATGTATTTCACTGCCTGATGAAATACCAGCACTTGACTTATTAGAGACTTGAAGTGGCTGTAGCCATGTTTGGTCACTAGAGACTTCCAGTTCCTGCACCCCCTACTCTTCCCACATGCAGTGAGAGCGATATCATCAATAACATACCAATCTCACTCAGGGGGCATGGACCCCCCCCATTCGAGAGTACAGCAGTAAAACAGTCCTGCAAGCCAACTGCAGGTTAGTACACAAGACCAAAGCAGTTCGTAACAAATATAGAGGCCTCCCAATCAGCTAGCATCAAATCCCACAATTGTATTTTGCCAGTTCGTGACTGGAGGGAGACCAAATACTGTGGCTGCAGGGGGAACTGTCAAGGCCATGTATATACAGGAGACTGAGTTCCTTCTATGTGGGTGGTATGTTTGCACTAAATATAATGGACCAAGACCCAAAGAAATGAAATTTTACTGCATTTCACAAAAATCAGTTAAAAAATGCAACCCAAAAAACCATAAAAACATCAAAAATCCAACCGAACAACCCACCAGCATTAATTCTTACAAAAAAGTTTCCACATTCACTTCAACATCCATGGCCTAAACAGCAATATAAACAATGTGTGCCACCACCTACAGTCCTCTAAACCAGAACCCAAATGACAACCTCAACAACCACTGTCTACCTGAGGGATCAGCAACCTGCAGCTCCAGAGTCGCACATGGCTCTTTGAATGAATAATGAAAAATGAATGTTATTTGAATATGATACATTATATTGGACCACAGTTTAGATAAAACATATGTACATAATCGCCGACAAGTTTTGCAGCTAGGGCCTGTCTAGCTTTATCAAGACGGGTAAGGTTATACTAACATTAAATGCTAACAAAAGAATGTAGTAATGACTAAAAAAACAATTAAACAAATTGTCACCTCTGTCACCACCATGTGCAGATCTGTTCATGGAAAAATTAAAAAATGACATCCTAGCAAAACTAATTCCGAACCCATCAGTCTGGTGGAGATATGTTCATCGTTTGGAAAGGCACTGAAGATACCTTACATGAGTTGTTCCAAAAAATTAAATTCACATTATAATTAGAAAACAACCATCAATTACCTTTTTTGGGATGTAGTATTAAAAAAACAAGATAATGGACAAATCAAGCTTACAATCCATTGTAAACCTAGAGACACCAGATTATCTTCATTTTACATCTAATCATCATGCACAGAAACTTAGCATCATACATGTTAAAAAAAGAGAGAAAAAAGATGTACTTGCTGAGCACTCACTTGTATCAAAAAATGGCTATACACAAAATATAATTAAAAAGATACTCTATAGCAGGGGTCAGGAACAGTCGGCTCTTGAAGAACAAAGTGAAGCTCTTTTATATTGAATTAATAGATACATAATTAACACAAACAACTAAATATTGTTTTTTGATATGGCTTGTTTGTGGCGCTAGTGACGCTGCATAGCGTCACGAACAGGCTGTATGTGACGCATGTTACGAATGAAATTTTATGACATGAACAACTGACAACTACGCTACATTTGAAATTTGGCTAAATGTCAACCCTGCTTAAGGTAACTAGTGCCACAGCGAAAATTTTAACTAATTGATCAGCTGTCCTCTCAAACACCACGTTTTTTAGATACACATGATTTTAACTTTGAAAATAAATATTCTGTAAGTTAACTTATTTAATTTGGTACTAAACTGGTGTTTAATTTAGCGTCTGGTAATGTTATGTACAAATTAATTATTATTATGTTACTACGTTGAATTTGTGTTTTTAGTTGCAGGTAAATTTGTGATAACACTGCAATTATGAGTTCAAGTAAAAGAAAAATAATAGAATAAAACAGAGGATTCAATACAATGTGGATAGAGAAATTTGCATTTATAGAAGTAAATGGAAATCCGCAATGTTTAATTTGCCATCTATGACTTCAAAATAACAAATAAAATAATGTCGAATTGTCAGGGTACTTAAGGGTCAAAGCTGTATTACTGAGAGACCTCCACATAGCCTTTAAAGGAATGCAGAGAACCGACCATCGCTTCTGACCTAATGTCCAATCCTCGCCTTCTCTTGGTGCACCCTGTTCGGTATTTACTTGGATACTGAACGAACGAGTATGGGATGGCAATTTGGGATTTAGCCGACCAAATTGTATTCTTATTGGTTAAACCAAAATAAAAAATGATGGTACAACATGACAAAATTTCATGCCGGCTGGAGCGTCGCCCAGTTAAACAAGGCCCCCTGTTGTTTTCGCCAGGGAACCAGGGCGAACAGCAAAAAGTCAGCTACTGGAACAAATCTGAAAACACACCTCAACTTAACATCACCTGAGTTAAAGATTGGTACTGTCAACATAAGAAGCCTGAATGGCAAAGAAATGGAGTTAACTGAAGAATTAGGTAAGTACCAGAGCAACATAATAGGGATGACTGAAACAAAAAAGATAAAACTGGTGAGATCTTTCTGAGCAATAAATACAAAACGTTATATTCAGGTAATGACAATCAAGGAAAAGAAGGAATAGCCATAGTATTCAACACAAAATACGAGGCTAATCTTCTTGAATGGCAGGCAGTCTCAAGTAGAGTAATGTGGGCAAACATGAGAATGGGGAACTGGACAATAAGACTTATTTGTGCCTATGGTTCCCACAAAATGTTCTACTAAGGTAGAAGTCTAGGAATTTTTTGATGCTTGAGAAAAAGCAACTGACACAATGAAAAAGTGGCCCTTGTTGGGGATCTAAATAGCAGAGTAGGAAATGATTATCAGACATACAAAAATATTTTGGGAAAATTTGGAGAAAAGAGCAAAGCTAATAATAATGGCAAATACCTGTTGAATTTCTGCTCAGGACATGGACTGATTGTTCCTAACACCAATTTCCAACGTAAAAATGTGCACAAATTCACATGGAGAGAAGAGGCAAGAAATAAGAAAAGTTTCATTGACTATGTCATTGTTGATAGTGATGTTTTCTCATTGGTGCAGGACACCAGAGTGGAAGTGATCACTATTTAGTCTTCAGCAAGATAAAATTGAATTCCATACTAAAAAGAATAACATGTAAGAAAGTTTTAAAGCGAATAGAAGTTGAGCAGCTCTCAGATGTGAACTGTACACAAAGATTATTGAAGAAAAAAGGAAAGAGCTTGACAACAGAAACCAAACCTTGGAGATTCAGTGGCAAGCCTTGAAGAAAACCCTGATTAACTTCAGCCAGAGAGGCATGTGGTGAGGTTGTCTGCAAGGATAGAAAAATCAGAACTCCATGGTGGACACAAGAAATTAAAGAGGCAGTGAAGGAAAACAAGAAAACGTATCAAACGTTCCTACAAATAAATCAGCTCTTGCTCTTAGAGAATACAGAGACAAAGGCAAGAATGCTAAACACTGTGTAAAACTAGCTAAACAAAAGTTATGGGAGGACTTTGGCAAGAATATAGAAAATAAATATCAAGAAGGTGGCAAAATATTCTGGAGGTTGTTGAAGAAGCTTAGAAATGGAGGAAAGAGTGCTGTAAAAGGAGTTAGAGATGATAAAGGTGACATGAAAATGGGAGAAAAAGATATCCTTGAAGTATGGAATAATTACTTCAAAAAATTGCTAAATGAAACAAGGAGTGATAGCACAGTGGTAAAAAACATTCCACAGGCATACAGTCAGGAATACATATCCATACTAGAAGTAGAAAAAGCCATCTAAGGCTTGAAATGTGGAAAGGCAGCAAGAGAAGATGATATTCGACCAGAAATGCTGAAGTATGCTGGTATAAAAGTCTTGCAGTGGCTGCACTGCATAGTTCAGAAAACATCGACAGAGGGACGAATTCCCGATGATTGGAGTAGAGCTCTAATAGTAACAATATATATAAAACAGGAAAACTGAATAAAACTGAATGCGAGAATTAGAGGTATCTCCCTACTGAGTGTTCCTGGCAAGATCTATGCAAGTATATTTGAGAAACAGTTGAGAAGAATTGTGGAAGAAAAGCTTGGTGAAGAACAAGCTGGATTCAGACCAAATAGAGGCTGTCAGTATCAGATCTTCACTTTACGACAAATAGTTGAGAAAGCATGGGAATATAACAAAGATCTGTATTTAAGTTTTGTCGATCTGGAAAAAGCATATGCAAGAGAGAAGCTATTCAATATGCTAGTTATATGGTGTCAATGGGACATTATATCAATCAATACTTTGTCTTTATTGGATTTGTAAGTCAGCAGTTAGAATTGAAGGAAGTACAGGAAGATGGTTTAATATTAAAACTGGTGCGAGACAAGGATGTACATTATCCCCCTCTGTTATTCAATATCTTTATGGATCACATTATGAAGTGGTATTAAACATGATATCAGAATTGTAATGTTAATGTAAGCTCTTTGCTTTATGCAGACGATGTTATACTTCTAAATAAATCTGCTACAAGCCTGCAAGATTCCCTGACTAAAATGAATAACTGTTGTAATAGATATGGTATGAAAGTCAGCAATAAAAAGACAAAGACAATGAAAATAGGTAGAATCGTTGAAAATGTCAACTGTGTTGTGAATGGAGAACCTGTGGAACAAGTAAAACATTTTAGCTACTTAGGCACGATTTTTAGTGAAGATGGCAAATTAAATATGCAAATAGACAACAGAATCACCAAAGCTGGTATGATAGGAAGTCAATTGAATAAATTCATATGGAATAAAAGAGAAATTAGTCAGAACACTAAATTAGCATTATACAAGACAGTGTTCAAACCAGTTTTAACTTATGGATCTGAGAGCTGGGTCAGAAGTAAAACGCTTTACCAAAGACTAGAGACTGCAGATATGAGAGTTCTGAGAAAGATTAGAAGCATGAACAGATGGCATTAATGGCAATATCATATTAAAAACGAGGATATTAGGAAAGAACTTGACATTGTCAGCATCTACGAATGCATTAGCAGAGCTAATCTCAAGTGGTAAGGTCACTTAAACAGAATGGATGAGGAAAGATTAGCAAAACAAGTGTTCTCTGCCAGGTTGGCAGGAAAACAACCCAGAGGAAGACAAAGATATAGGTGGATTGATATGGTACGAAGTGTCTTAGACGATAGAAATATAAGATCTGATAATGCTGGAGTCTTGACAAGTATCAGATTGATTTGGAGGAAAATTGTAGATAGGAAGTTAGTAATGATGTAAATTTTTCATGTAGTTCTATGATATCATGTACACCCCCTTGGGGGTACATGTCAGGAATTTGATAATGATACAAAATATCCTTACAGTGATAATAGAAAAAAAAAAGCGATTGAAGAATTACAAAAGAAAACATTGCTTCAGCAAAAATTTATATGCAAACATAAAAGTGGTATTTGATATCTGGGAGTACTGAATTAAAAACAAATTTACTTAAGTTTGAACAAACTGCAACTTTGTGCCACCAGGTAAAATCCAATTGAAGTTGCAGCCCCCAAACGTTTGTTTTAATTAATTATTTTAGTGGAATGGCTCATTGGTTCAAAAAGGTTCCAATCCCTGCTCTATAGAAACAACCCCCAGCAACACAGTACGTATCATCCATTGTCATACCTAATGCAGGCTCAGTCTCCATCAAAATAGCAAGAATCATGAAGCCTTATAACATCAGAGTTGCTTTTAAACCTATTTTAACTACACACTACTTATTAAGATCTAAGGGCAGTATTGCTTTCTACAAATACACAAGAGTTTACAGCATACCCTGTACGTGTGGACTGACTAGCATAGGTCAAACTTCACGATGCCTAGAAATCCGAAAGAAGGAACATGTCGGTGATGTCAATAATAACAGACACCTCGGGATAAGCATATCGTTTTTCAATTTCAAACCATTCCATAGATTGGGACAACAGCTCGATGCTATACATTGAAGAGGATTACAGATGTAGAACCTTTAAAGAAGCAAAAAATTATAAAACGCGGTTTAATAACAATGACTAAGTCTACACGCTTTATGCTTTTGATGTCACGTGTGCTCTTCAATTTGTTCAACTGTTTTTTAAGTCGTTACTGCATTCTTTTGTTATCATTTAATGTTAGTATAACCTTACCCGTCTTGATATAGCCAGACAGACTCCAGCTGGTGAAACTTGTCAATGATTATGTACATGTTTTTATCTAAACCACGGTTAATAAATCTAATATAATGTATCATATTTAGTGAAAAGGACCAAATATTAACTATCAAAAATGAATGTTATTTATTAAATTAGAAACTAAAAACCCTAAATATTTCATTTACAATAAATCAGGCACATTTTACATTAAGTCAAGGATATTTACCAATTGAAAATAGTACATGTGATGTACTATTTTCAATTGGTAAATTTACATAAAAGTATTAAATATTGAAAAATTTAATACTTTTAAGTTTGAACTCTTTGAAATCATATGCGATAATCCTCCTTTACATTCGTCTTCGATTATCAAGGATAATGCACGAATTTATAAAACCACTGATTTGTCAAATATTTGTTTTTAATTAATAATGGCAATTAAAATTACTTACGTTATGTTTTATACTGTTTTAATTTATTAAACCAAATAAGTCATGCTAGGCTAGCACATGTAGCGCTTGCCTGTCTGAACGCATCCGTTGTCTTCACATATAGTGCAGGTGTGGTTTGTAAATCTGCTCACTTTGTTAAAATAAGTAAAAGTTTTGTAGTGGACAATGCAGTGCTTTCATTTACTGGCGATTGTGTTAGGTAACATGAATACTGTAACATTAAATTAAATATTAACTAAATAAAAATATTTTTATTATATTTAAAATGTCAGCAAAGAAGAGAAAGATAGAACAAGAAAATCAAGAGTTTAAAAGTAAATGGACCAAAATCCTGCGGTAGCAAATACAGCAGGATTTCCAATGTGTTTAATATGCCATGAAAAGCTTTCAAACAATAAAACATCTGCATAAAGAATATTTTCTATTTCTTTGATAAGAAAGTATTAAAATATTTTCTATTATTTAGGTATATTTTAATATTTTAACCTGCACAAATAAATCCACATGTAAAAATCAACATTCAGAAAATAGATTTTTAATTAAAATATACTAATTCTGCCATGGGGTGCTTAAGGATCAAAGCTGTATAACTGAGATGGGGACCACCACATACCCGTTAAAGGAATGCACAGAACTGACCAGGTCTTCTGACCTAACATCCAATCCTCAACTTCCCGTGGTGCACCGTTTGGTATCTACCTGGATACTGAACGAACAAGGATAGGCTGGCAATTTGGTATTTAGCCGACCAAATTGTAATTCTTATTGGCTTAAACCAAAATACAAAATGATGGTACAATATGACAATATTTCATACCGGCTGGGGTGTCGCCCAGTTAACCAAGGCCCCCCCATTGTTTTCACCAGGGAACCAGGGTGAACAGCGAAAAGCAGCTACTGGAACAAATCTGAAAAAACACCCCAACATCAGCGTTAAACATCAATACTATCAACATAAGAATCCTGAATGACAAAGAAATGGAGCTAGCTAAGGAATTAGATAAGTACCAGATCGACATAATTAATAGGGGGTGACTGAAACAAAAAAGACAAAAATTGGTGAGATCTTTCTGAGCAATAAATACAAAATGTTATATTCAGGCAATGAAAAATCAAGGAAAAGAATGAGTAGCCATTGTATTCAACACCTAAATATGAGGATAATCTTCTTGAATGGCAGGAGGCTCAAGTAGATTGAGGTGGATATTTATCAGAATGAGGAACTGGACAATGAGACTTATTTGTGCCTATGGTCCAACAGAAGGTTGTACTAAGGTAGAAGTGGAGGAATTTTTTGAGGATTTAGAGAAGGCATCTGACACAATGAAAAAGGAAAAGTTGGTCCTTGTTGGGGATCTAAATAGCAGAGTAGGAAATGATTGTCAGATATACAAAAATATTATTATTATTCGTGACACCTCCAAGGAGCCTGAAGACGCATCGCGGGAAGACACCTGCTGTACATCTCTCCTTCTCCACTACTACACAGAATCTCTACTATCAGTCACCTACAGCAATGCCATCTATTGCCCACAACCACCACAGCTAGTATTTCTTGTTTGTAAATTGCGCGTGTTCTGAATAGCCGATTTGCCTGTATGCATATATATTGGGAAACTTTGGAGAAAAAAGCAAAGCTAATAATAATGGCAAATACCTGTTGGATTTCTGCTCAGGACATGGACTGGTTATTACTCACACCATGTTCCAACATAAAAATGTGCACAAATTCACATGGATAAGAGGCAAGAAATAAGAAAAGTCTCATTGACCATGAGACTTATTGTTGATAATGATTTCTTTCTTCATTGTGCAGAGGATTGAAATTGGAAGTGATCACTTCAAATTTAAAAGTCTTGAACAGTATAAAATTGGATTTCATATTGAAAAGAATAACATGTAAGAAAGTTTTAAAGCAAATAAAATTTGAGCAGTTCTCAGATGTGAACTGTAGACTTATTGAGGAAAAAAAAAAAAAAAAAAAAGATTTTGAGAAGAGGAACCAAATTTTGGGAATTCAGGGGCAAGCCTTGAATAAAACCTTGATTGATTCAGCCAGAGAGGCATGTGGTAAAGTTGTCTGCAAAGATAGAAAAATCAGAACTCCATGATGGACACAGGAAGTTAAAGAAGCAATGAAAGAAAAGAAGAAAGCATATCAAAAGTTCCTGGAAAATAAGTCAGCTTGTGCTCTTAGAGAATACAGACAAATGTATGAAAGCTAAACACTGTGTAAAACTAGCTTAACAAAAGTCATGGGAGGACTTTGGCAAGAACATACAAAATAAATATAAAAGAAGGTGGCAAAATATTCTGGAGATTCTTGAAGAAGTTTAGTAATGGAGGAAAGAGTACTGTAAAAGGAGTTAGAGATGATAAAGGTGACATGAAAACAGAAGAAAAAGAAAAAATTACTCCATACCTTAAAGTATAGAGTAATTACTTCGAGAAATTGCTAAATGAAACAAGCAGTGATAGCACATTGATAAAAAAACATTCAACAGGCATACAGTGAGGAATACATATCCATACTTGAATTAGAAAAAGCTATCAAAGGCTTGAAATGTGGAAAGGAGCAGGTGATATTCGGCCAAAAATGCTGAAGTATAGAGGTATGCAGTGGCTGCATTGCATAGTTCAAAAGGTCTGGAGAGAGAGGGTCAAATTCCCGATGATTGGAGTAGAGCTTTCATAGTACCCATATATAAAAAGGGAAATAAAACTTAATGTGAAAATTACAAAGGTATTTCCCTACTGAGTGTTCTTGGTAAGATTTATGCAAGTATACTTGAGAAAAGGTTGAGAAGAATTGTGGAAGAACAAGCTGGATTCAGGCCAAATACAGGCTGTCAGGATCAGATTAACACTTTAAGACAAATAGTTGAGAAAGTATGGGAATATAACAAAGATCTCTATTTGAGTTTTGTAGATCTGGAAAAGGCATTTGACAAGGTGCCGAGAGAGAGAGAGAGAGAGAGAGAAGCTATTCAATACGCTACAGTCATATAGCATCAATGGGGCATTATATCAAGCAATACTTAGTCTTTATTTGAGTTGTAAGTCAGCAGTTAGAATTGAAGTAAGTACAGGATGATGGTTTGACGTCAAATCTCTTGTCAGACAAGGATGTACATTATCCCCTCTGCTATTCATTATCTATATGGATCACATTATGAGGGAAAGTGGTATTAAACATGATATCAAAATTGGAGATGTTAATATAAGCTCTTTGCTTTATGCGGACGATGTTATACTTATCAATAAATCCACTATAAGTGTGCAAGATTTCTTGATTAAATTGAATGACTGTTGTAATACATATGGTATGAAGGTCAGCAATAAAAACAGACAAAATCGTTGAAAATGTCAACTGTGTTGTGAAGGGAGAACCTATAGAACAAGTAAAACATTTCAGCTACTTTGGCACGATTTTTAGTGAAGATGGTAAATTAAATATGGAAATAGACAACAGAATCACCAAAGCTGGTATGGTAGGAAGTCAGTTGAATAAACTCATGTGGAATAAGAGAAATTAGTCGGAACACTAAATTAGCTGTATAGAAGACAGTGTTCAAACCAGTTTTAACTTATGGATCTGAGAGCTGGGTCAGAAGTAAAACACGTGACCAAAGATGAGAATCCTGAGAAAGATTAGAGGTGTGAACAGATGGCATCTATGGCAATATCATTAAAAACGCGGATATTAAGAAAGAAGTTGACATTGTCAGCATCTAGGCATGTGTTAGCAGAGCTAATCTCAGGTAGTATGGTCATGTAAACAGAATTGGAGAGGAAAGATTAGCAAAACAAGTGTTCTCTGCCAGGTTGGCAGGAAAACAACCCAGAGGAAAACCAAGATATAGATAGATTGATACAGTCCAAAGTGCCTTAGACGACAGAAATATAAGATGTGATAATATTGGAGTCTTGACAAGTAACAGACTGATTGGGAGGAAAATTGCAGATAGATAGAAATAAAGGATGTACGAATTGAGCACCAACTCGTGAAATCACGTGCTTTATACATAAGTTTTCCAAGTGTTGTACAAGCAAAATAGTTACCACTTTAAGAACTAGAATTTTCATAAAAGAAAAACTAATTTTCTGACATATAATAATAAGCACTCATCCCACAAAACGCATCGATTACCCTAATATCGGAATGGATTCCTCACCTTCTAACATGTGCAGAAGTGTCGAAGACTCTCGCATCTGTGGATGTATAGTAACAGGGTACACCATTTTTCAGCAGGATAGGAAGGAAAAACGAGTTGGTTGTGTACTGCTTATGAGAAGTGATGACTTATTATTATTTCCCAAGACCTCATGGGGTCAAAGACTCATCTGGGAGGTCTTATGTTCTCTAAGAGTGTAGCCTTTGGAAGGCAGTGACACTAATGATTATGAAAGCATATAGTGTGAGGTAGAGGTGCGCAAGACAGGATATTTAGTGGGGTGGTGCTACAAACCAAGTAGCACAGAGGGTGGGGACCAGTAGATTAGCAGTTGAGCTTAGAAAGTGGAAGAAGAATGATTGTTAAGAGAGATTTTAACTATAGCAGTATAAATTAGGGAGAGGAAGATGCATGTAGCAATAAGGGAATGGAATTTCTAGAATTCTTGAGGGACAAATGTCTTAAACAACATGTAAAAGAGGGAAGTTTCAAGAGTTTTGGATTTGGTCATAGCATCAGAAGGGTTGATAATAACTGAGATGTCATCTCTCCCTGTATTTGGAGAGAGGGACCATGTGGTTTTGACTTGGAAGAAGAAGAGACATTCAGGAATATCAAAGAAAAATGAACGTATGTGGAATCATAAGGTGGGTTATTATAACAGTCTTAGATATCAACTTGGGGCCGTTCCATAGAGGGAGGAACTGGAAGGCCAGGATATCATTAGTGCTTGGGAAAATGTGAAGGAGTATTTGTTAGCAGCAATAGTAAGCTGTATTCCATGAGTGAAGAAAAGGAGATAATTTTGCATAAAGTGGATGACAAACAATATCAAACAGGAACTGCAGGTGAAAATGAGGTTATGGAAGAGATATAAGTAGAGAGCAGATGCATGAAGAATATAACATTCAGGCCAGGAGAGTGACTAATATGGTGAGAAAGACAACAGGAATATGAGAAGAGATTGGCACTAAGATCCAAAGAAAATCCTAAAGAATTTTTTTTAGCTATGTGGCCAGTAGGAGGAGAAATGATTGTGGAAGAATGACATTATGGGATAAAAATGGGAATAGAGGTACTAATGCAGAGGACATATTGGAGGTGTTCAATGAACACTTTATTAGAGTATTTCATCCTGGAGAAGTAGGTTTTAATACTAGAGGGATAGGGCAGGTTCGAGGTTTAGAGGAGAGTGTGTGTGTTCCAAATACTGAGTACTCTGGATGTCAGTAAAGCAGTGGAACTGAATGGTATTTCACCACGGTTTTGAAAGAATGCGATAAAGTGGCAGCACTGTTGACCTGGTTTTCAATGAAAGCCTCGCTATGAGAAAGCACCCAAGGAATGGAAGGAAGGCAAGATAGTGCCATTGCATAAGGACAGTAGCAGAGTGGAAGTGTCTAATTATAGGCCAGATTGTGTGTCATCAGTAGTTAATGGAGAAATTAGTGAGAGACTATATCCAGCACTGAGCAGATGAGGGTAATGTTATCTATGAGAATCAGCATTGATTTGTTAAGGGGTGCTCTTGCTTTAGTAATATGATTGCCTTTTATATTATAATCAAGTGACAAGAGCAGTTGATGAGAGAAAGGCATACACTGTTTTTTTTTTGGATTTTGCAAAGGCCTTTGAGAGGGTGCCACATGATAAGCTGATATTTAAGTTACAGCACATGGGTTTAGATGTCGGGTTAGTCAACTGGATTCAGGACTGGCTGTCTGATAGGTATCAGAGAGTTGTGTATGGTGGACTATATCAAGAAGGCAGAAGGTCACAAGTGGGGTTCCACAGGGCTCAGTACTAGGACCTGTATTGTTTTACCTTAATATCAATGACATTTTCAATAGATTGCAAGGGGATATTCAGTTGTTTGCAGATGAATTGAAGCTGGGCAGGGTTATTAGTAATAGTGCAGATGTGACAGCCCTGCAAGAGGATTTGAATAAACTAGACAGATAGGCAAATGAATGGGATCTCATTTTAACGCAGCAAAATATAGTGTGTTGAAGTTTGGGATACATCGATGGGAAGCTGCATACTAGATTGGAGTAGCTGGTATCTTTTGTCTACCTTATTTTAGGAAATAGGGTAGACAAAAGACCTGAAGGTGATGATTGATAGAAAGACAATTCAAGGAGCATATTGCAAAGGTGGTGAAGGTAACCCAGAAGATTGCTGCAATATTGAGAAGGACATTGACATGTAGAGATAAAAGAGTTATCATTCTGTTGTATAAGATCCTGATCAAACTACATTTAGACTATTGTTCTCATATTTGGTCCCAAGGATTTGAAGGGGATAAATTAACTGTGGAAAAGGTACAGAAGCAGATAACAGACGGTTACAGTTCTGAAATGGCGCATTTAACGGAGTCAAGCAAAGAGAAAGCACGTCAGCTAAGTACAGACCTAGCAGTCATACCGGGTGGTCTAACTTCTGTTTTGCAGCCGCTTGATGTCAGCTTGAATAAGCCGTTTAAAGATCACTTACATGAAAAATGGAGAGAATGGATGTCAATTGGTTTAGTGAAGATGACAAATGGTGGGAATTTTCAGAAGCCTGAGATCACCCTAGTCACCAGCTGGGTTAAAGAAGCATGGGATCCGATACCACGAAATGATTCAACGCTCATTTCTTAAATGTGGAATAAATAATTCAATGGATGGATCCGAAGATCACGTCATATACGAAAGCGAGGATAATGCACAACAAAATGAAAGCATGAAGACAATGACGACAACTTTTACACTGATGATGCAATCCTTACAGATGAATTTATAAATGAAATGTTTGATGACTCAAAAGAAAAGATGAAGAATTTAAAGGATTTTGACATTTTGTTTTAAAATAAATATTTATTTCAGAAGCAGGCAAAATAGCCGTAAATATAATATTTCTTTCGTTAATTCGTATTGTATTATTTATAATGTTATGGAACAAGATTAACAGATCGCATTATACGCAAAAATATACGGTAATTATTATCAGAAAGACTTTTCATATCTTCCCAACAACCACTTCTAGATTTTCAAGAAAATAAGTTCCTTCTATTCCCATCCTCCCCTAAACATGGCACTAAGAAGCTAAAAGGTTCTACAAAATCTAGAAGGACACTAATACAATAACACACCATCGAAATCTTGATGCATAACCTCAAAAGGTGGGAAATTTTCAAGATACTATAAGGGCTACATTATTACTTCATTATCATCAAATTCCTGATATATATACCCTCAAAGGGTGTACAGGATATGATAGTACTACATGAAAAATCACATTACCAACTTTCTGTCTATAATTTTCCTCCAAATCAGTGTGTTACCTGTCAAGACCCCAACATTTCTATTAATATTTCTATCTTCTAAGACACTTTTTACTGTATCAATCCACCTATACCTTGGTCTTCCTCTGGGTCTTTTTATACAAAATTCCTATTCTGTATAAGTGACCATACCACCTGATGTTAGCACTGCTAAAGCATTCCTGGATGCCGAGAATGTCAAGTTCTTTCTTAATATCATTGTTTTTAATATGATATTACCATTGATGACATCTGTTCATGACCCTAATCTTTTTGAGGACTCTCATATCTGCAATCTCTGGAATTTTGGTCAAGTGTTTTACTTCTGACGCAGCTCTCAGATCCATAAGTTAAAATTCGCTTGAATACTGTCTTGTATTCTTATATAATCAATAAAACTGGTATGGTAGGAAATCAATTGAATAAATTCATATGGAATAAGAGAGAAATTAGTCAAAACACTAAATTAGCTGTATACAAGACAGTGTTCAAACCAATTTTAGCTTATGGATCTGAGAGCTGGGTCAGAAGTTAAACACTTGACCAAAGACTAGAGACTGCAGATATGAGAGTCCTGAGAAAGATTAGGGGCATGAACAGATGGCATCAATGGAAATATCATATTAAAAATGAGGATATTAGGAAAGAAGTTGACATTGTCAGCATCCAGGAATGCGTTAGCAGAGCTAATCTCAGGTGGTATGGTCATTTAAACACAGAATGGGCGAGGAAAGATTAGCAAAACAAGTGTTCTTTGCCAGCTTGGCAGTAAAACGACCCAGAGGAAGACCAATATATAGGTGGATTGATACAGTAAAGTGTGCCTTAGACGACAGAAAAGTAAGATCTGATAATATTGATATCTTGACAAGTAACAGACTGATCTGGAGGAAAATTGTAGATAGGAAGTTAGTAATGATGTAAATTTTCATGTAGTACTATCATATCCTGTACACCCCTTGAGGGTGCATGGCAGGAATTTGATGATGACTATTTTGCTTCTAACTGGAGTTTGTCCGCAAAATGCCATTGTTTTAGTTTTATCTATGAAAATTTCTATTCGAAACTTTATATTGCTCTTTGTAAATTGTCTTCCTTATCTGATATTATTACCTGATCATCTCAAAATAATAGCGTATTAATTTTGTTATTCCAGGAAATTTCTATATCTTGATTGTTTAAGGTGTTCCACTGTATTAATATTTCATTAATGTGAATATTGAAAAGTGTTGGAGACAGAGGGCATCCCTGTCTTACTCCTTGGTTTATAGGACTGTTTTTCAGACAACTTTTCATTTATTTTTATTTCATTATCTTTATATATATTATATTTCATGTAAAATATCATCATCAAATTTCTGCCATGTACCTCAAGGGGCGTACAGGATATGATAGTACTACATGAAAAATTTACATCATTACTAACTTCCTATCTACAATTTTCCTCCAAATCAGTCTGTTAGCTATCAAGACTCCAACATTATCATATCTTACATTTCTATCGTCTAAGGCACTTTGTACCGTATCAAACCTATATCTTGGTGTTCCTCTGGATCATTTTCCTGCCAACCTGGAAGAGAACACTTGTTTTGCTAATCTTTCCTCGCTCATTCTGTTTAAATACAAGCATGATGATTTGCAATGTTTACTTAATACAGTTCACCAGTTGTCCCTTTCTGTACTCTTTCATTAGTTTTTTTTTAAAAAACTAATGAGAACTATTTTCAGTTACTTTCAAATATATTATGAAATATACTTTTAGAAATGAAAGAGAGATGCATGTGGCAGAGCCAAGTAAAATGCCTTCCAACAATGGGACCATGGTGGTGTCACATTGCAATAAGTTTTCATCAGTCTGAATAATCACCATAAAAGTACCCTCAGATATTATATAATATACTATGACAATACTAGATAAAGTGTGCTTTATTACTAGCTTTGCAACAATTTTTTGCCAAATTTTATATTTTAGTCTTCTAAGATAGTACTTACTATCAATCCAACTGGATATTGGTTACTATGAATCTTTTTCAGGCATCAAGCATCATCCATTTTCCTAATTTTTTCCCTCCTCCTCTCATTGTTTCTAAGTTATCATGCTACTTTAGCTCCTTTCACATATTTTTGAATAGTAATACGAGATAATGAATGGATAACTTTATTTTTTTAATAGTGCGAAGACATCAAAGGTCATGACACGGGTCATAGCAGTCCTATGACCTATGGTAACTGGTTAGTAGGACCCTCACAAACATCCATGCCCTTGGCAGGATTCGAACCACAGCCATATCCGGTCTCCAGCCTCTTGGCTAGAGAGGGAGTATGCTAACCACTCAGCCAACTAGGCCAGCATCTGATAGGTTGTGTATGGGGAAGTGATATCCCAGAAGAGGAAAGTTACTAGTGGCATGCCTCAGGGATTTGCTTTGGGGCCATTGTTTAATTTGTATGTAAATGACATTGGAAAGGGCTTAAATGGTGATATACAATTGTTTGCAGATGATGCAAAGTTGGGGAGAGTTATGAGAAGTAGAGCAGATGTAGATTTTTGCAAGAGGACCTAATTAGACTGTCTGAATGGATCAGTGTGTGGGGATGTCAGTTTAATGTTAAAAGTGTAAGGTTTTAAACTTTGGGAAGCAAAGATGGGATGCAGAGTAAATTTCTAATCATGTCATGGCAAGCAGGGTGGTTAAAGTAAAGAAAATGCTAAAGTAATTAGAATTATATTTTCTTACCTAGTAAGATTTTTACTCATAACTCAAGTGTTGGGAGGAAAAATTTATACATAACATCAGAATCAAAGAAATCAGGAGTACAATTTTGCTGAAATCCAGTAAAGCCTATATGAAAGTAAATAATTAGTACATACTACATACTGCCTCAAACTAAAAATTTGCAATATTTAGTAATAAAAAAACTGAATCAAATTACACATAATACTCAACTTTTTTTTTTTTTTTTTTTTAAATAACAATCATATCCATGAGAGATTGAGAACTTACAGTAGTACCAACACTGAGTTCAAAAGGCTGGGTACAGAATAAAAAATAATGATATGCCTCTTAAATGACTAAGTTATAGCTGCCTGGAAATACTAATGCAAGAAGTCCATTCTAGAGGACTAAATCACAACCACTGTAATGTTTTGACTGTCTAAATCACATAATCTTCCTTCTACCAGAAGAGTGGCAAAAGGAAGACTATGTAGCAAGATAATTCTTTTATCTAAGAATTAAATATCTTGTTATAGTAATCTACCATTTATCCAAACTTCAAGAAGTACTTCAATTAACCACCCTCTTCCATTTCACCAACTTCTAGTACAGTGCCACATAAGTGTATGTTCACATATCAGAACAGCAAACTGCCTTTCAGCTGTGGTTGGATAAATGGCAGATTACTGTATGTTATCTTGTCTGGCACCTATTCTACAATACAGAAGCATGCTTCCAATCAGCTCAGCCAGTTTTATTGTATGTAGGACTATCAATTAATCAATAACCTCCATGTGAATTTCACCATTCTCAATTTATTGTGGATATCCTAAGTTAATTGAAAGTGGCATTTTCTCTCTGATCTATTATGTTATGGTTTGCATGAATTGCTATATTTCGCTCCTTAAGTCAAAGACTCTTTTAAGAACCTTCTGCTCAACCAAAGCACATCACTATAATAAACCACATCACCATGATCCGCTTCGCACTCGTGTCCAAATCTCTTGGAATTGACGACGATTCAATCCTCTTGCCCTAATCATGTTGATGTCAGTCATAATAACTTTCATGACATTCTCAAATCCAATAGTTTTCATGCACAAATTCTCCTGGTGGATCAAACAGTGGTAATGGATGAAATCTTTTTCTTCTAGTTCCAGTTCTTTCCATAGCAGTGCAACAAACCCTCTGTTTTTTTCCCACCATAGCAGGGGCACCATCAGTTACCACGCCCTCGAGGTTGGTTAAACTGAGGTCAAAACGCCGCAGCATTTTCAAGAATATCAGTGCCTTTCGTCATTCCCTTCATAGGTACGAGCGCTAGCAGTTCTTCTGCCACAGTGAACTGTTGATAAATGCCATGGACAAAGATAGCCAGGTGTGCTGTATCCTACACATCTGTGCTCTCATCTAAAGCAAGTGAATATGACGTAAATTCGGATGACCATTTTTTTTTTTAAAAGTTCCTTCAATGTCACTGGTAAGTTCTTTGACACGTCGTGCTACAGTTACCCCAGACAAACTTGTTTTTTTAAACTCTTCCTTATTATTTGAGCACAGAATATCCCCAGACTCACCATCCAAGAAGGGCTTTTGATTTTTTAGCAAATTTTTCAGCTATTACATAACTTACTTTGACGCACACTTCCTTCTCTTCCCACTGCCTTTTAAACATATCCTGCTGCATTTTAAATCAATTTGGAGACTGTTCAATTTGTCCACACAAAGCCACCCTTGAAGGTGATCGTAATTGGATATATGCTTTCTCTCATAGTGTCATTTTATATTGTATTAGTTTGATACCAACACTGACCCAGGACAATTAAACACACTGACTTATCGATCGGCACAAAAACATATAAATTGGTCCAGTTTTCATTAAAAACTGGACAAGAATCACTTGATTTACGCTTTTTAGTCGTAGACACCATAGTGATAGAAAGTGAACCCAAAAATGATCCAAAATGTCCGTGTAACGGTTATTATCCACTGAATGTCTCATGCTAATGAAAAAAGTCTGGCAATATAAAACCACAATAGGCTATGGCTGACACAACGAACCTGCGTGCGCTTATACATGAATATCACACTGTTCAAAACTGACCGTGGATGAGATCCTCTTGTATTTATATGAAAATAAAGTATTGAGAACCTTTGAGATGTATCTGGAAGGCACTAGGCAGCGCACTTGAATGAACTACTGCTTTAGCCATCTACCTGTAACGTTAGTACTTAACTACTGCTTGGTGCTGGCATGCCTGTTTAATATTTATTTTTATAGGATTTCATGTAAAGTATCAAATGCACAGCGTTCCTTGTGAATCTGGAAAGCATCTTACAATTCTATATCCGCAATATAGCTTACTCAACACATTGAGAAGTTTAACACTTCTCATGTGTTGAGTTGATTACTTTGAGATGTATAAAATGTAAAAAATCAAATTGACTAGTATAGGGATGCTAGTCAATATGATTAAGTTCTCTAGAATAAATAGTCCATGCGGTTAGCCTAGTTGCTATGTGCTTCACAACCATATGCCTGGGGAAGGAGTGTCCCAGGTTCAATTTCCGTCAACGACATGAGGAGCTTAAGGATCTTCCGCAGCCATAACAAAGTTAGCCGGTCTTGGGCATGGACAGTAACCCCCCCCCCCACCAGCTTATCTGGGTTTTTTCATTCTTAGGAGAGAGGACTCAACCTGTCCTAGATGGATGAGAAGGATAAGATAGAATAAATAGGATTGTCATCATCATTACATGGGCATTTTGATTTGAGATCTACAACACCTATTTGTACATCACACACTCATTCATTACCAGAGCACTCACACAAACACCACCACCAGCAATCTATTCTAGACATTCACCATCTCCAAACAAAAAATAAATTAGTCTTCACACCTTCACTAACCACACTTATACAACTTCAAAGAACAATCCATGTCACTTCCCTCTTGTGATGTATTGAAAGATTTCTTTTGTATCAATCTTATAAAAACAATCTTAGTAACATAAGGTCTCTATCGTATCCCTTCATTTCCAACTGTTAATTAAACCTTTAAGCCCAAGGGAAAGACATGTCACAATCTTGGTCAGTCATCTTTGAATCATACCCAAGAAAGGTAACCATATCTGTGCACAACAGTAAAGATGTGATCATATCACAAAGCCTTATAAAGAAAAATAATAATTTCCCCATCTGTACTTGGATGTGTTCAGCATCCAAGTAATCCTTTGAGAAACAGAAAGCTATCTTTAATCTGAACATAGTGGGAAGACAATTTGCTGTTCTGATAAGTAAAGTTTAATTACAAGGCATACATCTACTAGTTGACATACATGAGTTGATTAATTAAAGGATCACTATTTTGAAGATTGGATAAACAGTAAATTGCTGTATTTTGTCTATTTCTGCAATATACCCTCTGAACTTAAACTCAAATCCTTAGTCCCATCAACTTCCTGCAGTCCAGTATCAATATAATACATAGTATGTAATCGTTTTTTTTTATCCCAAAGAGCATAACCTCACACCTTGCAACATCTTTTGTCCACACTGCAATTTATTTCAATTATCCTGATCACCTTTATTAACTACCCCTCCTTCTAATCTTGCAGTAGCAGCAAGTAACTGAAATACTCCTCAAATCATTCTCTATAACAGTGTTTCAACTTGTGGTCCACAGGCAGACTTAAATTAATTAAATAAATATATATTTTTTAATTATCCAAACAAAACAAATTAAAATTGAATAAGTAAATAAAAATTATTGAAATCAAATGGAGCCTTAAAAAAATTTTAAATATGCTTTAAAAAAAGCATTTAAAACTGTGCTATACAACGCTGTCGAGCTAGTTAATTTTATTAAAGCTCAACTGCTAAATAACAGGTTATTTTCAGTATTCTGCAATGAAATGGACAGTGAATATATACAACTTTTTGCTTCATTCTGAATTCGCTGGCTTTCCAGGGGCAAAGTACTAACAAGGTTATTTCAATTAAGGCACAAAGTTATATTGTTTGTAAATGAACGTAATTCTGATTTTGCATCACTCCTTGTTGACGAAGCATGGTTAGCAACACTATCCTATCTTTCAGACATATTTTCAAAATTAAATGAACTAAATCTCTCTCTTCAAGAAATTTTTTTTAAACTGTTCTTGATGCTTATGACAAAATAAAGGCATTCGAGAAAAAACTGGTTTTATGGATTAAGTATGTAAAAGACAGACAATTTGCACCTTTTCCAACATTGGAATCCTTTTTAGTGGAAAATAATATTTTTGTTCATTCTGAGTTTGTGACCACCTCAAAAATCTGAAACAGAATTTTGAAACATTTTCCGAATAACTTTTATAAGAAATTTCTGTGGGTTAGCGATCCATTTCAGGCTTGCAGTCACGAGAACGACCTTTCGTTATTGCAAAAGGAACAGTTAAGTGAGCTTTCAAGTGACAGTGAACTTAAAATGCAATTCCGTGATCATGGTTTTGCTCGATTTTGGATCTCATCTTCAGTGAGAAGTGAATTTCCGGAATTATCAGAAGAGGCATTGAAAATCATCCTGCAGTTTTCTACAACCTATCTTTGTGAGAAAGGATTTTCATCACTCCTTCAAATAAAACAAAATACAGAAATCGTCTTAGTGTGTGCACCAATCTTCGACTGAAGTTAACCAATATTGAGCCAGATATCCAGCAACTCTGCAAGGGCAGAGAAGCTCAACCATCTCATTAATTTCTTTAATAAAAATTAAAACTTTGTTTAATGATGATACACTTTTAATCGTTTACTTCCAACTTAATTATGTTGCCCTATCTTTCAAAACATCCTTTCAGATTTATTATGTTATAAATGGCACAGTTTTTCCGAAATGTTGCCAATTCCTACATAGGTTTTTTTAAAAAAAATTACAAAAAGTCAAAATGACGTATAGGAAAATAAATTAAAAACACTGTTTATTTTTGAAGTAAAACTTTATCTCCAACATTCTAAAATGTTATTTTTCTTGCTTTTCGGTTCACAAAATCGTTGAAGTCTATTTCATCACTCAGTTGCTATTTTATAGACAGTAAGGCAAGATTTAATAAATGCCAAAAAAAAAAAAGTGTCACCAGGGACAGATACCCCCTCCCCCAAGCTATGCCTCTGTAACTTAGTGGTCCGCAAAATTGTTTTAGGCATTTTACTGGTCCTTGAGCTTAGAAAGGTTGAGAAATGCTGCTCTATAACATTAATAAACAAATTAAACAGCAGCAGCCATAGTACTAATTACCATCATTCTCCATTTTTTTTCTTCTATATCTTGGATTTTAGGCTAAGTGTCCTGTTCCTGTCTCATGCTATTGCTTTTGTGGTGTTCCAACTCTTCTTTCCATTTATTTTATAACACTATAATATTTTTGGCAGTCTGCTATTGTCCATTCAATTTAGATGTTTTTTCCATTTTTGTTTATATTTACTAATTTAGTAGTTTACTGGTTTTATAGTCAAGGAGTTTGAAATTTCTTCATTTGTTTTATGGTCTCATTTGGTAGATTATTTTATTATTTTCCTGACCCCATGGAGTCACAAGACTAGTCACAGGAGGTCAATACAAAGTCTATCACACCACTCCTGAAAATCATTCACAGTCTGCAATAAACTCTCAGGTAATGCATTCCATGTTCCTACCATTCCACATACAAAAAACTTACTTCTTACCCTTTTACTCAACTTCCAGGGATTGCTTCTTGTTCTTGCTCCTTTCCCTCATTCTACCATGTGAAAAATCTCCTCAGTGTCAATACAATAATAATCCTTCGACAGCTTAAATGATGAAGCGATCATATACCCCCTCCCCATTTAACTTCTATCTAAACTTTGCAGTTTGCATGCCCGCAGTCTATCCTCAATCATCATTGCAGTTTCCCTACATCATTTTTGTTATCCATCTCTGCACCCTCTCCAAGATTACTTCATTCTTTCCAAATTCTGGTGATCAGACTAGACTACAGAAATCAGATGTAGTCTGATCAAAGCTTTATAAAATAGGACCAGCACACTTTTTTTTATGTCGTGGCCAATGTTCTCCTTAACATTGTTGCTCTCTGAGCTGTCTTCACAACCTTTGCAATATCTTCTTGGAAATTCAAAATCTCCATTCACAATCACCCCAAGATCCCTTGCTTCTTCCACATTTTCTCCAGTATAATTCCAACAAGCAAGCATGATACATCCATTCTGTGGATCGTAAATTTTAAAACATTACATTTAGTTTATTTATATAGCTATTTAGCCAATTTTTGTTTAGGAGTGGCTCTTTTATAATTTCATTGGCTTTTTTACTCAAATTTTTGGGTATTATTAATATTTTATATAGACAGGGGGAGACCACACTCCTACCAGGCACATCCCCTGGGTGGCAGATGAGGAAAACCCAAATGGGTTGCTCTGAATAAAGAATAAAGAGCCGTGGACCAAAGGATGTAGAAGGCATGGCAAGCTGGCTACATTATTATGCCAGTAACTTTCATGAGCAGGAGAAAGTCTACAAACCAAGATAGTGCTACTGCGTATGGGACAACTGACGCGCCTGCTCGAAGACCAGAAACAGTAGGTGAGAAATCAGCAATCTAGCCATCCTCAACATAAGATCTCTATACTGACCTGGAAAATTTAAAAAGACTGAAATGGAGTATTTTAGGTTTATCAGAGACACATTGGTGCAGAGATGGATTCATCGATTTACCAGAAGGAAGATTGTACTTCTCAGGAAGAAAAGATAACATACACAGCGAAGGAGTTGCATTATTAATTGAAAAGAAACTTACATACTCAGTAGTTGAAATAAACCCAGTGTCTCCTGGAATAATCACAGCCAAACTTCAAGCAAAAGAAAAAGGTCAAACAATTAAAATAATCCAAATATATGCACCAGACAGTAACCATTCAGAGGAAGAAATAGAAAATTTCTATGAAGAACTACAACAGGAAATAGATAATCCCAAAAATAGAGAACTCATGATAGTGATGGGAGATTTTAATGCTAAAATAGGACAGTTCACAGCAGACAAAAAATATGTGATGGGGGAAATTTGGATATGTAGAGATTAACGACAGAGGAGAACAATTACTCCACTTCTGTAAAGCAAACAATCTAATGATTACAAACACATTGTTCTATCAACGCCCTAATAATAAACATACATGGACATCCCCAGATGGTAATATAAAGAACTGCATAGATTATATAATCATAAACAAACAATGGAAAAGATCAGTAAATAATGTACGAACATTAAGAAGTTTTGATTTTGACACTGACCACGAAATATTAACTGCCAAAGTGAAGATAAAATTCAACAGGAAAAACAATATCAGAAAAGAAGAAAACATCAACCTATCAAAACTAAAAGATAGCTCAAACAGAAGTCTATTTTTAGAACATATGCGCTTGAAATTAAAACCCACCATCTTCCAGAACAGCGGAAAATACTGGGAAGAAGGAAAAGAAACAGTGTTATCAATTGCAAAAGACACTCTAGGTTCCAAACACAAAATAAACAAACAGTGGATACCCCAAGAAATCATAGCTACCATATTGTTTATTTTTTTTTTTTTAACGGTATATATTAGAACACAGAAACTAAGTAAATAATTAATTTATTAACTTATTGCTGATATTTCGCTGGTGTTATAACCAGCATCTTCAGAGCACAAAAACACAGTTTGTCACAATACGCAAGACTATAATCAACGGACTAGTTAAGCAAAATTGTAGCAGCAATTTTTTTCAGATAGAGGGTGCCAAAAATCAGGACTCTAGTCTTTGTGTTGCTACTACAATTTTGTTTAACTAGTCCGTTGATTACACCATGTTGTTATAATCTCGCATATTGTGACAAACTGTTTTGTGCTCTGAAGATGCTTGTTATAACACCAGCGAAATATCTGCACTAAGTTAATAAATTAATTATTTACTTAGTTTCTGTGTTCTAATATATACCGTTAAAAAATAAACAACATGTTTGACGAACACATAAGTCTGTCCACACATAGCTACCATAGAAGAGAAAAGGGAGGCCAAGATACTTGTAAACCAACAAAACAATGAAGAGAATAGAGAAAAATACAGAGCATAAAAAATAAAGTTGATAACCTATGCAAAAAAGCCAAGAAGCATACCAACAAAACAACCTAAAAGTCTTCCATGATACTGTAAGAGAAATTACAAAGGAATTCTCAGCAAAAGCAGTAACAATGATAAACGAGATGTACTGAAACTGGGAATATTGAATATATAAGAAAAATCTGGTCAAACCATTTTAAGACTGTCTTCCGCCAAGGAAACAAAACTACTGTTACACCTGATATCTTGAGAATATTGTATTCTCAGTTATCATGGTGTAACATGAAAAATAAATAACATAAATAAAAACCCCTGCATAAAAAGGATAATTTAGTTAATGTAATATTCTTGCATCCAGTATAAATTGAGTAAAATGTAAAGGTCTATTGTTTAGTTAAGATAACAAAAGAAAAGAATGTATTAAGATGTATTATGACTAAACAAGGAATTTGTATTAAATAAGTAGCTAACTAAGAATTAATATAGTAATGCGATTAAGAATGAAAGAGTTAAGTGCATAAGTATAAAAGAATGAGTCATGAAATACGCTATGTAAGAGGCTACAGATTAAGCATTAAGTAGAATTCTGAGAAAAGGTTTGAAAGGGGGTTAAGATAGACGCTAACAAGAGAAATAACGGAATATCGCTTAGGGCCTATACCCGGATAGAAACTTCGTTACGAGTTGCCAATCAAAATGACGTATGGCGGCCAAATGCTACCCAATTGGTAGACAGACGGAAAACAAGTAGGAGGTGGGAAAAAGAAGTAAGAAAGGGTGCCGTTAGGGAGGCAGCTATAAAGGGTTGGTAACCCCCCCCCCCCTTCGAGGCTTTTTTGACTTTGGCTTTTCGAGGGGTAGGCTCTTTTGGGTTTGGGGGAAGACGTTTGGATAGCCAAGGAGGCTTGAGGCCTTTTTGCCTTTTGCGAGAAGAGACGTTTGGATAGTCGCAGTGGTTTTAGTTTGGTTTTCTAGTGGAATTCATGGTGTTCCTGAGTGGAGAGATATGGCTTATATCCTCATGCCACAACAAGGAATCGAAGGTGAGTGGGAAAGCTATTCCCGTATTCCTATGTAAAAAGCGAAATATACCATAAAGTCTTAGAAAGCTGTGAAAATATCGATGTCCTCGTTTCGGATAGTACAGCCGACGGCGCAGATGTTTATATAGCCCTGAATTGCAAGAAGTTATGCAAGCAAGTTCGTTCAATAGAAGGTGAAGGCCCGTAAGTGAAGCTAAAGAAAGATATTGTGAATTTTGTCTTATGTTAACTAGAAGTTGTTTGTGATAGGTACCATTGTCATATTACGGAACTGTTAAAGTGATTAGGGAGAAATTATAATAGGACTTTAGAATCTGATAGAGAGTGTTAAAAGTAAGCTAGCTAGAGTTGATAATTTGTGAATAATTAATTATCCTAAGAATCTTGAGTGCCTACTATATTGTAAAGGGAAAGTTAATGACATAGTTGTGTGTTAATGAAGTAAATGGCTTTATTAACATTGAGTTTGATCAGTGTAAATTGAGTAACCAAGTAGCCTGAGGAATGTGAATGCCTAGTGTGGTGTGTAGAGAATCGGAATTGTCATAAGTATGTGCTAGAGTAGTTAATGATTTTGTTAGTGTACTTGAAGTTGAATAATCTAATAATGTGTGGTGATCTAAAATTTTTATGTTAAGTGAATTCATGTTTTGTATGAAATTTTGTGGCGGCATGATCATAGTAACTTTTGTCGAATCATAGCCCAACTACTTGTATCAAGCTAATTTTAGTGTGTAAGTAATTTAGTTGAGTATTTTGATATGCTTTATTAACATTGAGTTTGATCAGTGTAAATTGAGTAACCAAGTAGCCTGAGGAATGTGAATGCCTAGTGTGGTGTGTAGAGAATCGGAATTGTCATAAGTATGTGCTAGAGTAGTTAATGATTTTGTTAGTGCTTGAAGTTGAATAATCTAATAATGTGTGGTGATCTAAAATTTTTATGTTAAGTGAATTCATGTTTTGTATGAAATTTTGTGGCGGCATGATCATAGTAACTTTTGTCGAATCATAGCCCAACTACTTGTATCAAGCTAATTTTAGTGTGTAAGTAATTTAGTTGAGTATTTTGATATGTACCATGTTTAGAGAAATAATAAACCTTTTGTTTAATGATATTAGAAGTTGTCTGATATTGCTAATCCAATGCACCGCTTAGAAACATTTGAGCCTAACCACGCGGGGAATTAATGTTAAGAAAAGGGAAGTTTAAGGAATTAATGTTGAGTAACATGAAATAGTGTCACGACTGCAATAGTTACACTTTCAGATATTTGAGTTCCTTTCTCTGTTTATGTATAAAATAAACTAAATATCCCAAAGGGCGCAGTTAAAATACAAATACTAGGGATACTACGGGGAACAATAATTCAGATATCAGTAGAAATTTTGGTGATGTTTTGAAAGTAGAAGTTAGAAGAATATAGACGAAGGCGGTTTGTAAGACAAACAACAAGAAATCATAAGATGGGGACATAACACTACAATGCCAACAACAGAAGAAAATAATGATCACCCAAAAATTTTACAAAAAGTTAGATATGCAATAAAACAGATGAAAAACAATAAAGCACCAGGCATTGATACTATCCCTACTGAACTGTGGTCATATGGAGGCAGCATATCAACAGAATATTTAATAACCCTATTCAATAAAATACTACAAACAGGAGGGATCCCAGATGACTGGAGAACTGGAAAGATCATCCCAATATACAAGAGAGGAGACAAAAGAGACTGCAGAAATTACAGACCAATCAATTTACTCCCTCAGACCTATAAAATATTCATAAGAATTATACAAAATAGATTAAAAAACACCTATGAAGAAATGATAGGCATAGAACAAGCTGGTTTCCGAGGAAACTATTTAACAATAGACCAAATTTTCACATTGCACCAACTAGCAGAGCTCAGCTGGGAAAACCATAAAGAACTATACTGTTGTTTTGTGGACTTTAAACAAGTTTTCGATTACATCAACAGAGAAATCCTTCTTGAAATTCTACTAGAAAAAGCAACAGACAAATATATAATACAGTTTCTGATAAAATATTACTCTAAGACAAATGCAATAATTAAAAAGGACACACTCACAACAGAACCCATAGAGATCCAAAAAGGAGTAATGCAAGGATGCCCATTATCCCCATGCCTATTCAACATATATCTAGAAGTTGTAAAGAAGGCAATAGATAATGAGCCTGGAATCAATGTCAACGGTTTAAACATAAATAATATCAAATATGCAGATGATCTCGTCCTTCTTGCAAGAACCCCAAATGAACTACAAAAGTTCATCAACAAGCTAAACGAAACCTGTAAAACATATGACATGACAATAAATATACAAAAGTGATGAAAATAGGGAGGAATGGAACTACCATCTCAGCCACCCTAAACAGAAAAAACAAATAGAACAAGTAGACAACTTCATATACCTTGGATCAAAACTAACAGAAACAATAGATGAACTCAAAACAATCAAACACAGAATAGCAATAGGATGGACCACCATGGGAAAATTACAGAAAATCTGGAAAACAAACAAGACCTAAGCAAGCCAAAATCAAATTATACGAAGCAATAATTATACCAACAGTCATCTATGGAGCAGAAGCGTGGACAGTTAAAAAAAGAGAGGAGAAAAAACTGCTGGCATTTGAAATGAAATGCTTAAGAAAAATAAATAGAGCAAGTTGGATAGAAAAGAAAACAAACATCACAGTCAGACAAGAACTATTGTATAAAAAGACAATAGAAAAAATTAGAAAACAACAACTGAGATGGTTTGGACACACTGTACACATAGAAGCAGACAGACTTCCTAACGTCCTAATCAATATTTTTCCAACTGAAAAAAGAAGACCCGGAAGACCAAGAATTACCTGGCTAAATTAATAAAGAACATCTCGGGATGCAGAACATATAAGGAACTTTTTCGAACAGCAAGGAATAGAGAAGACTCAACCCGTCTTAGATGGAAGAGAAGAAGATATAGACAGATATATAAAGAATATACAGGAGGAATAATTCAGACATACCTTTGTGGGGGGTGTGGCTGGCTGTCTTCTTATTCAGTGGCATTCTGGCGTGTGGCGATATACGTTCATCTGCTGTTGAAGGGGATTTGGAAAATGTGCGGGTAGAGAGATGTAGGAGAATTATTGACGAGGCAAGGGATATGTGAACTTTTTGAAAAACTCTGGGCTTTTTTTTTATATTATTTAAAAAGGTAGATAGAGAATACTTTGGGGGTGGGGGTGAAAATAGAAATTTCTTGGGGAAGGATATGATGAGAAGATCAGGGGTGGGAGCCGTTTCGACAGTACGTCGTCTTCAGAGCTTGCGGGGGAAGTGGAGGCTATGTCATGCCAGCTTGGTGTTTCTTACTGGTCGGAGTCGCGCCCTAAATTTTATGTTATGGAGCTTCTAACTCTGAGATTATATAGGGCTGGTGGAATTTTATTGAGTTTTTGTCACATTTTATGGCTATCATTTATGATATTTTCCAACCCACCTTCCTTCCTTTAACAGCAGATGAACGTATATCGCTACATGTTGGAATGCCGCTGAATAAGACAGCTAGCAACACCCCACAAAGTTATGTCCAAATTATTACTCCTATATATTCTTCATATATATCTGTCTATATAACAGATCAGAAATGCCCTAAAATTTGCGTAAAAAGCCAATGAAATTATAAAAGGGGCACTCCTAAACAAAAATAGGCTAAATAGCTATAAAAATAATATTTGCTTAAAGGAGTTAACACAGTATTTCTGGGAAAATTCCTATCTTACATTTAGTTCCATTAAACTGGCATCCCAAAGCATTTCCCCACCCTTTCAGCTTATTCAGATCCTCTTGAAGAGCAAAAACATCAGCACTATTACTAATAACCCTCTCAAGCTTCACATCTGTAAACAATTGAACATCTCAGAGTAGTCCTGTGACAATATCATTGATATAAAGATTGAACATCAATGGTCACAGAACTGAACCCTGTGGAACTCCACTTGTAACCTTCCCTAATACTGCTCTCCCATATACAACCCTGATATCAAAGAGCCAATCATCAATTCATTCCACTAACTGATATCCAAATTGATATGATCCAAATCAACTTGTCATGTGCCACACTGTCAAATGCTGCAGAAAAATCAAAACATGACAGTGTACTCCTTTACCTTCATCCACTGCTTTTGTTACTCTACTACTGTATAAGGTAACCACAGATTACTAAAAGAAGAGTGCAAATTAACAAATCCATGCTGGCCTGCATAAATAATATTACCCTCATCTCTTACAAATTTCTTCAAAATCTTAACTACATGAGAAATACTAACAGGCCTCTGGTTTGATACTTCCATTTTACCATCATCCACATGAATGATACCATCTTACCCTCCTTCCACTTTCTAGGAACCTGCCCCATTACAATACTTTCATTAAACAGTAAAGTTAATAGCACATTGCTTAAAACACATGATGAAATTTCATCTAGTCCCACTGCCTTAGTAACATTTAGCATACTCAGTATTTGGAATACATTTTCTTCATTCAACTTCACACCTCAATATCCTTCTAGGAATGAAATCTGTAGTACCAGGATGGAACACTTTATTAAAGTGATTAAATAACTCAACTGTTATTTAATCACTTATTGGATGACCAAAGCACATTGTCATCTGCTTTGGTCACCCAATTCTCATCTCCACCCAGCGAGATAATCCATCCACTATCATTTTTTTCTCCTACTTGCCACATAGAAAAACTCCTTAGATTGCTGTGACTGTCTCCTCTCATATTCTAATTTTTCTCTCCTTACAATACTAGTCAATTTCCTAGTTTGAGTCTTATATTCCCCATGCATCTGTTCTTCAAGTTTCTCTTTATATGCCTGAAATAATCTTTTTCTTCAATTCACCTTTTATTCCTTCTGTCATCAATTTGACTCCAAATTGCTTAATCTTCTTCACTCAAAGTATACAATCTCTCATTGCTCTCATCAATTTTTTCTTAAATATCTCCTATGCATTAACAAGCTCTCTTTAAATTCTTTCATTCACTGCATTGCTGCAAGCTGTGCAGTGAATGAAATTTTTCTGATAGTCACTTGCCTGATAATTCTACATAACTTCCTTTTGTTCTTATAACTTTCCATGTCTATTCATTCTTCATGTCAGGACTATATGGTCATTCTGACTGATGGGGAGGGGGGGGGGGTATGTCATCTCAGTCACAATCAGATCTTCAGATACTATACCCAAATCATGATCCTTGTGTCCCTCAATACATGTTGCCTAAACAGTTGTCCCTGAAGAAATCCAAAAATTTAGTTCCCATATCTTGCCCTATAAACATCTATCTCACACTATATACTCTCAAAAATGTTATTTTCACTGAGATTCTCCACCCTACAATTGATCTATCACGAGAAGCACTCCACCACATTTACTTTCCCTATCATGCTGAAATATGCTATACCCTTCAATCTCTCTCTCTCTCTGTTAGTGCATCCTCCTCAGTCAACCAAGTTTCACTGATATCAACAACTTTTGGAAAGACTCATTCCCTTTATTCTTAATGCTCTTAACATTGGTGTACAGAAAAACCAATGTATTGCCAGCATTCTCATAGCAATTATTACTCACCTCTTGCACAGAACTCCCTTCTAGCAAATGTACTCCATGCATCCACATATTCCAGATCATATTTCATGCATATGCTGGATATCATTTCATTCATCATTACTGCTCTTATCCTCCACTCTGCATAATCATACGAGGGCAACATGCTAACTATCTTTCCTAAGACACATACATCAACTTAAATCTCGTGCTACACGATTCACGCTACCTCTCAAATCATTCATCCCAACCATTAGTACCATCTCCACAATTTCCCCCTCTTCACTGCCATTGCTGCACGCGATCGTTCCAGCAGGCATACACTCCTCTGGCACCGTACTCTGCATACATACCCTGAATCCCCATACATGACCCTTCGAAGAGATTCATTCGTCCTTTTCTTACTAGCACCATCGACTCTTACAGATCGCAAATTTTCACCTTTCTCTCCCATTTCCATAGTAAGCCGTTTTTCTGAGAAAAATCATTTCTGGTGTTTGAACTTGTTTTCATCTAGCTCTTTTGTGGTCCATGTTTAGCTTCCATATAATAAATATGGTTTAGACAGGACATATAGTCTGATTCTGTATCATGAATGGCTTAGTATATATTATTTATTATGCCATTTACTTTAACAAAATTTGATGTTAAATATCTATACCCCCCCCAATCTTCATATAATAAATTGCATCCTAGGTATTTGAAAGCATTTACTTGTTCTAATATTTTATTATCTATCACTATTTTACTTCTTATTTGGTTTTCTCCTTTGAAAGCCATTATTTTTGTCTTCACTTCAGGTATTCTCATACTTTGTTCCAAAATTTCATTTAATGATTTAATTGACCTTTGTAAATCATCCTCTGATGTAGCTAATACAATTTGTTCATTTGTAATAAACATCTTTATTTGTATACATAATTCAAAAATAATCCTGAGCTGTGCAATCGAGGTGCTTGGTGAGACATCTAGAAAGATTAGAGAGCAGAAGGAGGGTTGGTGGTGGAATAATAATGTACAAGTGGCAGTGACAGCTAAGAAGAAGGCAAAGCAGAAGTGGGATGAGTCAAGAGTGGAAGAGGACAGAGAGGTGTACAGAGAGAGAAAGCAAGAAGCCAATAGAGTTGTGGCACAGGCGAAGGCCATGGCATATCAAGATCTGTATGATCAATTAGAAACAAAGGAAGGACAGAGAAAAATTTACCAACTAGCAAAATGTAAAAATAAAGTAGCAAAGGACATCTTACATGTGAGGCAGATCAAAGACACTGAAGGAAGAGTATTATGGAGGGATGTGGACATAAGAAACAGATGGAAAATATACTTTGAGGGACTTTTGAATGAGGAAAATGCAAGGACTCACAGAAGAGATGGGCAGCCTTCTGAGGGGATGGTGCAGAACATCAGTAGAGTGGAAGTGACTGAGGCCATGAAGAGGATGAGGAATGGAAAATCGGTGGGCCCCGACAGAATTCCAGTGGAGGCATGGAAGGCACTGGGGGGAAGAGGGAATTGACCTGCCGTGGGACCTGTTCATGAAAGTTTGCCAGCAGGAAAATATACCCGAGGTATGGAGGGAGAGAGTACTCGTCCCCAACTTCAAGGGTAAAGGGGATGCACAAGACTGTAAAAATTACAGAGGTATAAAGTTGATGTCCCACACAATGAAAATCCTAGAAAGGGTTCTTGATGGTAGATTGAGGAAGGAGGTAGAGATTGCAAAGGAACAATTTGGCTTCATGCCTGGTAGATCAACAACAGATGCTATCTTTGGGTTACGGCAGATGATGGAAAAGTATCAAGAGAAACAAAGGGAGCTACATCTGTCATTTATTGATCTGGAGAAAGCATACAATAGAGTGCCAAGGCAAGAAGTCTGGAGGTGTCTGAAGAGAAGGTGCCAGAGAAATATGTCAATTTGTTGCGGGAAATGTACAGAAATGTGAAGACAAGTGTTCGGACCTGTCTGAGATAGACAAAGTTTTCAAGTAACAATTGGCTTGCATCAAGGGTCAGCATTAAGTCCGTTTCTGTTTAATATTGTGATGGAGGTGGTAACAGAGGAGGTGAGAGAAGCTGTGCCTTGGACAATGTATGCGGATGACATCTTGCTGTGCGCAGATTCAAGAGAAGCGGGAACTAAACTGGAAAGATGGAGAAAAGTACTGGAAGAGAGTGATATGAGACTGAGCAGAAGTAAGACAGAGTATGTGTTGCAAAGTGGGCAGCAGACAGGAGACAGATCTGGAGCTGGAAGGAAATGTCATCAGGAAAGTGAAACTTTAGATACTTAGGTTCAACAATGAAAGATGGAGGAGCTGAGAAGGAAGTGGGATGCAGGATACAAGCGGGTTGGAGGAACTGGAGGGAGATGGCTGGAGTGTTATGCGATAAGAGGGGTGCCGATCAATCTGAAAGGCAAAATCTATAGGACAGTAGTGAGGCCAACTATGACATATGCTATAGAAATTGTGGCCCCGAGGAAAAATAACATCAGCAGGATGGAAGTAGCAGAGATGAGAATGCTTAGGTAGATGTGCAGCGTGACCAGAAAGGATCGTCTGAGAAATGACTATGTCAGGAGAATAGTGAAAGTTAAGAACTTGGGAGCGAAAATACAGGAGGCAAGGTTGAGATGGTTTGGTCATGTGATGAGGAGGGAGGACGAATATGTGGGAAGAAGGGTCATGCAGATAGATGTGCAAGGAAGGCAGAAGCATGGGCAGCCAAAGAAGAGGACTTGAGGATGAAGAACTTGGATGTGGTGACAGCCCAAGACAGGAAGGGGTGGAGGAGACTCATTATCAACAGTGACCCCACTTAAGTGGGAGAAGCTGCAGAAGATCTTTATTTGTATACCAAACAGGTTATGTTGTTTCCAGATTGTTGTAAATTACACACATACACATAAGGGCCCCAGAAGAATACCACCATAAACCAAAATTATGGAAAAAGTATATCGATGATATGTTCTTAGTCTGGAACCATAGACTACCTTCACTTCTGCTTTTTCACGAGTACCTAAATCATCAATACCATAACATAAAATTCACCTATGAATTAGAATCTAACGGTTCACTCCTATTTCTGGACCTTCTACTAAGGGATCGGGTAAATTAAAAGTCTATATTTCGAAAGCCAATCTCGATAGAGAACTAGAAGTTGGTAAGGGGTTGTTATAGGATCAATGCTGGAGAAGTTCTACAGAAAATAGTGGGAGATCAGGGGAGAACCAGAGGTCATCCCTGGAAACTGTATAAAGAGGGTGTGAGTAGGAGAGAGAAAGGCAGGTTTTTTTCGTGCAGAGTTGTAAATGATTGGAATGCCTTGCCTGAGAGCGTGTTGTCTGCATGGAGTTTGAATGTGTTCGAGGCACAATATGATGAGCTGTGTGCATGTGTGTGAGAGAGAGAGAGAGAGAGAGAGAGATAAAAGGACCTCCCTTTGACTCCATGAGGTCTTGGGGTAATAATAATATCTGCATGAATTATCCCATCATTATAGACCTCAAAAATTGAGTATCATTTCCACACTAGAAGCAAGAGCCGACTCATCACTGACAAGGACAAACTATCCAAAGAACTGCAACATTTAAGAAACACTTTCCTTCAAAACAGCTATAGTGAACACACCATCTCCAGACTAACTCAACAACCATGAGACCAGAGAAAAATTTCTAATGAAAACAGATGATTCATCACTCTCCCATATATTAACTGTGTCCATAAAGCTGGCAAAAATACCTAAGGAATATAAAATGGAAGTAGTATTTACCCCCTTTATCAAAATGAGATCACTACTAAGATCCACAAAACCTCGACATAGCCCACTTCAATATCCAGGTGTTTATTGGCTGTGGTGCGATTGCCATACAGAAAAATCAATGGAACAAAGCATCGAAGAACATGTTTGAGATACTGAATACCATAGACATGAGCCTCAGCTGTCATATGTGCTCTCTTCAGCTGACCCACAAGACAATTTGCAAATGAGGTACAAGTTTTCAAGACATCAGACACAATAGAAAGACAAAATATAAGAATCTTTGGAAATTTGCAACTGCATAACAGTTACTGTTTTGTCTACTAGTTTATTTACACCTGAAGAAATCCTGTGCAATTGGGATGAAACATCTAACAAATAAATAAATAAACACACACACACACACACATATATATATATATATATCAAAAAGTACAGTGATAGGCTACATACTTGACACACCTACACTAGATATGATTTTCCATTCTGATATATGTTCTACTTTGATTGTTATTTTATTTTCTGTATATACTGAATAGACTAAGAGCTGGTATATTTAAAATAGACCCAACAGTTTTTGTATATTAATTTTATCCAAGGTTTTTTCATAATAAAGACCAGATGTGTTCTGTCCTTTATTGTTCAAGTAGTTTGTCCACTATAATACTCTTTAGCTTCTCTTTTGATAAACCACATTTAGCAGACTAATCCCCCCCCCCCTACAGCTATTGAGATCATCTTTATTTCCTTTTTTTATAAGATGGAATAACCAGTTAATCTCTCCCAACAACACACACTACAAGAAATTTTTTTTTTTTTTTTTTAAACAGAAATACAGACTGTATTAAGTAATTACAGGAGTCTTTCATTAAATTTTTGTATCGTCTTCTGGAGTTTTCTTATTTTTCACATTGCGTTTTTTTACTTTTGACATTGTAATATTTTCTTAGGCCATTCTTTGTTTTATAAAATTTTACTTCATTTTCATTCCAGGGAATTTGAAAATAGGTTATCCATTTTTCTAAATCCATTGTCTGTTTTTACCTTTTATTTCTTTGTTGATGTATTTATAAGTTAGTTTATGGTTGTGGCTTAGATATATCCTTTTTGAGTTCTGTTGTGAATTGTTCCATCTTTAGTTTTTCCCTTACTTCTAACTTTGCAAAAGCACTACCGCTGCTTCTATTTTCTTCTATAAGACACATAAAGTTTATGTGGCTGAAGTGATTCATGTTATTGCAAGTAAGGTGCATCAGGGAACACATTTTGTGGAATACAATTTTTGTATTGATTTTTTAAAACAGTATCATCCCAAACAATGGAAGAAATATTCTATTGGTGGTAAATATGTGACTTGTTGATACTGAGCAGCTGTTCAAATGAAAACTGGCACCTAGATTGGAAGGGAGGAAAAAAGCTACTTTTTGGATACTGCAGTAGATAATTAGATGGTAAATGATATTCACTGCAAAAGATAAATGATATCATTTTCAATCATTGATAGCCCTTTCTTTCCAGGTTACAAAGAGGCAATGCTTTTGATTTAATAACGCTAGTGTTTAGAAGGATCCGTTTTTGGTTACAATCTTCGATCCATGTAAAAAAACTTCTGATTCAATAATTATAATACTTTGATTTCAAGTGCATGCATGATGAACTTGAAGCAGCCTTACCTTTCTCATTATATTCAGTAGTTGAGTCACCCATTTTTGTGTTCTTGTCCTACCTTTGCTATGGACTCACCATGTTCATTTTTCTTTATTATTTCAAGTTTTTCTTCTAATCAGATCACTTTTCGAATCATTTTCACACTTCTATTTTTTTCCTCACTAATTATTTTACTCATGATTGGTCAGGAAAATAATTTAAAATAAAAAAAGGAAAACAATTGCACGAGATATGATCAGCAAAATGCTATGTAAAGCAGACGACATAAATTTTAGTGGTAAATTTGGAACATAGCGTACATGGAAATAGTGTAGTATATCATTAAAAAGTAACTGTAAAACGTTTCAAATCAGTAACTAATTTATTTCATCCTGGTGAGTGATTTTTTAAAAGTAAGCCATAAGAAATGTATAGATTGAAAATTTCTAAAATCTGTAACATTTATTTTTAAGATGTATATAGGTGCACTAATCGAATTTGGGTATTAAAAAAAAAAAAAAATAATAATAAAAAATGCACCAACCAAGGGATTGCTGTATGCATGTTATGTTGATGCATAATGCTAAATGCATTATGCATCAACATTTTATAAGTAGGATTGACATAAAAAGATGGTACTATTTTTTTGGGGGGGGAAGAGTAAAATAAATCATTCGTAAAGAAAGAGTATTTTAGAAAATTGTTGTCGTTTAAAATTAATTCTCAAAAAGAAAGAATATTTTCCATTTTTTTTTTTTTAAATAACGAAACCTGTGGTGTGATCATAGTTAAAAGAAACAAGTATTAACCACAGTGAAAATTATTTAATTATAAATATTTCATCCTAAGTATCTTAAGACATCATCTATAGTGGTCTATAGTGGATCTATGTGGCCTGAATCCTGCTCGATTTTCTTCTATGATTTTTTCTGATGCTAAAGTAAAAACTTCCACCTAATGTAATATGTGCATAATGCATGTTTTTGACTACATCTGAGTAACATTTATGAAGTAACTTTTCTCTTTGCAAAAATGCTAGGAAAAAAAGTGGTTTCCTCTGTATTTACTGCTAATGTTTCTTTTTTCTAATCATTAATAAAGTAAAAAAAAAAAAAGCTTTCTCTTAATAAATAAGATGCATAAAAAAAGTAGGGTATATCCATCCAACAGTTGATATTGTTACAAAATACCAGTAATACATAGGTGAAAATTTATGAATTTTTTTTTGTTTTATGAGAGCATGCTTTCAGTAATAATATTTCTCAGTATCTTTCACAAGCATTTTAAAACTTTAATCTAATGTTGCTTTCCCCACTTCTTATTAACTGTTGCTACTTTTATTTCCCTTTTCCTCTTTTTTTTTTTTTTTAAATGTTCGATTTAGCTATTTGGAATTATTTATGAATTTCTCCATGTTTAACATTTAATTATCTTATTTTTCAATCATTTGTTTTTGTTAAAAAAAAAAAAAGTCTTATGAATCACCTTAGCACAATTAGAAGTCAATGGGACATTGCATCCTTCGACTGGAAAAGACCCGAGTTCAATTCAAGAGGAATCTTTATTTTTTCAACTGAAGATGAATTACATCAGGTTTTTCATCCCACATACAGGGCAAATTAGCAAAGAGAACCCATGCAATTTATACACATAAAATACTACTGGTGCTGGTAGCAGACAATAGATAATAGTTGGAGGATTAAGTAAGGAAGATGTTGAGTTATGTGTAGTGGAGTAGTGTTCCCTTCATGATGAGTCTATGCTAAACACTATCATTACATATCACTACCTGTCACTTTGTTTTGAACTCGTTCACTGACAAAGCAATCAACTGATTCTGGTACCCCCATCTCGCTCATTCACAAGCAAAAAATATAATCCTCTTGCTAACTGCACTCTTACTTAATTTCCAGGGATGATCTCTTATTTTCATCATGCTGGTCACGTGCTGAAAAATTTCCTTAGCAACTTATGTTTCATAGTTCCATCACCTCTATTAACCAACCTCCATAACCCACAAATCTTCAATCTATTCTCATATGAAGCAACCCATACACTTACCACTATCATAGTCACTCATCTCTGGTTCTGTTTCTTTCACCTCTTCCGCATCAAGAACTCAGGTAACTAGATCTGTGCATGCACAACAGTTCAGATGCCATATAAAGGCCTATAGAGAGTTACTAGTTCAATAACCAAGCAATTCTATGAGTTTTTTTTTTTTTTTTTTTTTAACAATATGACCTCTGAACTCTAACTCACGTGATAACAGTGTGCGTGCGTGCACCATTAAGCCTACACAGCACCATGATGATGATAATAATAATAAAAGATTATTATTATGAGTTTTTTTTTTAATCAATTTTTCCGAGATGTAGAGTTACAAACTAGAGTTTCTGTGGGGAGCTTGCGCCAAAGATCAAGAACTGGATATCCAGTTGAAGAAAATTACAAAATGTTATTTTACTTTCTCACAAGAATCGAACCTGCAACGAACTTTTTTCCTAATGATAATGGTGTTAGGGAATCAAAAAAGCAGCCAAAAGGCTAGGCTAAAGAGGTCCGAGGGATTAAAAAAAAAAAAAAAAAAAAATCAAAGGAATATGCAATAATTCAGTAACTGGCTGCCAATTATAATTAGTGATAGTCTTCGGCCAGCTATCTCTGATTGGCTGCCTGTGGAGATTGAACTGCCCACCCACTCAGTCTCCAAAAGCTAGATAGGGCTTTATTAAAGGATTTATTTAACTGTAACTCAGTCACTAGCACCTCTAAATCCCTAAACTCATTCATTTCTCAGCACTTAGTTTTATCAATACAGTATACACTGCTGGCAATGTTCTAATCCCAAAATGCTTAACTTACACTTTGCTACATTAAACTGATTGCCATTATTCTTTGCCCATACTGTCAGTTTGTATAAGTTATCCTACAAGATCGCTACATCATTTTATCAATTATTGCTCTATTCAGTTTTACATCAACAAATAACTGAATATTTTCCCTCAGATCATTTTCCATATAATTAGTATACAAGTTAAATAGCAGTGACCTAAGTACAAAGCCCTGCACAGCACACTATTAGTTACTTTCTTGATTCTACTTCTCTACAAAGTACTCTAGTCTATCCATTAACCACCCTCTTATCCACATCACTAAATTTCATATCCAAACCAGTGTGCTCCAATTTATGTAATAGGTTCCCATGCAGTATCCTGTTAAATGCTCTTGCAAAGTCCAGCAGTATCACTGCACAGCCATTCCTCTTATCCAACTCGGTTGTCACTTTATTATAAAAAGTGAGTAAATTACTATGGCATGATCTATCTCAAAATACCATGCTGGCCCACTGAACTTGAACCATCTTCTTCAATACCTTGACCACCAATTGCGAAATGGTGACTCGTCAAATAATTTGGTATTGTCTTCGAGCCCTCCTTAATGCAATGGAGCTATTCCCCCCCCCCACTCTCTCTCTCTTGGGATTCTATCATAGCTCAGAGTCAAATGCACCATCAATTCCCAAGAAGATTTTCACAATACACAATTCCATCCAAACCCCTAGGTATATTCACACTTAGGTTCAGTAACATCATGTAAATTAGAAAATGACTTTTGAGTCACGCTAGTATTTACACATGAATGAGAAAGGAAAACCTCAGCAGATAGTTAGGCGATGAGAATTCTGGTATTCCTTTGCTTGTGATCAACATTGCCTCCTCACTAATATCCTCAAGTAGCACTAACGTGACAAGCCCTATGGTACTTGACAATGCTTGGTCCTTTGTACCTTTTCCATTTGAGTTAAAAACGAAAAACTTTTCTCTGAAGCCTCTCTCTCTTTTCCACCCACTAAATGGCAACAATTCTGTCCCATGTTAATAATAAATTTAGTTTAATCCTTTATCCAAGTGTGAGCAAACAAAGTTTGCGCTGAAAGTATCTTCAGGACTGGGGTAAGGTGGTACAACACCAGGCGACTCCTTGCAAAGGTGGAGCAAGCTACCAATACTCCTATCTCAGTATCTCCCATAATGCAAAACACATCTCCTTGCAGATATGTCTAATGTTATGCATTAAGGGAAGGGTCACTACCCAGACTAGTTTCAACCTTTATTGAGGTCTCTTCAGTGGGAGCCAGGCCCAAGTGGAGATACCAGCCAGAAGCATTAGCAAGGTCATCTCTACCTATAGGAGTTGCCAAATGGTGTGCCACCTTTTTAATAAAGTTGTTATAGTGTTTTGCATTATGGGAGATACTGAGATAGGAGTGTTGGTAGCTTGCTCCACCTTTGCAAGGAGTCACCCTGGTGTTGTACCACCTTACTCCAGTCCTGAAGATACTTTCAGGTGCAAACTTTGTTTGCTCACACTTGGATAAAGGATTAAACTAAATTTATTATATTCTAACCAAGTGAAAAATAAACTTTCAACACCTGTCCCATGTTGTTTTTGCTGCACCCCCCACCCCCAACACAGTAGAAAGATTGTGACCTATTTGACTTATACAATTTTCTACCATCACTGAATTCTTTACAGATGGAAGCAAATTCTGAGTTGGACCAGGAGAGATATACTAGAATGAGCAAGAGAAACTTGAGTTAGTAGATAGCTGAGTGTTAACTCTGGTCCCCTTTCACCCATGATCAACATAAAACTTTCTCAATGATATGAGAAATGAGTCATGACTCCAAAGTCCAGAATAATAATAATATCCTTAAAAAACTTATTTAATGTCCAGCTCAGTGATTTCTGGTGTCACCTTTTCCCTTGGTCTTTACTGGTAGAACTGCCAAGAAATCTTCTCTGAAGTCTTCCTCTTTAAATGACAATTTCTGTTGCTCCTCAATAAAAGAAAGGACAATATGTATCCAAGTCATGATCATACTTTAATACCTGAAGAATACCAGTGTTGACCTGAAACTTGTGCAAAACACTTTACGTTAAGACTAAGTAAAACTAAGGAGTACTGAAAATCAGTTCACGAAATACTCACTTCACCCATATACATGAACTCTTTCTGTAATCACTTTCAGATCGGCGTATCTGAGGATGACAATGGGATGTTTACAGGAATTTTCAAATAAGTTATAAAATAATGGACTCCATGCAAATAGCAATCTTCATATACTAAAGTTGCATCTACGTGAGTTTCACTAGAATGCAACGGATCAAAAGCAGTTAACATACTGATTTGGGGATTGTAGTTTCAAACAGATTTGGCGAATGTCCCCCCCCCCCCAATATATAATTATGAATGTTTACTAGTTTTTAAAGCCAGCAAAGCTAATTACTAAAAATACAAAAATGCACGGATACATGTTTTAACCACAAATGGTTTCTCAATCAGAGATATGTCATTTTCTAGTGGCAATTACAGTTTATCATGCATGTATGAATTAGACTTAGCAAGACAAAAGTTCGACATTCCCAAAACCCATGAAAGAATAGCGATTAAAGAGTTTACTCACCAAGGAACTTAAGACATTGCCAATCAATGAAATAATTTTATGTTGAACTACTCTACAAACTATTAATATAAATCACCAAAAATACATGACATTCTTTTCTGGGACAATCATTTAATTTATATATTGATGATTTATTTTAACGTGATACTTGAGCTTGTCAGCTTTTGCAGATTTCAACAATATCAGGCCTAATATGCGATATAGCTAACCTCATCTCTTTGTCTATATTAGTAAGTCTTTCACGCTTTTTCATTTTCATATTGGTTAATATTGACAAGCCGAGCTCGCACAAATATGATATTGAAAACTAACAAAATTTTCAGTGCCCTGATGGAGAGAGCTAAGTATTCGGCTTGGACAAAAATCCAAAATTCCTCAAGAGTTATTTCGGAGAATTTCATTTTTAGAGTACGATTCGCTGACAAAATAACTAATTGTTATTTTTCTTCTTGTAATGAAAATTCCAACTTGATGTATTAACTGTGCCAAATGGATTTCTTATTCAGTCTTAATTATGTGTATTTATGGAGGGAAAGTAACTTGAAATCTTTTCTTCCCATATTTTTAAATGTTTTGTTATAAGGGAGATAATTCCCTCGACATTTTTATTATGAAGCAAAGGAAAACTATTTTTTTCTGATATGCGGTTTTTTCAAAGAGATACAAAGGCATCTGTACCTTCATTTTGAAAAAAGGCCAATAATTCATTCTTAAGTTCTAAAATTCGGAATAGCACATTTACCTTGGATAACCATCTTATTTCAGTGTGCAAAAGCAAAGATTCGCACTTGACTTCCATAGATATGCAAAGTTTTTTTAAAAAAGGCCTGCTTTTAACGGCACCTTGACTTGATGTAATTTACCATATTTACAACTCTGTCTAGTACAGGTTTTAATGCCGATAATGTTTTTGAAACTAGGGACTCTGTGCAAAAAACGGTGCATAGATATAATATTTGGGTTTATTTTCTTTGCAAGGATAACAAATACTTTAATAGAGCCTACTATTGACAAATAAATGATATCCTATTGGTTTAGAAGTCAATGCAGATAGATAAAGTGTTCCATCCAACAAATGTTCTGCTGATGAAAGATGTCATGCGACATCTTCCCCCGGCAGAACACTTGTAACTAGTTCGCGGAACAAAGTGTTCCGGGGAACACCAGTTAAAAATCACTGTCCTATGGAAATATGCTTCCAACAATGAATGCAGACAGATTGACTGAATGGGCAGAAATTCACAACATGCACCATTTTTGATGCAAAAGACAGATCGTCCTTCAGGTCAGCAGCTTGAAACAGGGATCACAACCCCAACCTCTGTTTTGTCACTCAAGACAACAATGGATGACCATTACCTACATCGAGAAGAGTTCTCTCCAACTTTCCACAAAGCCAACACAGACCAATTATATTAGAAGTAGGTCTGCAAGTATCCCTTGTCAGATCCATCCAACATCGCTGCTGGAATTTCCAGAAAGCCGACTGGGATACATTTGTTACTTATCTTGACAAATATGGCAGTTGGATTCTTTCCAACAAGCAATAATTACAAAAGTTTCATGGGAGCTGTTTTAGCTGTAGGTAAGGAGACCATACCAAGAGGCTTCATATGATATAAATCAAGAATACCTAGAGTGTGGCGATCCTGACATTGCAGATGAACTCATTAAAGGCCTTGACACCAACTGACAGAAGGAATGGACTGAGACAGTAGAAAGATTCGATTTTCGGCACTCCAGTAGAAAAACACAGAGCCTTCTAAGAAAACTAGGTAGTGGCACCTGAGTGTCCAGAAACAATTAGCTATTTCTCTTAACTAATATGCATCACATATTGTCAAACACATCAAGATATAATACCAAGGACAAATAACACACTCTTCAAATAAAAAGAGAAGAACTTACATATTTTTCACTCTTAAAGATATTAACACTGCTCTAATGGATATGAAACCAGGCAAGGCTCCAGGTTTCAATGGAATTCATTCCGATTTCCTGAAGTCAGGGCAAAAAGCCCAACAGCGTTGGCTTCTTCTCTGACATCCTACAGACTTCCAAAAGAGTTTAAGAGAACAAAAATTATCCCCATCTTAAAACCAGAAAAACCAACAGCAAACCAGAAAATTATCGACTAATAGCCCTACTTAGTGCCTGTTATAAGCTCCTAGAAAGGTTCACCCTCAATAGAACTGCCCCCTAAGATAATAGAACAAGTCCTAGTGGAACAGTCTGATTCAGACAAAAATGAAGCTGCTGTGATCAGGTTCTATCACTCACCACACACAGACAGAGGAAGGCTACAAACAATGTCTGAAAACAGCCATAGGCTTTTGTAGACCTTACCGCAGCTTATGATCCAGTCTAGAAGCAAGGCGCAATCTGCAAGTTACTCCATGCAGAACAACAGCAAAACTAATTGATAACATGCTAAGCAACTGCCTGTTCCAAGTGTGTATGAACGAGAACAAACATAAACAAAGAATGCTGAATAATGGATTACCACAAGGGTCAGTTCTGGCTCCCCTCCTTTTGAACTTATACATCGCAGATATGCCTAATACAGCTTCCAAGAAGTTTTGCTATGCTGATGACATTGCTCTAGCCACCAGACATACCAACTTTACTACAATGGAAGATATACTAACAAATGACTTTGCAAGTCCTAGATGAATACTTCTGCAAATGGAGATTACACCCAAATCCTAGCAAAACAGAAGTTTCATGCTTCCACCTGAACAATAACCAAGCTAACAAAGAAGTGATGGTCTACTTAAACCACAAACTGCTATGCTACAACAGATTCCCAAAACATCTGGGCATCACTTCGGATAGCACTCCATCTTTTAACCACATCTCATTAATCACTTTGAATAGCACTCCATCTTTTAAACCACATCTCATTAACACAGCATCCAGGTTAAAAATATGAAACAATATATTGCAGAAACTATGTGGAACAACTTGGGGTACCTCATCAACAATGCTTTGCTGCACTGCTCTTGAACTCGTTTACTCTGCAGCTGAATACTGCTTACCCATAAGGCCGAACAGTGCCCATGTGTACTTGGGTCATGCTCAGCTTAACACCACTACGCACTTTATTTCTGGAACTGTGAAATCAACCCCAACCTACTGGCTCCCAGCCAGTAGGTTGGGGTTGATTTCACAAGCTAAGCAATATCCCACCTCCACACATCTGCAGATCCAACTTTCTTCTACATGAATACAGCAAAATCATGGAAATCCAAGATCTCCCAATCCATGAGAACACCCCACCCCTAGAATTTGCTAAAGTCAAGGCACCCTCCAATCGTAACAGCGAAAAATCTTGTGGAGTTTTAACATGAATCCTAGTGTAACACTTCAACAGGGAACTTCCATGAATTAGTGGACCCAACACAGATGCCTTTGGGTTTTGACCTACCTCGGAAAACTTGGTCTACCTTTAACAGAATCCACACGAATCATGGCAGATGTGCAGACCACCTTTACAAATGGGGCATGATTGCCTTACCCAGGTGCAACTGTAGATCACCCTGCCAGACAATTAATCACATTACAGTAGAATGTGCTTACATTCTATGTGCATACAATGGAAACCCATCAGACTTCATCCATGCTACACCAAGTGCAGTTGACTGGATAATCAAACTAGACATACAGTTGTAGTCTATTCTTGAGTGTCTCTTTTATGACTGTATTATTATATTTATATATATTAAGGATTAATGTAATGTAACTTTTCATGTGTAAGCCATATGCTAAATAAATAAAATTCAACTGTATGCTAATGATGTTAAATTAGGAGGAGTAATGTTGTTAGAAGAGGATTTAAATGCTGATGCCAGTTGAATGTTGCTAAGTCCAAATGAAGCACTTTGGGAAAGAAAAGAAAACAGTGTATGCTGCACTGTAATGAAGGACCTTTGCTCTGGGAAGTGGATGAGGAAAGAAATCATGGGATATTGGTTGACAGGAAGCTAAAATTATTATTATACAGACACTCCCATGGAGTATGAAGACACACTGCATGAGACCCAAACGATCCACACTATATCTAGTACCTCTCTTGAACTCATTGACAAAGCATTCACAAACTGACTATGGCAAACTAGTCCACTCATTCACCACAACCAAAAAATTTAGTCCTCACACCCATGTTAACCACATTTACTCAATTTCCAGGGATGGTCTCTTGTTTGTCCAACTCTAGCCAAGTGTTGAAATATTTCCTATGCATTAATCTATAAACCCTTTCCTCTTTTTTCAACTAACTTTTGCAACCCACAAATCCTCAATCTACGATCACAGTGGTATTTGAATCATGCCAAGAAATCCAGATGTGTGCAGATGTATCAAGGCCTTAGGAATAATAACTTCTTTTATCTTTGCAAATGAGTGTATTCTTCAATAACCAAGTAATCCATGGTTATTAAAGTAGCTGTGGGCACCTCAGCAATATGCTCTGTGTAATTAAGCCATAATCTAAGAACACCCTTTATTTTCATCAATTTCCTAAAGTATAGGTCCATCTGTTTGTTATGTAGCTTGTAATATTTTGTTATCAAAATGTATAACTTAACATTTTTTCACATTACTGGCTCCCATTATCTTTTGGCCATACTGTTAGCTCATTTAAATCATCCTGCAAGCATTCTAGATCTGATTAACTACTATACTATACAAATTTGCATCATCAGCAAACAACTGACTATCAAGAGACAATTTGCAAAAGTTGTAAGTTACCCAGAAAACTGTCATAACAAAAAAAAGTACAATGAGAAGTTGGTAGTATTAACAATAACTATTTAGACTTACTGCTGGTTTGAACTCATTATTTTATGGGGTTTAATGGAATAAATTCAGCACCCCAGAATCCAGTTCACTACAGAAAAAGAAAATAACAATAGTCTTCCTTTTCTAGATACTCTACTTACAAGTCTCACCAATGGCACCCTTTCTTTCTTAGTTTACAGAAAACCTATCCACATGGGTAGATACATACACAAACTTTCCCCATCATCCCTCCTCTCAACAATATGGTTATCAAAACCCTTGTTAATAGAGCCTCCAAACTCTGTTCTGCTGGGGCTGATCATACTGCTGAGCTCTCGACTTTATTTACCAGACTTCCTGTCCAATAGCTACAATAGCAAAAAAATTTCAACAAATAATTGTTCCTATTATTTACCAAGAATCTATTATTAATAATACATTATTATTAAAATAATTTATTATTAACTAAGAATCCTCAACCATCCTCTATCACTTCCAGGTGTTTACAAAGTTCCTTGAGCCTACAACTTATCTTATTATGATCAAGCAATCTTACTAAATAGCTTAAGGAAATTACAACATACAATAGAATATACATTAAAATAAATTTGAATACATTTCCAATATTTCGGCAACATCACGTTGCCATTTTCACAGGATCTTAAAAACAAGATACGTGCACACAAGCACAACACACAGTAAATGATAACTAAGCAGGAAGCTATTCTTTCTGCTAAAATTCCTGATCATTACCAACTACCCCCCCCCATATCAAAATAATAAATAAATAAAGTATATTTCATTGTAAATGTCTATTTTATTTGAATTTATATGTTCATGTAAACAAAAAATATGAATATGAATTTTGGTCTATCTACTCACTGATGAGACCTCAATAAAGGTTGAAACTGGTCTGGGTAGTGACCTAATTCCATTAATGTAAAACAACATACATCTCCAAGGGCAGTGGTGTTCAACCTTTTTCACTATGCGAGCTACTTTTCTATAAAAAGTTATTCGACGATCTACTCTCTTATATAGATCACATTCCCCCAACCTGATATCTGATTCCACACAAATAAGCAACTAAAAACTTTGTATTTAAAATTTTATTTATCGCTTTTAATTATTTTAATACAACAAAAATATATATATATATATATATATATATATATATTGGAATAAAATATTTCTCTATTTTGGAAAACCAAAGTTAGAAAAAACAACAGATTGATTACAAACTCACAAGTTACAAGAAATGCAGTTGATTAAAAAAAAAAAAAAAGTTGATGTGAAATTTGGCATAGTTTGGACCTCACAATATTTTCATAGTCAAGTTGATATGAAGAAGTGGCCAATCGCAGACAATCATCCAAATGATCATTTGTAATTTGGTTTCTTAATTGATTTTTTTTTTTTTTTTTATGACGGTCATATTTGAAAATGTGGATTCTGACAAGTATGTCGATCCAAAACAGGATAGAATTTTTTGCGCAATATCAGTTAATATTGGGAATTTTACATGTGCATACTTCCAAACGACTTCTATTGATTTTAAATGTAAACTATTCTGAATGTTTATTATCTTAAATTCCACTTCAGCTTGGTTTATATCAAACAGCCCACTAATTTTATTTGAAATTTCTGTGCTGTTCAAGTTTTCTTGAAATGGATTATTGATAAAAGATACAATCATTTCAGTTTTATTAAAATCTTTAAATCTTGAATTTATTTCTTCCTCAACCAATTCTATTTCACGAATAAATTCTTTTAAATCATAGCGAAGCATTTCTTGTTTTTGTTCAAAAAAATTTTAATAAATATGGGAGATGTCTAAATTTGCGGTCATTTATATTTTTCTTTAATAAAATTAAGTATTGTTGGAAAGTTTTTATTGAAGTTAACATGTCAATTACATTTTTATCTCTACCTTGGAACTCTAAATTTAAATTGCTTAATTTTGTACAGAAATCTACTAAAAATGATAAGTGTAACAACCATCTTTTGTCACTCAATTGGGGATAAATATCTCCTTTATCATCAAGAAAATATTTTATATCGTTAATTAATACAAGAAATCTTTCTAAAAATTGACTTCTGTTGAGCCAGCGAACATTATTGTACAACAGAAGTTCCCTACCATCATCTGCCTGTAATTTAAATAACCGCTGTTGCAGGGCTTTTCCTCGAACAGAATTTACAATTTTAAATATAATATCCCAAACATCTTTTGTGTTTAATCTTTTACTACACAGTACTTGTTGCTAAATAATACAGTGGTACGTTAAAAAATTTGGATATTTGTCATCGTTTTTACATAATGAAATGAAGCCCGATTTATTACCTATCATTGCAGGAGCACCATCAGTAGTAATAGAAACAAGTTTAAAAAGCAGAAGTTTGTGTTGTTTCACAACTTCATCAAATGCCGAAAACACCCCCCCCACCTAGTCCTTCCCAATAATGGTATAATTTTCAAAAGTCATTTGATTCATCAAATTGTAATGAAAACGCAACACACTGGTGAATGTCTGACGTTAACCTGACCTGGAAACTTTCCTCCAGCAATTGGAACTCTTCCTTTTGGCAATTTGAAACCTTATCTGCGGCCTAGAAGTAGTCTCTCTTTAGCGACGTATTGAACTGAGAAGCTCCTTTCTGGAAGCATGAAACTCCTCTCTCAAGCAACGTGGATCCAGGCAGTCTCTCTGACGGAGACTCTGGACCAGGCGGCCTCCTCTCTGACAGCAATTCTGGAACCAGGACCCCCCCCCCTTCTGCTTGCTTCAGTCCCTTTTTATTAGGCCTCCTCTGAGACCTCGCATGAAGTTTGGCAATCCCCAAAGAATCAAAATGAGTCTTTCATCTTAAGTTTCAAGTTCGGCACGCCTTTTGCTCTCCTCCGCTTTCTTTCGATTATAAGTTGCCGGCCATCAAAAAGTTGTTTGAACTAACTCTTTCTGACTGATTTCGGAGATGTTTAGGCTTAGAGCCTGCAAGCCTCTCTCATACAAGTTTCAATAACAATCTTTCTAATGCCGCCATGTACAGCTTTGCCGACAAATACATTGCCTTTGTTTTTAACACTCTAACATATTCTTATTAAAGCAGTATATACAATTAGCTTCAAAAGAGCTATTTACAAAATCATCTAATACAAACTATAGCGAGACAAACAAAGTTTATTATTTTTTTTACAATATTCACATGGGAATTAACCTAAGTAAAAAATCAATGTAATGTGCTTTGGAATATTTAATATTTAAGCCACAATCCAGTTTTTACACTTTGCTTATAATCTTATTCACTCGGCTCGCTGCTTGACTTCCACTGATCCAAATTAACTCATTTACCTGGACTCATAACAAAATTACTGATTTGACAATTTTAACGAAAAATAAATAAATAGCAATACACTTAAAGCAAATTAAAAATAATACAAAATAATGATAAATAAAATATGTTTTCAGTTTTAATTAAATTTGTAAGCAAGGAGGAATACACAAGAGATCGACCAAAAATCGCTCTGCGATCGATAGGTTGAACACCCCCCCCCCTGTCCTAGGGGATGAGATTTACATTAGGGAAAATACTAATAGCGATCGTAGCTTTATCCACCTTTGCAACGAGTTACCCAGTATTGTACCAGCCAGGTGTTTGTTCACGCTTGGACTCGCTAACTTTTATAGTTTGCTATATTTGACATGAAACTCTTTGATTTCTATCTTAGTTTTCTTATCCGGCTTTGAAATAATGTGGGATTAAATATCCCCTTAATCTAAAAAAAATATGATTTTTAATAGAAGAAAATTTGGAATAGGTTCCTCTTCATTTCCCATCCATGAAAATCCACATTTCAAGTAATTCGTATCATACTTACGAAGATTTTTCATCTTCTTCCTAGTTGGTTCTCTAGAGATGTCAGACAACACACCCTTATCAATTTCATTTGATCCAGATACAATATAAACATTTCCTTGTTGCTTACAGCTACTTGTATTTGCTATTATTATGTGAGACCTCCGGGGAGCCCAAAGATTCATCGAGGAAGAGTGTGCCAACAGCATCGAATGATTGAATCCCTTCCAACTGCTAACCATGCCCAAACTTGCTTAACTTTTTTCATGAGCCATTAGTAGCAGAGGCTCTACCAACGTTTGCTGGCAATATTGCTCTCTTTTGTACATTTTATAAATCAAGTCTTTAACCAATGGACTTAAGAATTTGAAAGCTAAAGAAATTACTGTATATACTCAAATATATCTCTCACTTTTTTCCCAAAATTAAAGCTAAAAAATCGTGGTGCAAGAATATTGCAGAGATTTTCGGAAACTAAAGTTTTCAGAAAAAAACTGAAATGGTATGCTTACCAAGAAGCTCCTATTTGTTATCGCTACTTTTGGCATCGAGAACAGTTTCCTTGCGTGCATCGTCAAAGTCATCTACCCAAATAGCTTCATCTTTCTCATTATTTCAAGCAAAAATTACCAGTAATTTACAAGATACATAATGAACAATCCATTTTGCAAATGACTAATGAGAAGTAAAAGCAGAGTGCAAAACAGACAGCAATGGTAGGCCAGTAGAGATATAGCAGCTATGAAGTGCATATGATTGGTGCAGTATTAACAAAAGATCGCATGAACCAAAGACAAAAAGCAAGCCAACAGATGAGTTAAAATGCTAATTATCTTCAACTGAGTTCCATAATATCTGAAACACGTTCACTATGTATTTATATATATATATATATACTCTATGTATATACTCAAATATATCTATGTATATACTCAAATATATCTCTCACTTTTTTCCCAAAATTAAAGCTAAAAAATCGTGGTGCAAGAATATTGCAGAGATTTTCGGAAACTAAAGTTTTCAGAAAAAAACTGAAATGGTATGCTTACCAAGAAGCTCCTATTTGTTATCGCTACTTTTGGCATCGAGAACAGTTTCCTTGCGTGCATCGTCAAAGTCATCTACCCAAATAGCTTCATCTTTCTCATTATTTCAAGCAAAAATTACCAGTAATTTACAAGATACATAATGAACAATCCATTTTGCAAATGACTAATGAGAAGTAAAAGCAGAGTGCAAAACAGACAGCAATGGTAGGCCAGTAGAGATATAGCAGCTATGAAGTGCATATGATTGGTGCAGTATCAACAAAAGATCGCATGAACCAAAGACAAAAAGCAAGCCAACAGATGAGTTAAAATGCTAATTATCTTCAACTGAGTTCCATAATATCTGAAACACGTTCACTATGTATTTCTTAGTTAACACGTTCATGACGGGGTGGTGTCAAGCAAAACCATATGTTGCATCTGCAACATATGGTTTTGCTCGATTCCATAAGGCAGTTTCTGTTGGAGGGGGATGCAATTCATTAGTTAGTGCCATTTTTATCCCAGTTGTGTCTAATTGCACTATTTGTTGAGAAATATATTACACAGACTGCAAATGTCTTGTACATTACTCAGTGATACAATAAAAATATTTGTTTTTCTTGCATCTTCAGTATAGTATCGCTGTTGGGGAAGGCGTGTTGTTTACTGCACGGAGTGAGTTACTTTTGTAAAGACATGAACGTCGAGGCGATAGTAACTCGCAATCTGAGTAGAATTCATACATAATATACAACTTATTGAGAAATATATATGTTTAAAAATTTTTTTTCTTAATAATGATTCCATGCGCTAATGATTCATAGCCGAAAATTGCCATGTAGCTCTTGAAGGCCTTTTGGGAAAGATGAAGCTATTTTGCATACCCCTGGGAGTAAGCGTAAAACACTGATCTATACCAATGCCATCTACTACACACCACCACCGCTGGATTTTCACAGACAATCATAAACGTGCATGGCCATGGCAGGAATCAAATCTGCAGCCTTTTGGCTGGAGAAAGAATACACTAACCCCTCAACCAACCAGGCCAGCAATTTTTAATTTACCATCTTCACAAAAAATTGTGCCTAGGTAGCTGAAATTTTTTTACTTGTTCTATAGGTTCTCCATTCACAATGCTGTTGATATTTTCAATGTTTCGGCCTATTTTCATTGTCTTGTTATTTCTGTACTTCCTTCAATTCTAACTGCTGACTTACAACTCCAATAAAGACTAAGTAATGCCTGATATAATGCCCCATTGACATCATAACTATAGCATTTTAAATAGCTTTTCTCTTCATACCATGTCAAACGCCTTTTCCAGATCTACAACACTTAAGAGATCTTTGCTATATTCCCATGATTCCTCAATTATTTGTCTTAAAGTGAAAATCTGATCCTCACAGCGCCTCTATTTGGCATGAATCCAGCTTGTACTTCACCAAGCTTCCCATCCATCCTTCTCAACCATTTCTCAAGTATACTTACATAAATCTTACCAGGTACTCGGTAGGGAAATAACTGTAAGTCTCACATTCAGTTTTATTCCCTTTTTATACATGGGTACTATGGGAGCTCTACTACAATCATCTGGAATTCAGCCCAAGCCTTCTGAACTATGCAGTACCACTACAAAACTTTTATACTGCCACACTTTAGCATTTCTGATCTAATATCATCTACTCCTGCTGCCTTTCCACATTTCAAGCCTTTGATGGCTTTTTCTACTTCAAGAATGGATATGTATTCCTGACTGTATGCCTGTTGAGTGTTTTTTTACCATAGTGCTATAACTGCTTGTTTCATTTAGCAATTTTTCGAAGTAATTACTCTATACTTCTGATCTAATCCTGTGGCTTACTCTCTTGAGAGGTTGCAGCTGATTACTAGGGAAATAGTGATGCAAGGAGGTTTCCCGTTGCCTTCCTTGCAGTATATTTATGACTGTAGCCTGTGTGTTCACGGGTCAGGTTTGCCTGTTTGCGGGATGAAAACCCCAGATAAACTAGCAGAAAAAACTCTGCTGTCCAAGCCTAAGACAGGCTAACTTGACTGAGGAAGATCCTTAAGCTCCTCACGTCGTTGACAGGAATCAAACCTAGAACACTCCTTCCCCAGGTATATGGTTGCGAAGTGCAAAGCCTCTAGGTTAACCGCACAGACTACTCTATACTTAAAGGATATCTTTTTCTCCAGTTTTCATGTCGCCTTTATCATCTCTAATTCCTTTTACAGCACTCTACTCAATTTCTGAGCTTTTTTCGATAGCCTCCTGAATATCTTGCCACCTTCTTGATATTTATTTTTTATGTTCTTGCCAAAGTCCTCCCATAACTTCTCTTTAGCTAGTTTTACAGTGTTTAGCTTTCTTACATTTGTCTCTGTATTCTCTAAGAGCATAAGCTGAATTATTTGCCTGGAACTTTTCATATGCTTTGTTCTTTTCCTCCACTGCCTCTAACTTCCTGTGTCCATCATGGAGTTCGATTTTTCTATCCTTGCAGAAAACCAAGACACCTGTCTCTGGCTGAATCAATCAGTGTTTTCTTCAGGATTTGCTACTGAATCACCAAGGTTTGCTGTTCTCAAACTCTTTCATATTTCTCAAATCATGTTTGTGTATTTTTGTCTACAGTTCACATCTGAGTGCTGTTCAACTTTTATTTGCTTTAGAACATTTTTACATGTTCATCTTTTCAATATGAAATTCAACTTTATCCTGCTAATGGTGATCGTTTCCAATTTCAAATCCTTTGTACACTAGCATCCAGCACCAGTGAGAAAATCTCACTATCAATAATAACATAGTCAATGAGGCTTCTCTGCACGTGAATTTGTGCACATCTTTATGTTGGAACATGGTGTTAGTAATAACCAGTCCATGTCTTGAGCAGAAATCCAACAGGTATTTGTCATCATTAACTTTCCTCTTTACTCCAAATTTGCCCATAATAGAAGGAAAGGACTTCACATCACTTGCCTTAGTATCCCATAATGCAAAGCACACATCCACACCCAGAGGTTCACTTATGGGTCTGGCTCCGACTGATGAGACCTCAATGAATGTCGAAACCAGTCAGGGTAGTGACCTTCCCATATGAATTACCTTACTGGTATGTATAATACTAACTATGCATTATACATACCAGTACAAAGTACATATCCTTACTGGTATGTACTTTGCATTATCTGATACTAAGGTAAGTGATGTGAAGTCATTTCTATATATACCTTCTATATACAAGTTGCCCCAGTCCTGAAAATACTTCAGGTGCAAAATTTGTTTGCTTACACTTGGATAAAGGATTAAACCAAGTATACAATTTCTTGGTATCTTTAATTTACGGTATAACCAAATGGAAAAACTTGAAAGTGTCGAGTTTAGCATACCATTGATATATAACGAATCCAACAATATCGACTGGAGAAGGCAGTATATTACATTACAACGATATATAACACTTGGCAAGTGATACACAGAATCTTATTACAAACATGAAAACCATTCCTTTATTCATTCTCCTCTGTACTGTTACTGTTCGATTTTTATTGCTTTTATTTAATCGACATCATCGTTTTCTATACAGTATTACTATTTGTTTAAGTGCGTCAGAGGAAATACTAATAAGTTAAAGGAAAGAAGCAGGCTAATGTGCGAAATGAAAACCAACTAAGTACAAGTTTAGCAAACGTAACTTTTGATATACCTACAACAGCATAATGCAACGTCTTCCTTCAATATCTTTTGTCTCAAAGAGTAGTGGATTTGTTATTCATCACTTTCAGGTGTTTTTTAAATTAAAGCTCGAATACGGAAAGCGCTCAGAAAAATATCAAACTTTAAACATCTTATTTGGATACATAACTGAAAGAAACGAACATCAATATATGTATCACATACTCAATATAACAAACAATCACAAACCACTGTAACTAAAACATTTACCAAATATCTCGCTTCGAACTTTATCGTTTAGTCCCGCGTTTTTCTTTTATAGCGCCCTCTATAGTCATTTATACTATTTTCGAAGTTTCGTTTTAGGTAATGGTGTGTTGTATGTGTGAATACTTTGAAAACCCGTAATTATTTATATGAATATAAATTATCCCTTGTAATTTTAAGTTGTTTATTCAAATAAATTACATCATCATATGTTTCATGTGACATCAATATGACGTCATTAAGCGGACAACTTCGAAACGTACAAGTGAATCCCATCCCGTGTTAAGTGCCTTAATTCTGTTAATGGTGGAGTGTAAAGAAGTTATTCCAAGGAAAAATAAAATAAAAATAAGCTTTTTAAAGCATTTAAACGTAATTGAATATAGTTTTGGGGTATGTATAAATATTGGTGAGAAAGAAGTTTACTTGCATTCAATCACATTGGATAGGAGTAGTCGCTAATTTAAGAAAAATGCTTTATATTTTTATTGCATGTATGGAAAATTATGTTAGAAGTAATAAACAGTCTAGGCCTAGATGAAAATACGTCACATTCGAAACCTATGTAATAGGGAAGCAAAAGTTAACCAACTCTGGTTTGCAAACACTCGCTTAAATACCTGTTAAAAACGTTATTCTGACATTTTTGTCAACCTTAATGTGGGATCACAACCTTGCTTATCGAAGGACAGAACTGGCCTGAAAAAGGAACTTTGTCTGACAACTCTGGAGAAGGAATATAAATAAAGAAAGTAGGCCAAACTTTGGATGTTAATATTCATTGTCTACCTGCAGTGCCCCCATTGTCATATTTAATTCATAACTGTTACAGTTGATTGTTATGAAATGTCTGAACTGAGTAGATGTTACCGAATCGTCTCTCAGTTGTCGTGCATTCATAATAAAAGCATAGCCCTTATTCTGGTAATTTTCAGGTGAATAATGTGAATGAAAACATTCTTTTCTCTCCTAAGAAAACTTAGCGCTTCCCCTCCACACGTGTTAATTTTTTGCTATCTGTTAATCCACTTCCTCTTTCCTTTATGTTTTGACTAGTTATCCTATATTCTCATTGCCATCAACAACTACTTTCACAAATTTATGCACCATGCCTCTTGGGAATACCTCAATTAGCAAGTTCCTGTGGAGATTCCATAGCTCAGTCAGTGACTAATTCTTAAAAAGATTGCTTACTATCTAGAAAGCAGAGAATCGTTTGACTTGCTTTCCATTTGAGAAATCCTTAGACTGTCTCATATGGCCAGGTTGGCTAAGTGGTTAGCATATCCACTCTAGCCAAAAGGCTGTGGGTTTGAATCCTGCTATGGGCATGAATGTTTGTGATTGTCTGTGAAAATAGTGGTGGTGGGTGGTAGATGGCATTGGTGTAGTTGCAGTTCGTTGTAGCTGGTGGATTGAGTGGCAGCTACCAAGAGCTGTATAGTAGATGCCCTCCCTCGATGAGTCTTTGGAGGTGTCACGTAATAATAATAATATTTTCAAAACAGACAAGCTACAGAGATCTTTACCATTTTATGGTCTACTGTCTACTATTTGTGGTTGGATTGCATAATTTCCTCTCTGGTTATTGATTACATTATCATGTTGGATAATTTTCTTTCTTTAAGCTTCCCTCAAATGCTCGAGTACTTAAGGACTTTTTCATAATTACTGTTTCTCCTATTCATAAATACTCTCACTAATCACAAATCCTATTCATAATGTTGCTAGTGACAGTGCACTCCATTTCTCTTCATTTGACCAATCCTTCAGTGTTCATATATCCTAAACTATCTTCTATAGTCAATGCCTAAAATACTGATTTCCTTGCCATATTTCAGTGGAGTGAAGACCATCTTGTCAACTCTAATGTTATTAAACTTCTATTTCTTGCATAAAAGATCATTATTTATCTCTTACGTTTCGTGATATCCAGATCTCTAGTGCAAGATCGGATCCTTCTTCTTGGGTTGACTTGTATCTCCTGGTATATATGCACATCAGTCATAACCTTCACAATCTCCCAAAACCAAAAAAGTATCTTCTTCCACTCCAGAAGAGTATCTCATCTGAACAACTTCCAACACCATATAAATTGTGAATCTACTCTACTTTAGGATGTTGTTCTTATGTTTGGGCTGTTGTATACTAACATTCCCCTGACACTGCAATATAAGCCTGATACTATGCAGAAGAGAGCAATCTGGTTAATTTATGTTCCATCTCTTGCAGACTCAGCTACTTTATCATATTATCCTTCTATCTTATGTCTCTTCTCTAGGTATTTTCATGGTGCTATTCTGCTTAACTGATTTTACTGGGGAACAGTGGAACATAGAACTTTCCCTTTTCCTAAACAGTCAACACATGAAAAACTGCTGATAAACATTCATGCACTGTCCAGCTTCAAACCCCCTGAATCAGTTTCTTATTCTTCTCACTCATTCTGCTATTTATATGCTTAGAAACAATCTTCCTCACTCGGTTTTCTCTAAGGACCACAACCTCCAGTTATCAAAAATCATATCAGGTTCCTTAGTAAGACCTTGTTTAGTGTGACAATGTGTGATGCTATAAGCTTTGCAGCCTCTTGTATATATGGTTAATAATAAAAAAGCAAAAAAGATGCAACACTACACTCATAGCCTCAGCTGCTTTTGCCTTGCATTTTTTTAGTTATAATTCAGTGGAGGGATACCAATATTAAATATGAATAACAGATCACTCAACAAATATGCATTTGATTGGAACTTCAGCAATCTCCTTGGAGGTCAAAGATTCATCATGGGAGGTCCATTCCATACACTAACTAATAACCAATGTGCAGTATGAAAAGGTTCCATATTACACATGAAACCTTTTCAACATATTCATCACTCTCTAAGCAGTAAAGTTAGTCTTTCTAATCACACACTTCACTCCCCAGGAGTAACTCTGTGTACTCTTTCCTTATGTCATGAACTGAAATTTTCTGCATCTATATGCTGACCTGGTGCAGAGTGGTTATTGTATCAGCAGACTTTGGGTTCAAATCCTGCTAAGCTCATAGATTTCTGTGGCTGTCTTTAGATGGGCGATAAATTTGACCTTTTGGTATGGGACTTTGCTTGAAAAAGATTCAGGCATTGGTGTAGATGATGCGGTTCTCTGTAGTTGGTGGATTGAGTGGGGAGAGGGAGTTGTAGAGCAGGTGCCCTCCCTCAATGAGTCTTTGGACTCCTTGGAGGTGTCATGTAATAATAGTATTTTTCATTTTAAATCAAACCTAGAATGCTTATTTAGCAAAGGAGCAATCCCTATGATTGAACATGCTGGCATTGACCTATGATTTAGGAATTTAAACTATTATGACATAATGCATTTTGAAACACATACCTTGGGATGGGCTTGGAGTACTTCGTGTTCTATCTTCATAAACTTGAAATTTATAAACTTAGCTGAGATAATATTATATTATCAATAAATTGTTTAAAGGCATAAGAAACCGAACAAACATAAAAGAATTATTATTTTTCTGACTGCCATGACTCGTCGCGAGATATCAACACTAGTGAGCACAAAGTCTATCATACCACTCTTTAAAATCAACAGTCTGCACATTCACCACCTTCTCAGGGAATGCATTCCACTCTCCATGCAAAAAATTTACTTTTTAACCTTTTACTCACTACTTCCTTTTGCATTTCCAGGGATAGCCTCTTGTTCCTTTTCCTCATTCTACCATATGAAAAATCACCTCAGCGTTAATACAATAATAACCCTTCAACATTCAACAGGTTAAATGTCTCTATCATATCCCCCCCCCTCCCCTTTTAACTTCTATCCAAACTCTGCAGTTTGCATGCCCTCAGTCTATCTTCATAATCATCATTGTACAGTTTCCCTACATCATTTTTGTTATTCGTCTCTGCACCCTCTCCAAGATTACTTCATCCTTTTCAAATCCTGGAACAGCACATTTTTTTTTATCTCTTGTGGCCAATGTTCTCCTCAACATTGTTGCAATTCTCTGAGCCGTCTTCACAACCTTTGCAATATGTCCTTGGAACTTAAATCTCCATCCACAATCAATCCAAGATCCCTTGCTTCTTTCACACTTCCTCCAGTATAACTCCAACAAGTGAGTATGATACATCCATTCTGTGGATCGTAAATTTTAAAACCTTACATTTAGTTTATTTTTATGGCTCTTTAGCCTATTTTTGTTTAGGATTGCCCTTTTATAGAGTTATTGGCTTTTTACTCAAATTTTAGGACATTACTGATGTTTTATATAGACAGATATATGAAGAATATATAGGTGGAATAATTCGTACATACCTTTGTGGGGTATTGCTGGCTGGCTGCATTCAGCGGCATTCCAGCGATATACATTCATCTACTTCCTTCAACAGTAGATTGAAAGGAAGGAGATTTGAAAAATCTGGGGTAGAGAGAGATGTGGGAGAATTATTGGTGAGGCAAGGGGGTATCTGAACTTTTTGAAAAACTCTAGTTTATTTATATCATTTTTAAAAGAGAATACTTTGGGATGGGGTGAAAATAGAAATTTTTTGGGAAAGGATATGGTGGGATAAGATCAGAGGTAGGAGTAACGGGATGTGATCCGTTTTGACAGTTCATCGTCTTCAGAGCTTGTGGGAGAAAGTGGAGGCAATGCCATGTCAGCTTGGTGTTTCTGTGTTTGGTGTATCTGTGTTGTTTCTTATTGGTCGGAGTCGTGACCTAATTTTTATGTTGTGGAGCTTCCAACTTTTGGAGATTATGTAGGGCTGGTGGAATTTTATTGAGTTTTTCTCACATTTTATGGCTATCATTTCCGATATTTTCCAAATCCCCTTCTTTTCAATCATCCTTCCTTCAACAGCAGATGAACATATATAGCCACATGCCACTGAATAAGAAGACAGCCAGCAGCACCCCCACAAAGGTTTGTCAGAATTATTCCTTGGTATATTGTAGACAGATATATGAAGAATATATATCCCTATATATTCTTCATATATCTGTCTATATAAAACATCAGTAATGCTCTAAAATTTGAGTAAAAAGCCAATGACATTATAAAAGGAACACTCCTAAACAAAAATAAGCTAAATAGCCATAAGAATAATATTTGCTTAGAGGAATTTAACATAGGAATTTTCCCAGAAATACTATCTTACATTTAGTTCCATTAAACTGGCATCCCAAAGCATTTCCCCACCCTTTCATCTTATTCAGATCCTCTTGAAGAGCAAAAACATCAGCACTATTACTAATAACCCTCCCAAGCTTCACATCATCTGCAAACAACTGAACATCTCCCTGTAGTCCTGCGATGATATCATTGACATAAAAATTGAACAGCAATGGTCCCAGAACTAAACCTTGTGGAAATCCACTTGTAACCTTTATACTCCTTTATACCTTCCCGTATGCAACTCTCTGATATCTATCAGAGAGCCAATCACCAATTCAGTCTTCTAAACTGGTATAATGCAACTTAAAAATCGATTCGTTGTGTGCACCCTGTCAAATGCTTCGGAAAAATCCAAAAATAATGACTTCATCCACTCTCTTGTTACTATTGCTATTGTAAAAGGCACTAAAATGAGTGCCATTTAACAAATCCATGCTGTCCTGCATAAATAATATTACCCCCCATCTGGTGAATTCTGTATATGAGTTCTTACCAATTTCTCCAAAATATTAACTGCAGAAGAAATACTAACAGGCCTATGGTTTGATGCCTCCATTTTACCACCATGATTATGCAATGTTACTATCTTAAACTGTTTCCACTCTCTAAGAACCTGCCCCATTACGAGACTTTCATTAAACAACACAGTTAGTTCCATAGCACATTCCCTTAAAAGACGTGAAATTCCATCTAGTTGCACTGCCTTATTGACAATTAGTGTACTCAGTATTTAGAATACATTCTCTTCATTCACTTCACATCTCATCATCCTTGTAGGAATAAAGCCAGTAGTACCAAGATGAACACTTTAATAAAGTGATTCCCATCATCTGCTGTGGTCACGTGATTCCCATCTCCATCCTTCAAGATGACACATCCACTATCATTTTTCTTCCTACTCCCCACAGTCAAAACACTCCTTGGATTGCAGCCAGGCTCCTCTCATATTCTAATTTTTCTCTTCTAACTTTTCTACTTTCCTTGAGCCTTATATTCCTTATTTAACTGTTCTTCAACTTTATATTCTTTATTCAACTGTTCTTCAACTTTATATTCCTTCAATGATCTTTATTTCTCCTTTTATTCCTTTTGTCATCTATTTGACTCCAAACTGCTTTATCTTCTTCCTCACTCAAGGTATGTAATCTCTCTCATTGCTGTCACCAATTTTTTCTCAAGTATCTCCCATTCACTCACAACCTCTCTTAAATTCTTTCATTCACTGCTGCTGCAAGTTGTGCAGTGAATGAAATTTTCTAAGTCTATGATAGTCACTTGCATGATAATTCCACTTAAATTCCTTCTGTTCTAATAACTCCAAAGATATTCATCCTCTATGTCAGGAATACATGGTCATTCCCACCAACGGGAGGGCAAGTATGTCATCTCAGTCACAAACATGTCATCTGATGCTGCGACCAAATCCAGAACTCTCGATCCTCATGTTCCCTCCACCACATGCTGTTTATATCACTATAGTTGAAGTCCCCCATAATGATCACTTGCCAAACTAATTTCTCCAAACGTTTCTTGTTCATGGGGTGCTTAAGGGTCAAAGCTATATAATTGAGAGGAAACCTCCACATTGCCTTTAAAGGAATACGGAGAGCTGATCAGGGCTTCTGACCTAATGTCCAATCCTCACCTTCTCGTGGTTCATCCTGTTAAGTATCTACCTGGATACTAAACGAATGAGGATGCGATTGCAATTTGGGATTTAGAAGACCAAATTGTATTCTTATTGGCTTAAACCAAAATATCAAATGATGGTACAACATGACAGAATTTCATGGTGGCTGGGGTGTCACCCGGTTAAACAAGACCCCCAATTGTTTTTGCCAGGGAACCAGGCAAACTGTGAAAAGTCAGCTACTGGAACAAATCCTAAAACCCACCCCAACTCAATATCACGAGTTCAAGATCAGTACAATCAACATAAGAAGCCTGAATGGTAAAGAAATGGAGCTAGCTGAGGAATTGGATAAGTACCAGATCGACATAATAGGGGTGACTGAAACAAAAAAAAGCAAAAACTGGTGAGATCTTTCTGAGCAATAAATACAAAATGTTATAATCAGGCAATGACAATCATTGCCTGAATATAACAATCATGGAAAACAAGGAGTAGCCATAGTATTCAACACTAAATACAAGGCTAATCTTCTTCAATGGCAGGCAATCTCAAGTAGAGTGATGTGGGTAATATCAGAATGGGGAACTGAACAATGAGACTTATTTAAGCCTATGGTCCCACAGAAGGTTCTACTAAGGTAGAAGTGGAGGAATTTTTTGAGGCTTTAGAGAAAGCAATTGACATATTGAAAAAGGTGGTCCTCTTTGGGGGATCTAAATGGCAGAGTAGGAAATGATTGTGAGATATACAAAAATATTTTGGGAAAATTTGGAGAAAAGAGCAAAGCTAATAATAATGGCAAATATCTGTTGGATTTCTGCTCAGGACATGGACTGGTTATTACTAACACAATGTTCCAACATAAAAATGTGCAGAAATTCACATGTAGAGAAGAGGCTAGGAATAAAAAAAAGTCTCACTATGTTATTGTTGATAGCGATATTTTCCCTCTAGTGCAGTACACCAGAGTGTACAGAGGATTCAAAATTGGAGGTGATCACCATTTAGTCTTGAGCAGGATAAAATTGAATTTCATATTGAAAAGAATAACATATAAGAAAGTTTTAAAGTGAATAAAAGTTGAGCAGCTTTCAGATGTGAACTGCAGACTAAAATACACAAACATAATTGAAGAAAAAAATGAAAGAGGTTTGAGAACAGGAACCAAACCTTGGAGATTCATTGGCAAGCCCTGAGGAAAACACTGATTAATTCAAGCAGAGAGGCATGTGATGAGGTTGTCTGTAAAGATAGAAATTTCTGAAATCCATGGTGGTCACAGGAAGTTAAAGAGGCATTGAAATAAAAGAAGACAGCATATCAAAAGTTCCTTTTAAATAAGTCAACTTGTGCTCTCAGAGAATATAGAGATAAATGTAAAACTAGCTAAACAAGTCATAGGAAGACTTTGGTAAGAACATTGAAAATAAATATCAAGAAGGTGGTAAGATATTCTGGAGGTTGTTGAAGAAGTGCACAAATGTAAGAAAGAGTGTTGTAAAAGGAATTAGATGATAAAGTGACATGAAAACAGGAGAAAAAGATATCCTTGATGTATGGAGTAATTACTTCAAAAAATTACTAAATGAAACAATCATTGATGACAACACAGTGTTAAAAACACTGACCAGGCATGCAGTCAGGAATACATATCCATACTTGAAGTAGAAAAAGCCATCAAAAGCCTGAAACGTGGAAAGACAGCTGGAGTAGATGATATTCAACCAGAAATGCACAAGTATGGAGGTATAAAAGTCTTACAGTGGCTTCACTGCATTGTTTAGGACCGGACAGAGGGATGAATTCCAGATGATTGGTGTAGAGCTCTCATATTACCCATATATAAGAAGGGAAATAAAACTGAATGTGAGAATTACAGAGGTATTTCTGTACTGATTGTTTCTGGTAAGATATATCCAAGTACTTGAGAAACAGTTAAGCAGGATGAAAAGCTTTTTGAAGAACAAGCTGGATTCAAGCCAAATAGATGCTGGAGGATCAGATTTTCACTTTACGACAGATAGATGAGAAATCACGATAATGTAACAAAGATCTGTATTTAAGTTTTGTGGATCTGGAAATGGCATGTGACAAGGTGCCATGAGAGAAGCTATTCGAAACGATACAGTTATATGGTATCAATGGGACATTATATCAAGGTATACTTAGTCGTTATTTGAGTTGTAAGTCAGAAGGAAGTACAGGAAGGTGGTTTAATATTAAATCTGGTGTGAGACAAGGATGTACGTTATTCCCTCTGTTATTCATTATCTTTATGGATCACATTATGAAGGAAAGTGGTATTAAACCTGGTATCAAAATTAGAGATATTAATCTGAGCTCTTTGCTTTATGCGAATGATGTTATACTTCTAAATAAATCTCTACAAGTCTGCAAGATTCCCTGACTAAATTGAATAACTATTGTAGTAGATATGAAGGTCAGCATTAAAAAGACAAAGAATATATACAGAAACATTGAAAATAACTGCATCGTGAATGGAGAACCGATAGAACAAGTAAAATATTTCAGCTATTTAAGCATGAGTTTTAGTGAAGATGATAAATTAAATATGGAAATAGAACAGAATCAACAAAGCTGGTATGATAGGCAGTCAGCTGAATAAATTTATATGGAATAAGAGAGAAATTAGCCCAAGCACTAAATTATCTATATACAGGACAGTGTTCAAGCCAATTTTAACTTATGGATCTGAGATCTGGGTGAGAAGTAAAACACTTGACAAAAGACTATAGACTGCAGATATGAGAGTCCTCTGAAAGATTAGGGGCATGAATAGATGGCATCAATGGCAATATCATATTAAAAACGAGGATATTAGGAAAGAACTTGCCACTGTCAGCATTCAGGAATGTGTTAGCAGAGCTAATCTCGGGTGGTATGGTCACTTATACAGAATGGGAGAGAAAAGATTAGCCAAACAAGTGTTCTCTGCCATGTTGCAAGAAAAAAAGACCCAGAGGAACACCAAGAAATAGGTGGATTGATACAGTAGAAGATAGAAATATAAGATCTGGTAATGTTGGAGTCTTGATAGCTAACAGATTGATTTGCAGGAAAATTGTAGATTGGAAGTTAGTAATGATGTAAATTTTTCATGTAATACTATCATATCCTGTACACCCCTTGAGGGCATATATCAGGGATTTGATGATGTTTCTTGCATCCCGCTAAATATCTTGTCACATAAACATCCGTCTTACACTATATACTCTCCAAGCCATTAGTGTTATTTCCACTGTGATTCTCTGCCATGTGAGCGCACAATTCATCTCCTATCACGAGTAACATTTCATCACCACGTTGAGCTTCACTATCCTGCCAAAATATGCTATGCCCTTCAATTTCTATTCCTGTTAGAGCATCTTCCTCAGTTAACTAAGTTTCACTGATATCAACAACCTTGTGATGGAATGAGTCATTCAGTGCCACAAACTCATTCCCTTTATTCTTAGTGCTGCTAGGATTTGTATACATAAAAACCAGTATATTGCCAGCCTTCTCATAGCCATTATTACTCCCTTAATTCAAATGCAATCCAACTCTTGCACACTGCTCCCTTCTATCAAATGTACTCCACACATTCACATATTCCAGATCCCTTTATCTGCACATTCTCACTGTCATCTCATTCATCATCACTGATTTTTTCCACTCTATATTATCATACTGGGGCAACACATATCTTTCCTTAGACACATTTCTGCTGCACTGTGTCTAACATCGACCTCAAATGTTTCACACTACCTCTCAAGTCACTCATCCCAACCATATCCACAGTTTCACCCCATCATTGGTACCATTGCCCTACAATCTTCTGTATTCCATCAGGCAAGTGCTCCTCTGGCACTGTACTTTGCATCCCCCCCCCCCTGAATCAGCAAGTCTTCATACATGACACTCCAAACAGATTCATTCATCCTTTCACTGGCATCCCTGACTTTTACGGCTTCCACTCTCTCTCCTTTCTCTCTTTCTTCCTATAAAATATGAATGTTAGAAATACCTTGGCACTGATGAAAAAACAGAAAAAGGATGAATAATGCAGGCAATTAATTTTAAACCTCTAAAAGGAGGAATCAATAAAACAATGTTGCATAATTATGGTGTATGAGCCATTTCAATGTGTCATCTTCAGAAGTGCAAACAGTGCTCTACTGAAGGAAAGAATGAGAGATGGGGAAAAAACCTGCACATCTCTCATCATCTTCTCATGTGTGCACCACTTTGGACACTAAGGTTTGAACGGTATTCAAAAACTGACAGATTTGGGATTTCTGTAGAGTTAGTAGATAGCCAGCCTGGTTAGCCGAGTGGTTAGCGTATACACTCTCCAACCGAAAGGTTGCTGGTTCAAATCACAGACAATCACAAACATCTGTGGGCATGGATGTTTGTGATTGTCTGTGAAAATAGTGGTGGTAGTCAGTGGTAGATGGCGCTGGTAGAGTGGTGGAGACGGAGAGTTGTAGAGCAGGTGCCCTCCCTCGACGAGTCTTTGGACTCGCTGGATGTGTTATGTAATAATAATAATAATAAATGGGTGAAAACTAGCATCTTGAGCAGAAAATAATGCATAGTTATACTGATGTGATGTGTTACACTATGTTGAGAGAGGCTGGAGGTAATTGTCAGTCCAAGTATAGAGAGAGAGAGATGATTATTCCTTTAATAATCAAGTAAAAAAATATTGGATGATTAGCTCTGACATGCTTTTTAATTCATGTTAGTCTACTGAGAGTACATCTAGCATTTCCCTGTGGTAGGCACCACCTGAGAAGTGGGTTTGGATTTTTTTCCAACCACGATTATCATAAAACTTAATAGTGACAATTAGTGATAACTAATTGTCACTATTTATTATTTATTACATTATCACAATAGTGATAATGTAACAATTAATTATTTACCTTCAGTTTGATTCAGATCCACCATTTACAAGATGTTATGCCTTGTTCTTATCTATTCCCATTGTTCCATCCTTTCTTTTAGGCTTACACATTGATCCGAATACATTTTGGAAAATTATGGAGACAACTACCGTGTTTGACTAAAACTTTAGTTTAACATAAACTAAAATCCACTTTCAAAGTTTCGACCTTTATATCAAGGTCATCTTCTGGAGCATATGCACTATATACAGAAAACAAGCCACGCTACAATCTACATGGTTTGTTAAAATTACTGACCAACCGTTACAACAATTATTGGCCTAACCTGGCGAAAAAAATAAAATAAGAAATGAAAAATAAAAATATACATCAATGCTAGAGTCCTATTATTAATTTTATCTACAATGCAACTTTACTGGTTGTAAAATTACTATGCAGCAACAACAAGTCTATATGTGTGTGTGTGTGTGTGTATATATATATATATTTATTAACACCATGATCATACATATACATTCCAACCAGTTGGTATGGAATGGTTTCCAATACTGGCTGAAGGTTGCCTAGAGTCCTGACATATGCTGGATACTGCGTATCTGGTTGGGCTGAATGTGTGCCATCCAGATTCCTGAAATTTTCATGCTGCCATTATTGTTAATATTTGGGTGGTTTATCAGAATTTCGCAGGCTACCTTAAATTTTCTTTCATACCAAATTTTTGTGTGGTGTAAAGAGCAGGTACTTTTTCAGTTGATTTGGTGTAAGGTGTTGAGAGCGTGATCTGAGAGGTCTGCTTCACCAAAATGGTTATATTTGATGTGTCTTATGTGTTCTTTCTTACATCCACAGGTGTGGATGCAATAAACTCCAGGATGTGCTAATGGGAGGAGAGCACCCTTAGAGGAGTTGAATATGTTTTTAAGTTTAGTCGGTGGTTTAAAGGTTTCATTGAGGTTATAATGGCGTAGGATTCTGTTGATTTTTTCTGATAACCCTTTAATGTATGAGATGGCTATGGTTTTACTGTAGTCTAGATTCTTTTTTGTTGATGTTTTATGTAGTATTTTATTGATAGTATTTTTGTTATAGCCATTATTTATGAATGTGTCGCTGATGATTTTTAGTTCCTGTTTCAGAGCTTGCTGGTTGGAGCAAATTGTTATAGCTCTGTTTTTAAGGGTGTTAATGATTCCATATTTTTGTGATGGGTGGTGGTATGAATTAGCATGTATGTATTGGCCAATGTGTGTCGTTTTGCAATAGACTGTGAAGGATAGACTGCCTGAAGGAAGACGTGTGACCTATCTAGGAATGGGAGCAAGTTCTGATTTTCAATTTCGATGGTAAATTGTACGCGTTCATGTTGCTTGTTCAGGTGGCTAAAGAATGTGTTTAGCATTTGTCTCTCATGCGGCCAGATAATGAACACATCATCAACGTATCTAAGCCACGCTGTAGGTTTTAGAGTGGCAGAATCAAGAGCACTTTGTTCAAAAGTTTCCATATAGAAGTTATGGAAACTTTTTTGGGGGGAGATAGTGGTGAGCCCATTGCTGTACCTTCTTTTTGTAGGTAAAATTTATTTTGCCACATGAGGTAACGGGACTGTAGTACGTGGACAAAGAGGGCCGTAATGTCAGGCAGAAATTTGTTCCGTAGTAGAAGGATTGTTTCATTGATTGGGACAACCAGTAAATAATATTAATAATAGGACGCTAACATTGATGTATATTTTTATTTTTCATTTCATTTCATATTTTATTTTATTTTATTTTTTTTTTCGTCAGAGGTCAAGGAAATAATTGTTGTAACGGTTGGTCAGTAACTTTAACAAACCATGTAGATTATAGTGTAGCTTGTTTTCTGTATATAGTGCATATGCTCCAGAACCTTGATATAAAGGTCGAAACGTCGAAAGTGGATTTTAGTTTATATTAAACTAAAGTTTTACTTAAGCACGGTAGTTGTCTCCATAATTTTCCAAAATGTATTCCCTTTGTTCCAATTAAAAATTGAGACAATGAAAGACAATGAAAAAGAAAGATCACTTGTCAGATGCCTTTGCATAGTCTATTAGTAATACAGTGTAGCCATTTCATATACCCAATAATAAGGAATGACCCACTTTCACAAAATCCATCCCCCTCCCACCAACTTTCATCCATTTAAAAATTTTGGCTTTAACTTTTTCAGTAACTTGCCATTCTCAAGACAGTTATCCATGTATAATTTGTTTGTGTATATACATGCATATACACAATACAATATACACTATAATGTATATTGTACAATGCTGATGGACTGCATTTAAATGGTTTTGGTGTTAGGTGTCTAGAGAAAGCTTTGTTCCCTGAACATGCAAGCATAAATTCAGGAAATCTTAAGCAATCACGGTGGAAGCAAGTGAGTTTGTGTGAAGGCACCCATCAGGTGGGTGGGTGTGAGAATGACTAAGTGCAGAATCTACTCTCTCAGGCAAAAATATTGAATAGGATAGTCAATTCAGAAAGTAAAGTGGTGGGGGCCTAAAGAGAATATGCAGTTTCTATATACTAATGCCAGAAGTAACAGGAACAAGAGGCAGGAGTTTTTGGTATTGGTTAGTGCAACCTTGCCAAAAGTTATAGGCATTAGTGAGACTTGGCTAACAGCTGATGATGTAGTTACAAGAATAGAATGTGAAGCATTTATTTTCAGGAAAGATAGGATGGGGGAGGAGTACTGCTGATGATAGCAGATGAATTGCAACCAAAAAGAATGGGAAATAGGCAGGAGGGTGGCTTTTCATTTAAAGTAGTCTGGTGTGAGATTAATGCCAACAAGACAAAGTATGCAGTTGGTTGTTGCTATAGGCCAGGGAGTTCCAGACATGATATGGATGACATGCATTGCTAAATTAATACAATGAGTACAGGTCAAGTGACGATTATGAGGGACTTCAACTATGGAGATATAGACTGGAAGGAAGAAAGAAAGGCAGGAAGGAAATAAAATTTATACACCTACTAAGAGATAATTACTTAGGCAGCATGTGATGGAGGGGACTATGGATGGGAGAGTATTTATTGGACTGGCCATAGGATCAGAAGAGCTATCCGTAACCAAGGTGACCACGGTGGCCTTAACTTGGGAGATTTTAAAACATGAGGAATATTCTGTCAAGAAGGGGTATATGTGAAACTACAAGGCAGGTGATTATGACGAACTTAGGAAGAAACTTAAATCTGTGTCATGGCATGAAACACTGCGTAGTAAGGATGTTAGTAGTGAATGGGATATAGTTAAGGGGCATCTAGAGCAAGCAATATTGAATTCTATACCTGAGATAAGGAGGGTTAATCAGGTAGGAGTTAGAGGGGTGAGTAATATTAAGCATGAGTTGCTGCAGCAGAAGAAAATGCTGTGGAGGGTATATAAAGAGACCAGCAAAGTCATGAACAGTACAAAGCTCAGGCAAGAAAGGTGACCAGCATGACAAGGAAGACAAAATCAGATTATGAGAAGAATCTAGCCAAGCAGGTCAAGAGTTATTTTGTTATGTGACAAGTAAGAGGAAGAATGACTCTCGAAGATTTACCTTAATAAGTGATTGTGGTCATGAGGAAACAGAAACAAATTAAATAGTTGAGTTACTTAGTAACTACTTTTCAAGGGTATATCATCCTAGTGAGGTTACTGCTTTAACATATATGGTGGACACTAATGTGGAAACAGGTGGATGAATTGATGGTTCTTAGGATATTGCAGAGTCTCAATATAAATATTGCTGTGGGATTAGATGTGATATCAGCTAGGGTTTTGCAAGAATGTGCAAAGGAACTGGCAGTGCCTCTGACTAGGCTCCTTAAGCTCTGGTAGAGTTCCAAGAGCGTGGAAAGAGGGCAGAATAATTCCCCTGCATAAGACTGTAGCAAATTATTGACCAATCACTATCTCAGGCTTGGTGGTAAAAGTACTAGAAAATTGGTAAAAAAAGAGAATTCAAGAATGGGTAGATAAAAATATGATACTGTATGAGTTTCAACATGCTTTGTGAAGGGTTGGTCATGCCTTAGTAATTTACTAAGTTATATTAATAATTATAACTTTATAATATACGTTATAAAGTTATATTAGTAATTATAACTTTTTATAATAGAGTAACAGCTGAGTCGGATAATGGAAATGGCTACACAATGATTTTGCAAAGGCATTTGACAGAATACCGCATGGAATTCTGTTATGCAAATTAGAATAAATGGGGACCGATATGACACTAGTAAGTGGATAAGAAGGCGGCTTCTGGAAATATAAAAAAGTGGTGTATGGAGAAGCACAATGGAGTCAAAAACAGGTGACTTGTGGTGTGCTGCAGGGTTCAGTGCTAGGACTATTGCTGTTTAATTTTTATGTAAATGATATAGGAAATTATCTGAAAGGAAGTATTCAGTTGTTTGCTAATGATGCAAAATTAGATAGAGTAATAGTTAATCAAGGCAATATGGTGAGCTTGCAGAACAATTTAAATAGGCTGTCAGTATGGGCAAAAGCTAATGAGTGCCAGTTTAATGTGGAAAAATATAAAGTTATGCATTTTGGGACAAATAGATTCCAAGCCATGTATCGCATTGATGGCACTGTAATCCAGGAAATAGATGAAGCTAGAGATTTAATGGTAGAGAGAGAGTGTGTTAAAAGTTTAGAGAACATATTGCTAAGGTAACCCATATGGTTACTTGGCTATTGAAGAATAGATTAACAAGTAGAAATACGGAAGTTGTTATTCATCTTTGTAAGACTTTGATATGCCCACATCTGGACTACTGGGCTCAAGTCTGGTTCACTGGGTTACTTGGGGGGGGGGATGAGAAAGCAGTGGAGATTATTCAGAGGCGAGTGACCAAGATTATTATTATCATTATAAGTATCTCCATGGAGTCAGTACACTCATCGTGGGAGATCCAAACTCTCAAAACAATATCTATCATATCTCTTCTTGAATTCATTTACAGACGAACTCACACCCAGGAATCCAAATGTGATAGTATCACTGCTTTATAAATGGGAATAATATCCTCTTTATCTCTGATTGATAGTGTATTCTTCAATAACCAAGTAATCCTATGTGCAATCTTGGACACCTTAGCAATGTGTCCTCTGAACTTCAACTCCCTATCCACCAACACCCTCAAGTCCCTAGCCTCATCAATCTCTTGGCGTACTGTTCCATCAGTGTAGTACACAGCTGGTAATCTTTTAATCCCAAAATACATAATTTTCCACATTGAACTGACATCCATTACCTTTTGTCAATTTTGCCAGCTTATTTAAATCATCCTGCAAAATCTCAACATCGGCTTGATTTATTATTGCGCAAAAAAACTTTGCAGCATCAGCCAAGAACTCAATATCTCCCTTCAAGCTATTTCCTATGTCATTTATGTACAAAAGATGGTGAGTGATCTATGGAATGTTCCCTATGAGGATAGATTGAAGCTGTGTGTGGATTACAAAAGTTGGTTGATAGGAGAAGAAGAGGGGATACAATAGAAACATTTAAATTGCTTAAATTAAGTGGCTGCTTAAGAGTCAAAGCTGTATGACTGAGAGGAGACCTACACATAGCCTTTAAAGGAATGTGAAGAACCGAGCAGGGCTTCTGACCTAATGACTAATCCTCACTTTCTCGTGGTGCACCCTGTTGGGTATCTACCTGGATACTGAATGAACGAGGATGGGCTGGCAATTTGAGACTTAGCTGACCAAATTGTATTCTTATTGGTTTAAACCACAATATAAATGATGGTACAACATGACAGAATTTCATGCCGGCTGGGGCGTGGCCCGGTTAAACAAGACGCCCATTGTTTTCGCCAGGGAACCACGGTGAACAGTGAATATCATCTGCTTGAACAAATCCTAAAATACACCCCGACTCAATATCACCAGAATTGGAGATCGGTGCTATCAACATAAGAAGCCTGAATGGCAAAGAAATGGAGCTAGCTGAGGAATTAGATAATTACCAGATCGTCACAATAGGGGTGACTGAAAAAACAAAAAAGACAAAAACTGGTGAGATCTTTCTGAGCAATAAATACAAAATGTTATATTCAGGCAATGACAATCAAGGAAAAGAAGGAGTAGCCATAGTATTCAACACTAGATACGAGGCTAATCTTCTTGAATGGCAGGCAATTTCAAGTAGAGTGATGTGGGCAAATATTTGTGCCTATAGTCCCACTAAGGTAGAAGTGGAGGAATTTTTTGAGATTTTAGAGAAAGCAACTGACACAATGAAAAAGGAAAAGTTGGTTCTTGTTGGGGATCTAAATAGCAGAGTAGGAAATGATTGTCAAATATACAAAAATATTTTGAGAAAATTTGGAGAAAAGAGCAAAGCTAATAATAATGTCAAATACTTGTTGGATTTCTGCTCAGGACATGGACTGATTAATTCTAACACCATGTTCCAACATAAAAATGTGCGCAGATTCACATGACGAGAGGAGGCAAGAAATAAGTAAAGTCTCATTGACTATATTATTGTTAATAGTGATGTTTTCTCTCTGGTGCAGGACACTAGAGTGTACAGAGGATTTGAAATTGGAAGTGTTCACCAGTCTTAAGCAGGAATTGAATTTCATATTGAAAAGAAGAACATGTAAGAAAGTTTTAAAATGAATAAAAGTTGAGCAGCTATCAGATGTGAACTGTAGACTAAAATATACAAATATTATTGAAGAAAAAATGAAAGTTTGAGAACAGGAATCAAACCTTGGTAATTCAGAGGCAAGCTCTGAAGAAAACATTAATTGATTCTGCCAGAGAAGCATATGGTGAGGTTGTCTGCAAGGATACAAAAATCAGAACTCCCTGGTGGACACAGGAAGTTAAAGAGGCAGTGAAGGAAAAGAAGAAAGCATATCAAAAGTTCCTGGGAAATAAGTATGCTTGTGCTCTTCAAGAATACAGAGACAAATGTAAGAAAGCTAAACACTTTGTAAAACTAGCTAAACAAAATTCATGGAAAGACTTTGGTGAGAACATAGAAAATAGATATGAAGAAGGTGGCAAGATATTCTGGAGGTTGTTGAAGAAGCTTAGAAATGGAGGAAAGAGTGCTGAAAAAGGAATTAGAGATGATAAAGGAGATATGAAAACTGGAGAAAAGATATCCTTGAAGTATGGAGTAATTACTTAGACAAAATTGCTAAATGGAACAATCATTGATGACAACACAGTGTTAAAAATACTGACCAGGCATGCTGTCAAGAATACATATCCATACTTATAGTAGAAAAAGCCATCAAAAGTCTAAAATGTGGAAAGGCAGCTGGAGTAGATGATATTATTATTATTATTATTACCCCAAGACCTCATGGAGTCTAAGACTCATCTGGGTGGTCCTTTTATCACACACACACATATCTCATCTTATGGTGTCTTAAACACACTCAAAATCCTTGTAGACACCACACTTTTAGGCAAGGCATTCCAATCATTCACAACTCTGCACGAAAACACCTGCCTCTTACTCCCCTACTCACACCCTCTTTATACAGTTTCCAGGGATGACATCTGGTTCTCTCCTGATCTCCCACTATTCTCTGTAGACCATCTCCACCATTGATCCTATAACAACCCCTTACCAACTTGTAGGTCTCTCTCATATCTCCCCCTCTTCCTCCTGTCCACCAGACTCTGCAAATTACATCTTCTCAATCTTTCCTCATAATCAGCATTCCAGAGGTCAGAAACTACCTTAGTCATTCGCCTTTGGACCCTCTACAACATCTCTTCATCCTTCTGAAAACCTGGTGACCAAATCTGGGCACAATAGTCCATATGTGGCCTGATCAAAGCCTTATACAACGGAACAAGAATCTCCCTACTTCTACACGTCAGTGTCCTCTGCATCATTCCCAGAAGCCTTTGTGTTGTCTTCACGATTTTCGCGATGTGTCCCCTAAATTTTAGATCCTTATCCTCTATCACCCCCAGATCTCTTATTTCCTCTACCTCCAACAATATATTTTCACCAAGCATAAATTCTGCATCCCATCTTTGTTTTCCAAATTTTAAAACCTTACAATTTGCAGCATTGAACTCGAATCCCCATTTCTGTGCCTAATCACGCAATTTAATCAAGTCTTCTTGTAAGGCCACAACATCTTCACTACTCTTTGTGGTTCATCCTAACTTTGCATCATCTGCAAACAACTGAATATCTCCATCCAAATCTTCGCCGATGTCTTTAATATACAAGTTAAACAGTAATGGCCCTAAAATAGACCCCTGAGGCACTCCACTAGTGACTTTCCTTTTCCTGGATATCGCACCCCCAAACACAACTTGTTGATACCTATCAGATAGCCAGTCTCCAATCCAGTGCACTAATCTAATATCCAATCCCCATCTGCTCTAATTTGACTGTCAACTTATCATGAGGTACTCTATCAAAAGCCTCTGCGAATCCAAGTATATTACTGTGTATCCTTCTCCTCTGTCCAAGGAAGCAGTCAGTTTATTGTAATAAGTAAGTAGATTACTAAAACATGACCTCCCTTTAGCAAATCCATGTTGTCCATCAAAGATAATACCATTGTTGTCAACCCAACTGTGGATTCTAGTTCTCACAAGCTTCCTCCAACAACTTAACCACAATACCTGACACAGAGATAGGCCTATAGTTTGATGCTCGAGTTCGATCACCTCCTTTATGAAGTGGCACAATCTTGTCCTCCTTCCACTCCTTAGGAACTTGACCAAGTGCAAGACTCGTATTTAAAAAAATGTCAAGGTAGGTGGCAACTCCCTTGTATTTTCCTTCAGAATATTCGGTGATATATTATCAAGTCCCACAGCCTTATTTACATCTAGTTTACTCAACTCTCCAAACACCTCTTGCTCACTTGCAGTCAGTCTCTTCTTCCCGTCATCAACTGCTCTCAATCACTCCATGAAGTCACGTTCACAAGATTGAAAGATCTTTATGAACTGCTTATTAAGTATCTCCACCACACATTCTGCATCAGCTGTCTTTATACCATTTTCTCCAATCAGTGTCATCCTTCCATAATCATTCTTTCTTTTGCTGGCTACATATCAAAAGAACTCCCTAGGATTCTTTTTGGCTTCATTAGCTAACTGCTGTTCATACATCTCTTTAGTTATTCTCACCAACCAAGTCACCCTCCTTGCCAGGTCTTTGTAGATCTCATGAAATTGGTTATTTCCACTTCTCGTATGCTGCCTCCACAAAGCCCTTTTTCTCTGTATTGCATGCTTAATCTCTTTATTCATCCATCTCACACCTATCTTATTTAACCTTCTCACCATTGGAATACATTTAGACTTTGCATCTACTAGATAGTTTTTGAAAATCCCCCAAGCTGCATTGATCTCTTTTCCAGCTACCTCCTCATTCCATGCTACACCTGCAAGCTGTCTCCTGAGCCCTTCATAATCACCCCCCCCCCCTTGTAGTTCCACATATACCCTTTTTTCACAGGGGTCCTTGTACTGCTGGCAACCACTCAAGTAATCACCTCATGGTCACTTTCACCAATTGGTGGATGATTTGATACCTCATTGATAATTTCATCCTCCGATGAGATGACCAAATCCAAGACCCTTAATCCTCGTGTGCCCTCTGTTACATACTGTCTGAGGTGGTTATCCCTCAAAAACTCAAGAAACTAATTTTCTTTACTTCCAGTTGCTACTCATCATTCCAGTCTATATTGCCATAATTAAAATCACCCATAATGATCACCCTTTTCTTATTTGCTTGGCTAATATGACTATACATTTCACTATCACCACCATCTACATTACCTGGTCTATAACAACATCCCACCAAGTATTTGATTCCATTCACCTCTATCTCACACCATACTGCCTCAAAACCACTGGCACTATTTCTGTCTTGCATCTCTACTTTGTATGGACATAACTTTTTCTCTATCATCAATAGCACTCACCCTCCCTTTTTACCCCTTCTATCCTCACGAAACACATCATACCCTTCCATCTCTATTCCTGTCAGGATGTCATCCTCTTCCAACCATGTCTCACTTATTCCGACAATCTTTGAGTGAACAGATGCAATTAGTGCAACCATTTCATCTGCCTTGTTTCTTATATGTCTAGCATTTGTATATAAACACAACAGCTCATTTCTGGATCTACAGCTAGTTCCACTGATACCACTCACTCGATGTTATCTCTCCATGCTCAACTGGGACCATTTCCCTTTCTGCTTCTTCATTTTAGAACCATTTTCTATTCCAGCTGTTTCCTCTTGATCCCTGGTCATCCCATTCCTTTCCCGCCTACACATGCTCTCACCTCCTCTTGGAGCATCCACCTTTCTCAGGCTGTGTACCCCTGTCCACCCTGAGCCTCCCCGTTTCCCTACTCCTCTTGCACACCCATTCTCTCATTTTCTATACTCATACCACTCACTTCCCCATTCATAGCCACTTCTTCAATCTCTCCTGTCTTATATTCAACCAGAAATGCTCAAGTATGGAGGTATAAAAGTTTTACAGTGACTACACTACATAGTTCAGAGGGCCTGGACAGAATGACGAATTCCAGATGATTGGAGTAGAGCTCTCATAGTAACCATATATATAAAAAAGGAAATAAAACTGATTGTGAGAATTACAGATGTATTTCTCTACTGAGTGTTCGTTGATAAGATTTATGCTAGTATACTTGAGAAACGGTTGAGAAAGATTGTGGAATAGAAGCTTACTGAAGAACAAGCTGGATTCAGGCTAAATAGAGGCTGCCAGGATCAGATATTCATTTTACGACAAATAGTTGAGAAGTCATGGGAATATATAACATAGATCTGTATTTAAGTTTTGCAGATCTGGAAAAAACATATGACAAGGTGAAAAGAGAGAAGCTATTCAAAACGCTACAGTTGTATGGTGTGAGTGAATCATTGTATCAGCAATATTTAGTCTTTATTTGAGTTGTAAGTCAGCGGTTAGAATTGAAGGAAGTACAGGAAGATGATTTAATACTAAATCTGGTGTCAGACAAGAATATACATTATCACCTCTGTTATTTATTATGTATATGGATTGCATTATGAAGGAAAGTGGTATTAAACCTGTTATCAAAATTGGAGATGTTAATATCAGCTCCTTGCTTTATACAAGTGATGTTATACTTCTAAATAAATCCACTACAAGTCTGCAAGATTCTCTGACTAAATTGAATAACTGTTGTGATAGATATGGTATGAAGGTCAGCAATAACACAACAAAGATAATGAAAATAGGCAGAAGCATTGAAAATATTAGCTGCATTGTGAATGGAGAACCTATAGAACAAGTAAAACATTTCAGCTACTTAGGCACGATTTTTAGTGAAGATGGTAAATTAAATATGGAAATAGACAACAGAATCAGCAAAGCTGGTATGGTAGGAAGTCAACTGAATAAATTTATATGGAATAATAGAGAAATTAGGTTAAACACTAAATTATTATTATTATTATTATGTGACACCTTCAGGGAGTTCAAAGACTCATCGAGGGAGAGTGTGCCAACACCATGCAACAATTTCCTCCTTTCAACTACTAACGGCTCAAACTAGCTTAACTTTTTGTGAGCCATTAGTTGCAGAGGTTCTACCAATCGACCAATATTAGCTGTATACGAGTTCAAACTAATTTTAGCTTATGGATCTGAGAGCTGGGTCAGTAGTGAAACACTTGACCAAAGACTAGAGACCGCAGATATGAGAGTCCTGAGAAAGATTAGGGGCATGAACAGATGGCATCGATGGTAATATCATATTAAAAATGTGGATGTTAGGAAAGAACTTGACATTCTTAGCATCCATGAATGTGTTAGCACAGCTAATATCAGGTGGTATGGTCACTTAAACAGAATGGGAGAGGAAAGATTAACAAAACAAGTGTTCTCTGTCAGGTTGGCAGGAAAAAGACTCAGAGAAAGACCAAGATATAGGTGGATTGATACGGTACAAAGTGCCTTAGAAGATAGAAATATAAGATCTGACAATGTTGTAGCTTTGACCAGTAACAGATTGATTTGGCAGAAAATTGTAGGTGGGAAGTTAGTAATGATGTAAATTTTTCATGTAGTACTATCATGTCCTGTACACCCCTTAAGGGTAAATGTCAGGAATTTGATGATGATGAAGTTGCTTAAAGGATCTTATAGGATTGATGCAGGGGAAATGTTTCAGCACTTGGTTAGAGGGAATAGAACAAGGGGTACCCTGGACGATGAATAAAGGTATGGTTAGTAGTGATGTGAGAACTAGATTTTTTGCTTGGAGAGGTGAATGAGTGGAATAGGTTGCTAGAGTCAGTTGTGAGTGCTTTGTCTGTTAATGGGTTCAAGGAGAGATATGATAGATTGTGTGGATAGATGTTTCAATATGTTCCTGTCACCTGTATAATAATGATAATAATAAAAAATATTAGAAAGGAACTTGTTTGCATTGAAGAATGTGTAAGCAGAGCTATCCTCGTCAATTTCCTGTAAACATTGAGTTGACAACCATTGTCCTTTGTCTGCACTGCCAATTTATTATTATTATTATTATTATTATTATTATGATTATGTGACAACTCCAGGGAGTCCAAAGACTCATCGAGGGAGAGTGTGCCAACAGCATCGAATGATTGATCCCCTTCCAAGAGCCTCTGCTACTAATTGCTTGAGCCATTAGTAGCAGAGGCTCTACCAATCGACCAACCTGTTATAAGATATCTACATCATCTTTATCAACTATTGCCCTTCCTAGTTTTGTATCATTGGCAAATACCTGAAAGCCCCCCCCCCCTTCAAATCTTCTGCTCTATCATTAATATACAAATTAAAGAGTAGTGGTCTAGTGCAAAGCCCTGGCCACTCCACTAGTCACCCTCATTTGCCTTGATTCCACTCCACCATACACCCTGCTCTATCAGCCATACCCCCTCGAAACCAGACTCATATCTATTTCCATTTGCTCCCACTTATGTAATAGTTTCCATGCAGTATTCTGTCAAATTTGCAAAGTCCAGCAGTATGGCGTAACCATTTCCTTTATCCAATGTTGCTGTCACCTTACTATAAAATGTGAATACATTACTGAGGCAGGATCCAACTTTTATGAAGCCATGCTCCTCCTATGAAGTATCATATTGCTATCCCCCTCCATTTCTGAATTTTACTTTAATCAACTTTTCCAATATTTTAACCACCACTCCAGCGATACTAATTGGTCTGTAATTTGCTAATTCTGTGTTGGAGTCATCTGTATGCAATAGAACTATCTACCCTCTTTCTACTCCCGTGTTGCCAGAGCTGTGACAGGTTAAACAATTTTGTCAGAGGCACTGCCAGTTCACTTGCACGTATTCTTGTAGCACACAACCAGACATACTGTCCAAGCCCACTGCTGTATTTACTTTGATATTTTTCAATATACCGAATACCTTCAGTTTAATCTACCTCAGTGCTTACATCAGTCTCTGTCACCTGTAACACCATCTGGATGACATAGCCTTGCAAAGTGATCACTTAGAAACTGAAATATTTCTTTTGCTTCTGTCAGTTTCCTATCATCAGCGCTGAGTAAAGTCATCTTTCCATAATTATTCTTTCTCTTACTTGCTACATAGTGGAAAAAAAAAAACTCCTTTGGATTTACCTTTGGCCTTCTTAGCTAATTTTCTCCCAAAATCTGATTTAGCCTTTCTTACCATACTAGTTATCCTTCTTGTTTGTGCTTTATACGACTTATAGGCGCACTGATCACCTTGTTGTTTATATTCCTTCCACAGTGTTTTTTTTTGTTTGCATCTCCTGCTTTATATTGCTAGTTATCCACTTAATCCTTACTCGGTTTATCCACTTGATCCTGATGCACCCTGATACCACCTCTCTCAAACTTTGACCACTTCCCATGCACTAATGGCATTCATTCCATGTAGTTTCTTATGTCCCAGCACTGTTCAAAGTTGTATCCTTTGTTTGTAATGGATTGTAATGGAAAGAAATTTTTAATGAAAGTAAAACTGTAGTTCCACATAAATCCTTTCTTGACTGAAATTTCCATATGTTGAGCAACTTCCCCAGGACAAGACTGCATGGTCACTTTCCCCGATCGGAGGTAGAGTTACTACTGCAGTTATAGATAGATCCGATGCTATTATCAGATCCAGCATCCTCAAACCCCTGGTCCCTTCCATCACATGCTGCAGGTAATTATCCCTTAGTAACTGTATAAATTCCATTTCCAATTTGCCATGTGCCTTTTCCTCCTTTCAATCTATATCACCATAGTTGAGGTCTCTCATGGTAATTGCTTGTCCTGCATTAATTGTGCTAATCTGTTGGTGCATATCATCCACATTTTCTTCTTCTGAATCCCTAGGATTATAACAGCAACCAACAATATATTTTGTCCTATTGTCTTCTCACACACGAGACAGCCTCAAATGAACCATTTCCATCAGATCTGCAATCTTCCTTAACTTCTATTTTTGTTGGTTGAAGTTCTTCAGCTATCATTAATAATATCCCTCTATCTTCTTCTTTCTTCTCTGAAAATACATTATCCGTTACATTCTATTCCTATACCTGCATCATTCTCTGACAACCAGGTCTCACTGATGCCAATAATTTTTGGCCAAGTTGAGCTGATGAATGCTAAAAACTCCTCTCCTTTATTTTGGATACTTTGGGCATTCATGTACAGGCATTTCAATATCTCCTTGGGCCCATAGTTATCATTATATAATGTCATTACCTGTCCATTCAGATTTTCAAAACCTGGGAAACTGCACTCGGCTGTTCATCATCATTCCTGCACTCATACTTATCTATCCCAAGGTTTGCTAGACACGTGATTGCTTTTCCCTAATATCTCTAGTTTTCCTGGTTTTGCACTTCCAAACTCTCATTGAACAACACGTTCTCCAAGCACCTAACTCCACAGCCATTTAAGTACAGTCCACTAGGCATACACAAGTCCTTACATCCATCAGATTCATTCCACACATCTAAAACTCCACACCATATCTCTGCACAATCTTCTCATTGACAGTCATGGCCCTTCTTTTCAATTCTGTCCACAGAGGCAGCATACAAACTTTACTTTCTTACCCTTCATTTTTGCTTCTTCTAATGACTTTCATATCTTCTCTCATTGCATATTTCTCACCTTTCAAATAATTTGTGCCTATCAAAACAATTAATTTAGCTTCATTTTTTCTTCTGCAGACTTAAAGCTTCACTAATAGTCTTTATCTTCGCACCCGAAAACCATGTATTCATCATTAAGTACTGTTATCATTGAATCCCATACAGTACTATCTCTTTTCTCCCAGTGTCTTGTTCTTTTATGTGTTTCTCATTCACACTTTCTTTCATTCTCCATCCTTCTGTACTGCAATCGTTGCTCCAGTTGCTCAAGCTCACATTTTGTCCTGTGAAGGAGTCCATGTAAGCGTGCAATTTCTTTCCATGTTAGCATCTTATCATCCACATTATTACTTTCAACTACTTCAAACTTTCATTCTTCGTTATTCGTGCACTATCATTCACTGCTTCTACTACATTCTCCACAACACTTTGACAATCATACCTTATATCCATAATATCAGTCACTTCATTCTTTTGCTCTCAACATGATTTGCATTTCTTATACTCACTTACAAAACATTTCCAAGAAATATTTTCTCCATTCTTGCTCTCATGCCATAAACCATTCACTCTCTGCAATGAATTCTTTAAGCTAAAATTGGCTTTAACTCTATTTTATTGAATGTTTGGTTAGAAATAGTTGATGAAAGGCCACTACAGATTGGAGAGTTCTGACAAAAATTAGTGTTCAGACGGCATGATCTCCATAAGTTTGAAGATATTAGGAAAGAAGTTTCTACCAATAGGCTCTACCAATCGACCAACCTTTGCCGGCAAAGGTTGGTCGATTGGTAGAGCCTCTGCTACTAATGGCTCAGTTAAGTAAGTTTGACCGCGGTTAGTAGTTGGAAGGGGACCAATCGTTCGATGCTGTCGGCACACTCTCCCTCGATGAGTCTTTGGACTCCCTGGAGGTGTCAAAATAATAATAATAATAATAATAATAATAAAAGTTAAAATTGTTAGCATTCAGAAAAGCATGAGTTGAGCTAATCTAAGGTAGTATGTTCACTTAGAGTGAGAGGGAAAGCTTAATTAAACAGATGTTTGATGGCAGGAAATGATCCGGAGGAAGATCTACATGTAGGCGATGTGATGCAGTCAGAAGTGTTTTAGAAGACAAATATATGAAAATATTGGAGTTCTACCTAGTGATATACTGATTTGGAGGAATACTGTTTACAGGATATTATTAATAATGTGAACTTAATCATGTATTACTGTCCTAGTGTTCTGTACACTACACCAATTTAGGATATATCAGGTAATCATATTTTAATAAACATTTCGTGCACAAAGAAACTATAAAAAAAAACTCTGTTTGTTGCATGAACTGCTATTTGATGATAATAAATGCCTCATATCTCTTTTCTCCCGTGTCTTGCACTTTTATGTATTTGCACATTTCTCATTCACTCTTTCTTTAATAATGATCAAATAATAATAATAATAATGAAAAACATTTACTTTCCAGCTAAAAATTGGTTGTAGTGATATGTGCTAATCTGCAGTCTGATTAGCATTATAGTAAATATTAGTAGTTGTCTTAGATGATGAACATATGAACTATATGTACATTGTCCTTGCATGTCAAAAAACCTGGACTTTTAATATGTAAATACCACCAACACACACCTCTCTTGTTTCTAAAAGAGTATTTGGTGTATATTTTATATCATAATGAATATAAAAATTTTTACTTGCAGAAAACATCCCAGGATCATAGAAGATCTTATGTTACATCTTATGCTAGATGGCAACATTTAAGGAACCAGTTGTAATGAGGTTGAGTTTTTCTCCTTCAACATCTCCTGTTACTAATTTAGCCAGCAACTTAACAGACCGTTCAGCCATATGGTATGTTTTTTTTTTTTTGAATGCAGTTTATGATTTATACGAAATCATTAGTATATGAAATGTATGGGATACATTATTTATATATTTTATGTACATGTCACTTTTTTTTTTAGTGAAGATACTCCAAAAAGATTCACTTGTTTGAAATCTCAAAAAAAGCTAAGCAGTTATTCATCCCCCATCTTAGGTATGTGTTTAAAATTAATATTTATGTTCATTATGTTAACCAGTCATAATGAGATTAAATGATACTTTTTATTTCCGTGCTTCATCTTTGTGCATTAGCATTTTCACTTTTTTTTTTTTTATAATCTGTAGATATATTTATTTATGCAATGCATGATTCTAAAAGTTATACCAGATCTAACTGCAAATGTCAAAAAGATATTACTTAAAATCTTTTCCATACAACATGCAAAATTAAGTGGATATTGAATACCACATTATTTCTTAGCCAAATAAGAAACTCAAAGATAGGAAGTTTACTCAAAGTTTACTTTGCCGAAGGGAAGCCTGTTGGCTCTTATTTCAGTAATTTTCCATACAACATTATGTGGGCAAAAGTGTAAATATGTAGATCACCAAGTTTAGTCATTTGTCATTTGCTGATTAACATTTATAATGTTGAGGATCAAAGTCTGTCAATTCACTGTCAAATGAAAACTCCACTCTGCACAAGAAGAATGTTATTACTTCACTCTTCTTCTGGGAGACTACTTTATTTATTGCACTGAGTATGAACACCATATTCACCAGTTTATACAACATGTGAAATAAATTCCAGATGTTCTGGTTTTCTCAATGCATTCAGAAGAAGAAAATAAAGATCAAGTTTTTGGCTTAGTCACTCAGTGCTGAGATTAAAAATAGAAATAAAAATCTGTAGCAGATGAATCTCATACCAAACCTGACTCCCTTAGTTGAACAAGAATGATATATGTAACTCGAGATTTTCTCAATTTCATGTAGGTCAGCCTGTGCTTATTTACTCTCATCCTTTAATTTTTTACTTTTTATGTTATTAATATTTTCTATTACTATTTAGTACCATTCTGGTAAAAAAAATCAGAAGTTGGTATTGATTTGGTAAAGTGTATTTCTTTAATTTATTCAAGTACAATATACACTGCCTTATTATTAATTATTATTTATTTGTTTATTATTAATTAATTACATTAATCAATGTTCGTTATTGAATTATTAATGAATTATAATTGAATTATTAAAATTGAATAATTAGTTAATAATTAATAATATGGACCTCCCACGATGAGTCTTTTGACTCCATGGAGGCCTGAATAATAATAATTATTATTCATAAAAATATATTTCATTGTGCTATATATTGTATTATTTGTTAATGTTCAAGTGGTCAAGAATTGAACCTAATTATTTACAGTGATGTATATGACTATTACTGATGTTAGTGCTTACTGTTAGCATAGCAATTTCAAACCAAAAGTTAATTTTTTTGTTATGTGGACAAGCATAAGAAAACATAAAAGAAACATTAAAAATTATGTTTCTGTGAAATTTTAAGAAGTAATGCTTCTTAGAACATGTTTTACAGAGATGTTAGCAATTGTGATAGTGAAGAACTGTACGCGACTTGCATAGTTCTTATGATTTGTTCCAAGATTGGAATAATGTGAGTAGACATATTAAGAACAAATACAAAAAACAGAAAATTCATATAGAAAGTTCTGTTTATTTGTAAAATTTTGCCTCTATTTCACAACCATCTTTGGTACAAAAATGGAACAGCAGTTAAACAATAACAGAAAATTCTAAGAAGCACGACCTTATTAGTTGTTGAAAGTTTTTTTTTTTTGGCTTGGTTGTATTATAAATTTAAGATGCCAAGAAATTATATTTCTTGGCATCTTGAAATTTCTTGGTTTAATTCTTTATCCAAATGTAAGCAAATAGTTTGCTCATGAAATGTCTTCACACGTGGGCTACTTGTATATAGAGGCTAATTACTTCACTTTAATTGCCTTAATATCCCATACAAAGCATACATCCTTTCTGGTGTGTATAATAGTAAGTTATGGAAAGGGTCACTACCAAGACAAGTTTTGACCTTTATTTAGATACACCTGGGACCACCCAGATATTTACAAAATGCAATGTATATGTAACCTACTTACATAGGAAAAGAGAATGCACTATCCTAATCAGAAAAGACGAACACAAACGACACATTAAATACTTCCATTATGGAAAACAGGCCTATCAGACCAGCACTCCAAACATACCATAGAATTGACTGGAAAGGCACCAAGTCCCTACACCGCACCAAAACCTGGTTCAAGAGAAAATTTAAAGACGCCTATGAAATGCTAAAACGCAATTCAAACCTGAACAAAAATGATGGACTAATCATTCCAAGAATGTGGAGGACCCATCTGCAACCCTTATAGCAACCAGAACAATCCCAGAATAAATCTCAATATGGGAGGACTTTAGAAATGTTTAATGTAGTTCTGTTTTTAATTTATTTTTATATCTAATTTTTTTTAAACTTTATTTTTTTATTATTATTTTTTTTTAATATTATTAATTTTTTTTCCCCATTAGCAGTTAGGCTAGGTAAAAGATTAATGAGCAGGTTAGATTCATTTTATCATTGTAAGGTGCAGTAGCATGTAGCTTTAACATACATATGTATTTTTCTGATGATGATGACTTAATACAGAGATTGAAATAGCAAATGTTACTTTCCAATATTCACTGAAGTAATTATTTTAACACTTGTGTTTTGTCTCCCTAAATTCCTAACCATGAATGCTGACACCACCATGTAACCTTAAAAGCAGGAATTTATTGAAGTATTTTAAGTGTGGGAATACCTCTCCAAAATCTCTGAGTGATTACAAGATCACTCTAAATCTTGCTTTAGAGTGATCTTGACTGAAGCAGACATATCAAACTCGTTTACTTCCAAGGACCGAATTAAGAATTATATATCAAGCCGTGGGCCCCAACAAAAAAAAAATCTCGAACTAAAGAGGAAACAAATTTTTTAACGTTAGCATTAGAGTATGTAAGTACAAAATACAACCATGTTACAAAAATACATATAAAATATGAAGTTTACATATTTAAATAAAATTATACATATCATTTTTTTGAAGAAACTTGACAACATCGAAGATATGGTTTGAGGATACATAGTAGTTGGTCGACGAATTTAGTACTCCTCTAAAGCTGGTGATTTTTTTCTGTTTTTATTGTGTTTTTCCTTAAAAAATTAGTGTTTCGTAGTATACTAGTGTAGATTTTAGTATTTTATAGTGTATTTGATATTTATCATATATTTTTATTAAGACATTTTAATATTTAGTATATGTTTAAAATGGTGCCAAAAAAGGGCAAGAAGGGTAATGCTAAAAAAAAACCACTGCAAGCAAGAACAACAAGGTTTGCCCTGCCAATGAGATTATTGTGCACATGGAGGAGGTTAACGAAAATGATTAACCTCCAAAATAGTGAAGTTGAAGCAGATTATCAGAGAGACAATGCAGGAATTGCAAAAAAGTTTGAGAGATGTTTAAATGAGCACAGGAAGAAAAAGAAAAATGAACTGGAAAATAAGAAACCACAAATTAAGGAAACAGGTAAGTCAGAAAATAACGAAAATTAGGTAAGTGACATTGTTAGTAAAAAGAAAGAAATTATTTGGTATGGTGACTCTATAATAAAACATGCTATAGATGAGCGAGTTATAACATCGAGTTTTCCTGTAGCGAAAATTAAAAATATAACACAGGCAATTCAAAAGCAGAAAAGGAAAGTAAAAGAAATCGTAGTTGTTGTGGGTACGAATGATTTGACTGGCGATAAGTACAGTATGAGAGAGGACATGATGAAAGGGTTGCTGGAAGAGGCGAGAGTGAGAAAGTGAAAATCGTTAGTATTTTATCTCGCTATGACAAAAATGAATTAAAAAGAAGGGCTATGATGGCAAACAATTAGATGCGTAGGCTATGTAGAAGGAATGGATGTGAGTTTTGGATGTATGGAATAAATTTGAGGGTAGATTGAATTTGTATGAGCGGGATGGCCTACACCTGAATTTGTTTGGTATCAGGAGCCTGGAAAAACTAACAACTCGTATGAGACCTAACACAGAGAGTCAGGAAAACTAAATCATAAAGGGAGGAATGGTGTGAATGTGAGTGTAAGAATGAAAATGGTATATAACTGTTAATGACAGGAATGGGCTTTGTCATGGGAATGTTAATGAGGCGAGAACAATTTCAGGTTTGTGTTCATCCGGTTCAGACCAATCATATGTCTACATGTGTAAGATGTCTACATGTGTAAGGCGTTAGAGAAGAATAGAGATCTGCAAGTTGTCCAATTGTGTCAGGTGGACTGCAAACAAGAGTATACTAAAGAATATGCAGATCAGGTAGATTATTATGTCTGTACACGAATGCTAGGAGTATCAGAAACAAAGGGGTAGAGTTTGTTGCCTTAGTCAATATGTTGCGACCTCAGATTGTAGGAATTAGTGAGACCTGGCTAACAGAATCAGACCTATTAACTGGAATCGAGTGTCATGGGTACAGTATTTTTAGGAAGAATAGAGTAGATAGGAGAGGAGGGGGTGTGCTGCTAATGATATTGGATGACTTAAATCCAGTTAGAGTTGAGATCTATGAATGTAGTAATACTACTAACAATATTTCATGTGGCAGTGAATTTGAAGCCATCTGGTGTGAGGTGGAGTCTAACAAGACAAATTACATAGTGGGGTGTTATTGCAGACATGGTGGATTGGTTGCTGGTGATGAAGAAATGCATCACCAAATAGAAAAGGTGAGCAGGAAAAGAGTAATCATAATGGGAGACTTTAATTATCCAAATATTGATTGGGTAGCAATAGAATCTCATGAGAAGAATGAAAATGCATTTATTGAGCTGTTGCGAGACATCTTTCTCAAACAGCATGTGACAGAAGGAACTAGATGTTGGAGGCTTAATGGATTTTTTTTTACAACACTCAAAAAGGATTAAAATAGAATTTAATACTTCCTATATTTCGTCCTAGTCACTAGGACATCTACGGGAATTACAAAAAGAATTAATGTAACATACACACAAATAATAAACAATACTGAGCCCAACCACGTGGGTGACACTAAAGTCCTATCTAGTTGGAGCGCCCTCTAAGGGCAGTAGTAGGAGGCCTGGAATGTAAGGTGGGACCTCTGGTGATGAGTGTTTCCCAAATCTTCGGAAGCGTAATACAACCGTATTTATTCAGATTTGGTTGGTTTTTGAGAGCTGCTGCTGCTGCTGCCAAGAAAAGTCTCTCTTTCTTGAATTTGCTGTGGTGGAGCATGGTGGTTTTCTTCCAAGATACCCTGTGGGTGGTATCCAAAACATGGTCAGCCAAGCCTGAATGGTCATAGGTGTGTTTGCAGATGTAAGACTTGTGTTCCTCTAAGCGGATGGATGCTGATCTGCCTGTCTGTCCAAAGTATGTCAGCTTACAGGAACAGGGTACTTTGTAAACTCCATGCAGAGAGAGAGGAGGGAGCTGATCTTTCGTAGAACGGATAAGGGTAGCAAGTTTGCGGTGGGGCTTATATGCTGTGTGTAGGTTGTGCTTTTTTAGTATCTTGGCTATTTTTTCGGATGTGCCACGGATGTAGGGTATGGTGATGGCATTTTTAAATTCTTGTTGACGAGAAGGACAGGGAATGGGGGGGGGGGAGTTGATTTTTTTTTGATACTGTGATCACTGTAGCCATTTGAGAGGAAAGTGTTGTGTATGTGGTTAAGCTCAGTAGTGAGGGCAGTTCCACTGGAACAAAGATTGTGGGCTCTCTTGGTAAGAGTTTTAATAATGCCAAATTGTTGAGAGGGGTAGTGGTGGGAGAGTTTGTGAATGTATCTGCCTGTGTGTGTGTGGGTTTTCTGTATACAGCGAAGGCAAGTGTATCATTAGGCAGGTGTGTGACTAAGGTTTCTAGGAAGGGTAAGCAATTGTTCTTTTCCTTTTCCATAGTAAACTGGATTCTTGGATGTAGGCTATTGAGATGACTGAGGAAGGAGTCTAACGTGTCTGGGCCATGAGGCCAAATAGAGAACACATCATCTACATATCTTAGCCAGATAGAAGGTGGAGCATGGTGGTTTTCTACCAAGATACCCTGTGGTTAAAAATGCCATCACCATACCCTACATCCGTGGCACATCTGAAAAAATAGCCAAGATACTAAAAAAGTACAACCTACACACAGCATATAAGCCCCACCGCAAACTTGCTACCCTTATCCATTCTACGAAAGATCAGCTCCCTCCTCTCTCTCTCTCTGCATGGAGTTTACAAAGTACCCTGTTCCTGTAAGCTGGCGTACTTTGGACAGACAGGCAGATCAGCATCCATCCGCTTAGAGGAACACAAGTCTTACGTCTGCAAACACAACTATGACCATTCAGGCTTGGCTGACCATGTTTTGGATACCACCCACAGGGTATCTTGGAAGAAAACCACCATGCTCCACCACAGCAAATTCAAGAAAGAGAGACTTTTCTTGGAAGCGACAGCAGCTCTCAAAAATCATCCAAATCTGAATAAATACGGTTGTATTAAGCTTCCGAAGATTTGGGAAACACTCATCACCAGAGGTTCCACCTTACATTCCAGGCCACCTACTACCCTTAGAGGGCGCTCCAACTAGATAGGACTTTAGTGTCACCCACGTGGTTGGGCTCAGTATTGTTTATTATTTGTGTTTATGTTACATTAACTGTTTTTATAATCCCCGTAGATGTCCTAGTGACTAGGACGAAATATAGGAAGTATTAAATTCTATTTTAATTCTTTTTGAGTGTTGTAAAAAATCCATTAAGCCTCCAACATGATGTCCTCACAGCACTTAAGCTTCTACACACGAAGAAGGAACTAGAGGTCAAAGAGTGCGATTTGATTATAGTGTCAGAGGGTGTTTCAGTTAAAGACATAACTATTTTGCCTCCATTTGGTGACAGTGATCATGCGGTACTCACTTGGGAAATGTTTATGAATGTTCCATTCAGAAAAGGTTGCACATTGAAGTACAAAGCAGGGAATTATGACCAACTGAGGAGTATACTGCATTCAGTTGAATGGGATCGGTTGCTGGATGGAAAGGATATCTACAGTGTACGGGAAGCATTTAAACAATACTTAAATGATGCAATATCAGAATGTGTCCCGAGAGTTCAAAGAATAAATAGAGAAGGAGTCCAATGGATGTGTAATCTTATTAAGCAAGAGATTTGTAAGAAAAGGACGATGTGGAAGGAATACTGTTTGCATAAGGATGGCTTCAGTTATGAATGTTATAAGCAGCAGGCTAGAATAGTAACTGTTATACGGAAAACAAAATCTGATTATGAAAGGAAACTGGTTCTGCATACTAAAGACAACCCACAAGAATTCTATCGATATGCTGCAAGTAAAAGAAAGAATAACTCTTCTAAATCCAGATGGCATGATGGTTACAGATGCAGAAGAGGTTGTTCCGTTAATGAGTGCCCATTTCGTTAAAAGCTGGTGAATGCAATATTGAGCTCACTGTTACCTCTTCACTAGATGAAGAAACGTAGGCATGCGAGGCCAAGGTATTAGCGCTGTTGCACAAACCGAATAAGAATTCAGCAATAGGGACTGATGGAATATCAGCACGTGTGCTAAAAGAGTGTTCAGCTGAATTGATCATTCCTTTGACCAGGTTGTTTAATATGCATATCAGTGCAGGGAAGATTCTGCAGGAATGGAAGGAATGTATGGTAGTTCTATTGCACAAGGGTGGTGCAAAGAGTGATGTATCAAACTATTGACCAATTAGTATCTCAGGAGTGGTAGTGAAGATTTTTGGAAAAATTGGTTAGGGCATGCATTCAGAAATTGGTTGACAGTGAATCTCTACTTTGCAATGAACAACATGGGTTTACTAAGGGAAGGTCATGTTTTAGCAACTTGCTCACATTCTATAACAATGTTACCATTGAACTAGACAAGGTGTTAAATTGTATATATTGCAATTCATTATAGTTAAAGTTGGCTGCACCTTTGTTATATCTTTAATATGTATCGTTATATTGTCCGTTTTATCTTATTATACATTAATTTACTGTTTCTTGAATCTATGCTTTTGCTTACTTAAAACCTTACACAATCAAATTCCTACCGGCTGCTCTATTGTTATGTTGCTGCTTACCCTTGATTATATCTTATTCTACCTCTACAATAACTTTCCTTCTAATCTACTGTCGTGCCCTTAAGATTTTAACTCAGATCTATCTCCTCTTCGGATATTGGCAAAATTTATATTTTGCTGCACCAGCCAATATCTTATAACAGATGATACTCTTGTTCAAAACATTTCTAAATTCTAAAGGGATACACACAGTTATTTTATCTCACGCTAGCGCTGTGTAGATTCCGTTAGCAGTCGTAGACCGAATCTCACTTAAGCAATTATATCTAATTCCTTCCCGCCAAAAAATTCTATTTCATAAGTGGTGGTTTGAATTCATAATCGGGCATAAACTCAGGTGTAAGGTACAAAACATGTTTATTGGAAAAACATAAAACATTTACAGTTATGTAAGTTTAAATACTCAGTGGATCAAAATTCACTCTAAGTTAAGGGTTATACTAAATCACAATGAATCTGAGTAAGTTAAATCCTTCAATTATGAAAGGATAAGATTAGGTTTAAGCATAATACTACTACTATATAATTCCTTTCACAAGATATTCACAGAACTCGCATTGAACACTTTCATTAATACTCTATCAATAATTATATTAATTCTAAATTTCATTTAAGCAAGTCTAGCCATTCACAAATTACTGCCTATTAACAACTCTTCTTTGTTCCACAAGGGCTTAATTAATTCAGTCTAATTCTCACTAAAAGTTCTCTACTAGTGTCCTTTAGTTACAGTGCACACAAATCTCTTGTTCTTCTAAACGAATTTTAACATAGAACGAAAACTCTTACATTACCGGATCTTTTTAGATTTCATGCTGCCATCTCATGTAGGTCTGGATTACCTTACTGCATATTCTTCGGCCGTCTTTGCGCCTGGCGACGTACTGCGCTTTTTCTTCTATTCGTTTCCGACTGTTGCGTGCTGTCTACTGCTCCGCAGGAAACTTTCTCCAATGGGACATTCTGCTAAGGCTCAATTCTGCATAGGCCGTCGTATCACGATCAGCTCCGTTTGGAAATCTTCAAGCATTCTCAAGAAAAGAACCTGCCGTCTGTTATTACCGTAGTCGACCCGCCGCTCTCTCACAAATCCTCTAACCAACTCCCCCTAAAACTCGAATCCAGCAACCCCCGAAGATCAAAAGGTCAAGAAAGCCCCCTAAAACGGCGTGCTTCATCTTTTATTCACCCTATTCGGGTGCCCTCTATTCGATGTGATTTTCACCCACGAACCCCATCGTTCATGCCCCTTGTGGTGATCCTACACTCTCCCTAACCTGTCAGGTTACGTTATTCTAGGTAGCCGCTCTGACGTCATTTTTCCACATAGGTATAGCCTCCATTGCTACTCTCGACTCGTGCAGATTATACACAATTATTCCGGATTACTACTTATGATTTTTCTCAGAATTTCGCAATGTACTGGACAGCTTACTTGGGAATTACAAATAACCTAACAATAACTCTCACTATATGGCACACATGGACTACACATTATTACATAACATAAAATAATACTTCATAATTATTAGCTGATGTGCAGATATCTCCTTAATTAGTAGTAGTTATCATGTTAAATCCTGAATAAAGAATTTACTTGTAAAGCTCTCCATTCAGGATCCAACAAAGGGGAATGGATACACCATGATACTTTTGGATTTTGCTAAGGATTTTGACAGAATACAACATGACAGACTGCTGCATAATTTGGAAAAAATGGGTTTTGGTTATACAATATTAGCATGGATAAGAGGATGGCTGACTGACATATCAAAAAAGTGGTATACGGGGAATCTGAGTCTGCAAGATTTAAGGTAACAAGTGGTGTACCACAAGGACCAGTGCTTAGTCCACTGTTATTCAATCTGTATATTAATGCTATTGGGAAGGATTTGACAAGTGACACACAGTTATTTGCAGATGATGCGAAGATAGGTAGGGTAATCAGAAATGCTGCTGATATGCAATCTTTGCAGAATGATTTGAATAGGCTGGAATTGTGGGCACAGGTGTGAGTTCAATATCAGTAAATGTAAAGTCATTCACTTCGGCGAGATTAGATATCCAATGTCGTATTATATTGGTGGGATTAGGCTAGAAGAAACTGATGAGGCTAGAGATCTTGGATTGTTAGTAGATAAGAAGTTGAAGTTTAGGGGCCATGTGGCAAAGATTGCGAATACAACTCAAAAGATAATTGCAATGCTAAAACGAACGTTCACATATTAAGATAAGGATGTTATTTTGCCTCTTTACAAGGCCTTGATAAGACCTCACTTGGACTATTGTGCGCAGGTCTGGTTTCCTGGTTTCCGTTGTGGTTCTGATATATTGGAGAGAGTACAAAGGCGAGTGTTAAGAGGATGGCTGACTGACATATCAAAAAAGTGGTTTATGGGGGATCTGAGTCTGCAAGGTTTAAGGTAACAAGTGGTGTACCACAAGGACCAGTGCTTAGTCCACTGTTATTCAATCTGTATATTAATGCTATTGGGAAGGATTTGACAAGCAACACACAGTTATTTGCAGATGATGCAAAGATAGGTAGGGTAATCAGGAATGCTGCTGATATGCAATCTTTGCAGAATGATTTGAATAGGCTGGAACTGTGGGCATAGGTGTGAGTTCAATATCAGTAAATGTAAAGTCATTCACTTTGGCGAGATTTGATATCCAATGTTGTATTATATTGGTGGGATTAGGCTAGAAGAAATTGATGAGGGTAGAGATCTTGGATTGTTAGTAGATAGGAAGTTGAAGTTTAGGGGCCATGTGGCAAAGATTGCCACATGGCCCAAAATACAACTCAAAAGATAATTGCAATGCTGAAACGCTGAAACGAACGTTCACATATTAAGATAAGGATGTTATTTTGCCTCTTTACAAGGCCTTGATAAGACCTCACTTGGACTATTGTGTGCAGGTCTGGTTTCCTGGTTTCCGTTGTGGTGCTGATATATTGGAGAGAGTACAAAGGCGAGTGTTAAAAATGATATCAGGATTGTGAGTATGAAGACAGATTGAAAATTTTTAGACTGCAGACACTAGCAAACAAAAGAAAGAGGGGTGATATGATTGAGACTTACAAACTGCTGAAAGGGTCATACAGGATTTCAATTTATGAAGTGTCTGGAAAGGACAAGAGGGCATCCTTGGAAGCTGAGAATGAAGGCTGCCAAGAAGGGGGTAACGGCTAGAATTTTCTCTCAGAGGGTGGTGCGTGATTGGAATGGATTGCCATTGGATGTTGTGAGTGCAAGCAGTGTGAATGAATTCAAGAATAAGTATGATATCTGGTATGTGTAGTATGTGGCCTCCCTTGATGAGTCTCTGACTCCTTGGAGGGCTCTCTTAATAATAATAATAATATTTTTCATTAACAAAATCTTCAATATTTGGTTGAATTTGTTGAGCTGTAGTTATTTTCAATATTGCTTGGTGAGATCTAGGTGAGATCTTACTAAATAGCAAGTATAGGATGTTATTTTCAAGCAACAGTGATCAAGGAAAGGAAGGAGTAGTGATAGCATTCAATACCAAATATGAAGATAAACTTCTTGATTGGAAGGTAGTTTCAAGTAGAGTTATGTGGACAAACTTTAAAATGGGGATACGGACAATGAAACTTATTTGTGACTATGGTCCCACAGAATGTTCTTCCAAGGAAAAAGTGGAGGACTTTTTTGAGTCATTAGAACAGGCAGCTGACATAAAGAAAATTGAAAAAGTGGTCCTTGTTGGCAATCTGAACAGAAGAGTAGGAAATGAATCTCACCAAGCATATAGGCACATTTTGGGAAAATTCAGAGTAAAGGGCAAAGATAATAACAATGGTAAGTATTTACTGGACTTCTGCTCAGGACACGGACTAGTCATTACTAACACCATGTTTCAATATAAAGATCTGCACAAGTTCACATAGAGAGAGAGAGAGAAGACACAAGAAATAAGAAAAGCCTCGTTGACTACGTCATTGTTAATAGTGATATCTTCATACTCATTCAGGATACAAGATCTGATAAGGATACAGAGGATTTAAAATTGGAAGTGACCATTACTTAGTACTAAGCAGGATAAAAATGGATATCACATTGTGAAAAGAACAATATGTAAGAAAGTTTTAAGAAAAACTAAATTGAGGCTTTTACAAGTAAATTGTAAACTTGACTAGAGTCTCAGTGGCAAACCGTGAAGAAAACATTGATAGAAAAATAACACCATGGTGAACACAAGAAGTTAAAGAAGCAGTCCCAGAAAAGAAGAAAGTATACCAAAGGTCCTAGCAAATAAGTTGCCACATGCCCTAAAAGAATACAGAGAAAAATAAGAGAGCTAAGCTGTGTGTAAAAGTAGCTAAACGAAAGTCGTGGTAAGACTTTGGTAAGAATATAGAAAATAAATATTAGGAAGGTAGCAAAATGTGCTGGAGGCTATTGAAGAAGCTTAGAAATGGAGGAAACAGTACTGTAAAAAGAATCAAGGATGATAAAGATGACATGAAAACTGAAGACAAGGATATTATTATTATTATTACATGACACCTCCAGAGAGTCTATAGACTCATCGAGGGAGGGTACTTGCTCTACAACTCTGTCTCCACAACTCAACCCACCTACTACAACGAACCGCAACTACACCAACCTCATCTACCGCCCACCACCACCACTAGTATTTTCACAGACAATCACAAACATCCATGCCCACAGCGGGATTCAAACTTCAGCCTTTTGGCTGGAGAGTGGATACACTAACCACTCGACCAACCAGGCCGACGATTTACTATCCTAGATGTCAGGAGTAATTACTTTGAGAGACTATTAAATGAACCCAGCAGTTACAGAACGATACTGGAAAATTTTCAAGAGGAATGCAAAGAGGAGTACATATCAATATTTGAGGTAGAAAAAGCCATCAAAAGCTTGAAATGTGAAAAGGCAGTTGGAGTAGATGATGATGTAGACCAGAAATGCTAAAGTATGGAGGTATAAAAGTTTTGCATTGGCTATGCTGCGTAATTCAGAGTGACTCTTCAGAAGGTCGAATTCCCTAGGATTGGAGTAGAGCTCTCATCATACCCATCTATAAAAAAGGGAATAAAACCGAATGTGAGAAATACAGAGGAATTTCTCTAAGTGTTCCAGGTAAGATTTATGCAAGCACACTTGAAAAGGGGTTGAGAATGGAAGAGACTTAAATATAGTCTATATTTAAGTTGTTAGTCAGCAGTTAGAATTGATGGAAATCAGGAAGGTGGTTGAATCCCCCAACTGGCCATGACGTCTATTGACGTCCAGCTAAATATGGATACGATTCTGTAACACCTGTTGAATAACATGGATAAGAACTGCAATTTGGTCTCACTATTTCATCCACTTGCCAGTAGGGAGGTTAATGTAAAATCAGGGGTAAGACAAGGATGAACATTATCTCCACTCTTATTCATCATCTATATGAATCACATTATGAAAGAAAGTGGCATCAAGCCTGTTATTAGAATTGGAGATGTCAAACTTAGCTCTTTGTTTTATGCAGATGAAGTACTCCTAAACACATCTAGTGCAAGTCTCCAGGATTCCATCACTAAATTGAATAACAGCTGTAACAAACTTGGCATGAAAATCAAAGCTATGAAAATAGGCAACATTGAATAAATCAACTGCATTCTGAATGGCGATCCTATAGGACATTAAAATACGTCAGCTATGTAAGCACAGGTTTTAGTGAAAAAGGCAAGTTAAATCTGGAAATAGACAACAGAATAAGCAAACTTGGTATGGTGGGTAGCCAACTGAATAAATTTATATGGAATAATAGAGATATTAGTCAAAACACTAATCTAGTAGTATACAAGGCAGTGTTTAAACCAGTTTCAAGTTATAGATTTGAGACTTGGGTTAGAAATAAAGTGCTTCATCAAAGACCAGAGACCACCAATATGAGAGTTTTGAGAAAAATTAGCGAAATGAACCACTTGCATCAATGGCAGAATCATATTAAAATTGAAGATATTAGATTTTAAAGAACTTGACATTATTAGCATTCAAGAATGTGTCAGCATAGCTAATCTAAGGTGGTATGGCCACTTAAGTAGAATGGGTTAAGAAAGGTTAGCAAAACAGGTTTGATATCAAAATGGCAGAAATTGAGACCAGAGGAAGACCAAGGTCTAGGTGGATTTGGTTTGGTGAGAAGTGCTTAGAAGAATGAAATGTTGAATATGTCAGTATTAGAGTGCTCACAAGTAATAGATTGATTTGGACGAAAAGAGTTGATAGGAGAGTAATAATAATGTAATCTTAATCATGTGGTCCTTTCTTTTAGTGTCGCATGGTGATCAGCATTCATTTTAGAAATTATGGACTTTACAACTGTGTTATAAATAACTCTTTTAATTTCCCTGACGTTTTGACCTTCATATAAGGTCATCATCTGGAGTATATACAAATATACAAGGAACAAGCTGAGTTACATTTCTCACAGTAAGCTAAAGAAACAATAATTTGATCACTGGTTATTCTACTGGCATGACTTCTAGTGAAAAAAAAAAATACAGATAAAATTACAAATTAATGAATTATTTAGAAACTACATCAAAGCTTCTGTTTAAGATAACCTGAGACAAACAGTCTTTCTTATAGATAGTTTTCTTACAGTAACAATGATGTCCTTTTTTAACATTACAATTGTTATTTTAGATTTAGGATTCTGGATTATCTACAGTCCTGTTTATAATTAACTCTTAGAGAGAATGGTTCTGTGGGTAGAATATGTGCCTTCCATATGCTTGGGATTTTTAGACCATCATTATTGTTCAGATTGGGTGGTTGATAAGAATCTCACAGGCTTCCTTAAATTTGTGTTCATACCATGTTTTGGTGTGATGTAAACAACTGGTGCTTTTCCAGTCAATTCTATGTAAAGTGTTCAGGGCATGATCAGAAAGGCTAGCTTCACCATAGTTATTATATTTAATGTGTCGTTTATGTTCTTTTTGTCTGATAGGAATTGTGCATTTCCTCTATATATATGGTATATTACAGGTGCAATAGATACGGTATACTCCAGGGCTGGCCAGCGGAGGGAGTGGCTCTTTGGATGAGTTGAGTAATCTTTTTAATTTTTCAGGAGGTTTAAAGGCGGCTTTGAGGTTGTATTTTTGTAGTATTCTGTTTATTTTATCTGATGTCCCATTAATTTAAGGAATGATTATAGTTTTATTGTAGTCTGGTTTCTCTTTGTTTTTTATTGAGGTCTTGTAGAGAATTTTGTTAATAATGTTTTGGCTGTAACCATTTTTTAGAAAAGTATTGCTGATAACTTTAAATTTGTCATTCAGTGCATGTTCCTTGCAGCAGATCTTCAAAGCCCTGTTTTTTAGAGTTTAATGACACCTAGTTTTTGTGTTAGGTGGTGATAGGAGTTTATGTGTATATATTGGCCAGTATGTGTTGGTTTCCGGTAAACAGTGAAGGAAAGACTGCCAGAAGGAAGACGTGTGACAAGTGTATCTAGAAACGGAAGTGTGTTCTGTTTTTCAATCTCAATTGTGAACTGTATGCGTTTGTGTTGTTTGTTTCTAAGGAAAGCGTCTAGTGGTCATGGGACCAGATCGTGAAAACATTGTCAACGTATCTAAGCCAGACTTTGGGTTTTAAAGGAGAGGAATCTAGAACATGTTGCTCAAAATGTTCCATATAAAAGTTAGCAATGGGGTTGGATAACAGTGAGCCCATGGCTGTGCATTCTTTTTTGTAGGTAGAAAGCATTTTGCCATACAAAATAACCAGAACATAATACATGCGCAAAGAGTGCCATGATATCTGGAGGGAATTTGTTCTGTAAAAGAAGGATTGTGTCATTGATTGGGACATTCCTAAAGAGGGTAGAGATGTCAAAACTGACTAATAAATCATCTTTTTCTAATGTAATGCCTTTGATTATGTTTATGAAGTGTTGTGTGTATATGATGGGGAGGGGGGGGGAATGACCTACTAACTCCTTGAATGTTGCCGCTAATTTCTTGGCTAGGCGATATTTCGGGCTATCTATACTTTCGATTACTGGCTGGAGGGGTGTATTTTGTTTGTATATCTTTGGTAGACTGTAAATTCTCGGGGAACGAGTGTAGTGTTGGAAGTAGTTTTTTGACTGTATCTTCAGGCCATATAGTAATTGATTTAAGTAGTTTCTCTGTTTTCTTTTTTATTCTATTGGTTGGATTGTAGTTAAGAAGTTGGTATGTGCTATTGTCCGAGACTAGCAAATTCATTTTTTTAAAATAAGTGGTTCGGTTTAGAATAATTGTGGCACTTCCTTTATCGGCTCTAGTTACGATGATGTGAAGCTGGGAAGTATTATTAGTAATAGTGCAGATGTGGTAGCCCTGCAAGAGGATTTGAATAAGCTAGACAGATGGGCAAATGAATGGGGGTGTCAGTTTAATGCAGCAAAATGTAAGGTCTTGAGGCTTTGGAAACATCGATGGGATGCAGCATACTCAATGGGAGGAGTTATGCTGGATGAAGTAGAGAAGACAAGAGATCTGGGGTTGATGGTTGATAGAAACCTGAAGTTTAGGGGACATATTGCAAAGGTGGTGAAGATAACACAGAGGATTGCTGCAATTATGAGAAGGACACTGACCTGCAGAGATAAGAGGGTTATCATTCCGTTGTATAAGTCTCTGATCAGACCACACTTGGACTATTGTTCTCAGATTTGGTCTCCAGGATTTGAAGGGGATAAATTACTGTGGAAAGGATACAAAGACGGATGACAAAGATGGTTTCAGGACTGTACAAGGATAGTTACGAGGATCGGCTGAGGGGAATGTGGACTGCAGAGTTTGGTGGATAGAAGAAGGAGAGGTGATATGATTGAGACTTTTAAACTGTTGAGAGGTGGTTACAGGGTTGACACTGGGGAGTTCTTTCGCTTGGTTGAACAGCAGGAAGGAGTGATGACAAGATACCATCCTTGAAAGTTACGAAAGGAAACTGTGAGCAAGAGGGTGAGGAGTGGTTTCTTTGCGTCGAGGGTGGTTGAACCGTGGAATGCATTGCCTGATGGAGTGGTGAGAGCGAGAACAGTCAATGAGTTTAAGGAGTGGTATGATAGACTTTGTGTTTCTTAGGGGGGGATCTCCCCTCGATGAGTCTTAACAGACTTCATGTTCTTAGGAAGGACCTCCCACGATGAGTCTTTCGACTCCATGGAGGTCTGAATAATAATTATAATAATAGTTATTACGATGTTCGGATTTGATTTTGATGATTTCACCGCTGTTAATTTGTATTTCGTTAAATTGCTTGTTATTGTTTTCTTATGATTTATATTTAAAATGTTGGTGGTTTCTAAACATATTTTGTTTGCTATGTTATTTGGGATGAATCTTAAGCCTCGTTCAATATTACAAATAAAATCCAGTTTGTTCATCAATCTGGGTGGTACGGGAAAATTTAGACCTTTGCTGAGTAGCTAGAGTTCATCTTTTTTTTAAGGTGTGGTTGGATAGATTAACTACATTACTGTTACCTGCAGGCGATTGGTGGCTTCTGTTGTTTCTTGCTTCAGGCTGGTTGTTAACGTTCACTGTGGAGAAATTCGAATATGTCTGTTGGTTTTGTCAGGTTATCATTCCGTTAACTTTCATGTAGTCTATGAAATTTGGATATGAGATTTTCTTTCTTAGTTTGAAGGATAGGGTTTGTCGTGTTGTCCATAATCTTTTTGAGGATAATCCAAATATTTGCATTCAAGTAACTTGAAAGTTCAGATTTTACATTTTGTACCTGGTTTTGAATAATGCCAAAGTTTTTTCTCGTAGCCTGGATCTGTTCTCTGCGTAATGCTTTCTCCATATGGTGGTATATTCATTTCGCCTTTGTTAAGCTAAATTTTCTCTTTAGTTTGATGCAATTTGGAATGATATTGCTGTTCCTACGTTTCAAAAAAGCCAATCGATTGATCAAACCAGAAACCTGAATCTTCAGCTTACCATATGGATTGCATTGCTTGTGGGTCGATTCTCCATGAATTATTAGAATCCTTTCTTTTAGTGTTGCACGGTGATCAGCATTCATTTTTGAAATGATGGAATTTACAACCACGTTATAAATAACTTTTAATTTCCTGACGTTTCTACCTTCATATCAAGGTCATCGTCTGGAGTATATACAAATATACAAGGACAAGCTGAATTACATTTCACATAATAAGCTAAAGAAACAATGATTTGATCACTGGTTATTCTACTGGATGACCTCTAGTGGGGAAAAAAAAACATCAGACAAAAGGAATATAAACGACACATTAAATATAACTATAGTGAAGCTGGCCTTTCTGATCATGCCCTGAACATTACACAGAATTGACTGGAAAAGCACCAGTTGTTTACATCACACCAAAACATGAATGCAAATTTAAGGAAGCCTATGAGATTCTTATCAACCACCCCCAATCTGAACAACAATGATGGTCTAAAAATCCCAAGCATATGGAAGGCACATGTTCTACCCACGGAACCTTTCTCTCTGAGTGTTAACTATAAACAGTACTGTAGATAATCCAGAATCCTAAATCTAAAATAACAAATGTAATGTTAAAAATAGGACATCATTGTTACTGTAAGAAAACTATCTATAAGAAAGAATGATGTTTTTCTCGTGTTATCTTAAATAGAATTTAGCTTTGATGTAGTTTCTAAATAATTAATTTGTAGTTTTATCTGTATTTTTTTCCCTTTTTTTTTCACTAGAGGTCATGCCAGTAGAATAACTGGTGATCAAATTGTTGTTTCTTTAGCTTACTGTGTGAAATGTAACTCAGCTTCTCCTTGTATATTTGTAATAGGGAGGCTCTGCTCCCCTGGTGCCTATGCCCAGAGTTCCGGACTGGTAGGCCGGTTCTCCTTGAATTCTGATGACTCGAATTTTGAAGACTCGACACTCAGGGTAGCCCTGAGTTTCAAAACATTTCAAAAAATGTGACATAAAAAGGCTGATCATTTTATATATATATAGGGTAGATATACTCCAGATGATGACCTTAATATGAAGGTCGAGGCGTTGGGAAATTAAAAGAGTTATTTATAACACGGTTGTAAAGTGCATAATTTCTAAAATGAATTAATCATGTGGTGCTGTCATAGTAACATGAACATCCTTTAGGGATACATATCAGGAAATTGATGATAATATATTTAAAAGTTGGGAAAGATCAACTGATTTAAAAAGTACTGCCTCTCATAAAGAAGATAAATGTAGACCATTGTATCTGTTTAGGTTAGTACAGTGGAGCAATGTTTCACAAGTTGCTTTATAAAGTTTTCTATAAGAAGTCGGTTTTATGAATTGATTCTTGTCTTATTCCTTTGTGTCTCTATGATTGGTGGACTTGGTTCAGCAAGTCCAGCACGGGCCCATGATATTTTATATTTGACTTATAATCATTATTATTCCAAGATCCAGTTCACCTTAGAAAAAGTAGAAAATAATCAAATAGCTCTTTAACAAACCAAAGAATTAGGATTCTAATTCTTTGTCAATTGGATGGCAGCCTAGAATTTTTCTCTTTTTTGGAAGATGATTTACAGGCTGTTATATCCATCCAGATTCATGGCATCATGTTAGTCAAGAAACTGGGACTATCAAGACCTTATTACATCATGCCCATTCTTTGTGTTCTTCAGACAAACTTCTCTAGAAAGGATTTCATCACATAAAATCAACTTTCATATCCAGTGGGCTTAGTGATATGATCATTAAAAAAAACCTCTTAATCACTTATACAATCCTCTTCTGCTCAAGTGGAAATCACTTGTATTCCTTTCCTTTTATATACAAGGAATTTCCTAATGTATAGCAAAAATTTTAAAACTGTTCTTGTACTCTTGTATCTCCTAAAGACAAGCTTCCTCCTCTTGGTTTTCCAGGTTTACTAGATTTACTATCAGTTCTTGTAGCCTGCTATGTTATGGACAAACTGGATTATCTGGTTTTATTCATTGCAAAGAACACAAGTCCTATATCAAATATCATGTGCCTGAACAGTCTAGACTTGCTGAATGTACCATCTCCACCAAGCATAGAGTTCACTGGAATAAGACAAGAATCTATCATGAAAGTTGATTTTTTGGCGACTCAGACCATAATCTCATGCAAGTCACCTCTCTCACAGAACATCCCTCCTCCAATCACTCCCAAACTCATATCCTCTGGCACTGCAAAGGAGCTAATTGGGATGACCTCTGGAATTTCTACTCCTTACCTTGGTCTGACTATTGCATCCACTTATCTGACCCTAAAACCTGCTGTGAATGAGTCACAGAAATTATTCTCATTGGTATAAAGCCCTTCATCGCCCACTCAACGCATAATCCACATGCACTTTCCAAGCCCTAGTTCAACTGAAAATGTGTCAAAGCAGTCAAAGAAAAAAAATTAGCTTACCCCCATGTGGCTCGCATCAAGAACTCCAGCTTCATGCGCTGCCTATACCCAGCATTTGCATCAGTTGATCCAAATTTGATTTCTTAAAGGCCACCAGCAGAAAAACTTGGCTCCTGCCCAAATTGAAGCCATGCCTTCTGGTTGCTTGCTAAGGATGCTGAATGCAACTTCTGCTTTCTTGCATTTCCACCTCTGTCTCATCTTAATGGCACCACTGTTACTTCACCTAAAGCTAACCTCCTCACATCATTTTGTTTTCTGAAACTCCTGCATAGATGACAAATGGAAATCACCTCCTAGCATACCAGAATCCAAGCACCGTATGCCTCCTATAATTTTTCAATAAAAGGTCATTAGAAAACTACTAAATAACTTAGATACTAAAAAGTATTCTGGTCCTGATGGGTTCTCCTCAATTGTTATCAAACATTGTACTCCAGAGCTAACACGGGTCCTGCATCATCTCTGTAATTTATTATACATACAAGGGTGGTCTGAAAAGTTCTTGGCCTCGACCATAGATAGCAACACTATGCACAAGATTTTTTTTTTTCTAAGTTAGTACATCTGTCATAAGCATCCATGTGAAATTGCAAGTCATTCTATCAAGTAGTTTGTTTTATACAGCTGTCTGAAGCAGAAGTGTTGTCTGTATCCCTTGAAATGGATAAAATCGAGTATCGTGTGGTTATAGAATTCTTTGTAAAAGAAGGTGTAACGCCAAAAGAAATTCATTCGAAGTTCATAAAAGTTTATGGGCACTCTTCTCCTTCGTTTTCGACAATTAAGAAATGGGCTGCCAAGTTTAAATGTGGCCATACCAGCCTTGAAGATGATCAATGTGAAGGACGTCCAAAAAAGTGTAACAACACCAGAAATCATTGATCAAGTGCACGATATGATATTGGATGACCGGCAAGTCAATGTGTGTGAAATTGTTGAGACTATAGGCATTTCAAAAGAATGTGTAGCATACATTTTGCATGAATAAGTGCAAATGAAAAAGTTTTGCGCAAGATGGGTGCCTCGCTTTCTCACAGCAGATCACAAACGCACTCGCATGAAAATCTCTGAAGCGTGCTTGGAGCGTTTCAACAAGAATAAAACTGATTTTGTGCATCGATTTATTACTATGGATGAGACTTGGATTCATCATTACACACCAGCAGTCAAAACAGTGGACAGAAGCAGGTTGTTCAGCACCAAAGAAGACAAAGTTGGTTCCATCAGCAGGAAAGTTCATGGCATTGCTGTTTTGGGATGCTAAAGGCATTTTGTTTATTAATTTTGAATTAAAAATTATAATAATGGAATTAACTCGCATAAAATATTATTTATTAGTATAATTTTCGCCTGAGTAAAAGCTAATTAAACAATAACTGACAATTCCAAAAGACTCCACCTAAGTAGCTAATGTAAGATAACTAAAAAGGTCAATAAATTTCCTAACTAAAAATATATATATATATATATATATATATATATATATATATACATACACACACACACACACACACACACACACACACACACACACACACACACACACACACACACACACACAGGGTGATTCAGAACTCTTGGGCCAAACTTTAAGGGGTAATAGAACAGACCTAAACAAGCACTTTTTGTCATACAATGCATGGTCCGAACTCATGCGGTGAAGCGCTAGGGGTTAGCAGCTACTGTGTCAGGAAATGAATAAACACAAGAATGACAGAGGAGATTTGAAACAATTGCAGAAATTACAGAACATAAATTAAAGAATTTTATTGAACAAATTACAGAAACTGCTCAAAAGAGCGACCACCAACATTAATGCAGGTGGTCGCTCTTTTGAGATCTAACCAGGCATTTCTCATACAGCGCCAATAAAAATCCTGGCAATAAGGTCCTCATTGGAATTGATGGGGCTATCGTAGATCAGGCTTTTCATATGGCCCTATAGGAAAAAGTTCAGACATGAGAGATTAGGCGATCATGGCGGCCAAGCAATGGGAACACCCCGACCAATCCGTCGTCCTGGAAATGTTGCGACCAAGGCATTCCTCACATCCACGCTGAAATGGGGTGGCGCTCCGTTGTGTTGGAACCACATACGTGTTTGAATGTTTGCTGGAACAGGGTTCAGTAATTCTGGCAAGATCTCTTGTAAAAATACGAGATACGTTCTCCCATTTAGTCGTGCTGGCAGAAGGTATGGGCCAATCAAATGGTCAGGTAGGATTCCAGCCCAAACATTTATGGAGAAATGCCACTGGCATGAATGTGGATGTGTGGCATGCGGATTTCTGCTTGCTCACACATGATAATTGTGGGTATTAAAAATGCCCTCACGTGTAAAGGTGCATTCTTCAGTGAATAAGATATGTGCATCAAAGTCCAGCTGCACTGCAGTCTGCTGCAGGAACCACTTTGCAAAATCCACACGAGGTCGGTAATCTGCAGGTGTCAAGGCGTGCACCCTCTGTGCATAGTAGAGGTGTAATCGTTTATCTCGTAGAACGATTTACAAATGTCGATTGGGACACGTATGGCATGGGAAATTGCTCACATGTTACATTCGGGATGATCTGCAACGCTACGTAGAATTTCCTCTGTAACACGTGCCGTCCTCACACTCCTTGCATGCCGCTGACAAAGGAGCCCATTTTGCACAGATACTGGTGTAATCTCTGAAAGGTTTTACGATCAGGCATGCATCTGGTCTGAAGCGCCCTCGGTACAGTCTTTCAGCTTCCCTTGCATTCTTGTCCGCAGCTCTGTAAATGAAATGCATTCCAGGCTTCTCCTGATTTGTGAAATAATCCGTCCTTTTTGCACTCCATGGTAGAAATAATGATGACTGCAAAAATCAATGCTTATAAGTGTTCACTGGAAAGCGTCCTCTTGTGCTTCACCTCTTGAATTCAGACCATGCATTGTATGACGAAAAATGCTTATTTAGATGTATTGTATCATCCCTTAAAGTTTGGCCCAAGAGTTCTGAATCACCCTGCATATATACAATAAAAAGTCAGGAAAGATTAACTGATTTATAAAGTACTATCTCTCATAAAGGGGATAGACATAAACCATCGGATCTGTTTAAGTTAGGAGAATGAAGTAGAGTTTCACATGTTTCTTTATTAAGCCGTTCCATGAGGAACTGACTTTTGTGAAGGACTCTTTTTTTGTTCTATTGAACTCTATGTCTAGTGATGATGGCATGTTCTGCAAGTCCAGACTTCAGGTTCAAGGTATTGAATATAAGACTGGTGTTCTTGTAGCCGAATAGAGGCAGATCTTCCTGTTTGTACAAAATAAGATAATCCACAAGAGCAAGGAGTCTGGTAGACACCTGGATAAATAAGATGTGGAAGCTTGTCCTTTGGAGAAGTGAGAAAGGTGGAGATTTTTCTGAAAGATCGAAAGGCAACAAAAATATTTAGTGGTTTTAAAACTTTTGCTATGTGTTCACTAATTCCTTGCACATAAGGGATAGGAATGTGTGTTATTTCTTCTGTATTTGAAGAGGAAGACATATTAAAACTACTCGAAGCTCTTTTGATGAAGGAATTCTTATATCCATCAGATAAAAAGGAGGAAATAATATATTGCAGTTCTTTTTGTAACAGATCATCTGAAGAACAAAAGGAGTGGGCCTGATGAACCATTGTTTTAATAGTTCCTTCTTTTTGACTGGGATGGTGATGAAATTCAGCATGGATAGAATGGCCTCTATGAGTCTTCTTTCTATAGACTGAGAAATGTAAGTTACCATCTGGTTGGCGAAGAATTAAAAGATCTAAAAAGGCTAACTGCTTATTATTTGATTCTACTTCTAGGGTGAACTGGATCCTTGGATGAAGTGCATTTCACTGGTTACTTTTATAGTTCTTTTTGTAGTTTTTGTAGAATGGCTCTTCTGATGAACTGTAGTTCATCAGAAGAGCCATTCCAGATAGCAAAAATGTCATTGACATATCTGAACCAATCAGTTAGGTCTAGGAGAAATGTTGTCAAAAATACATTGTTCAAAGTGCTCCATTAAGAAGTTGACGATAGCAGGAGAAAGAGGATTGCCCATTGTTGTTCCTTCAATTTGTTGATACAACTTGTTTTTAAAGGAAAAGTAACCAGAATGTATTACAAAATCAAATATTTTTACAATGTCTGAAGGAAATTCTTGTTGCACTAATTCAATGCTCCTAGATAAAGGAACATCGCTAAATAATGAAACAACATCTAAACTGATCATAATATACGAAATGTCCAAATGAAGATCTGAAATTTTATTTTTGAAATCCAAAGTAGTTTTTATATCAATATCAGTTCTTCTAGTTGAAGAAGTGAGTAAATTTGATAAAAATTTAGAAATTTTATAAGTGAGACAACCTATACAATCTACAACTGGCCTCAACGGAATACCTGGTTTATAAACTTTTCGAAGACCATACAATCTAGGTGGACAACCGAAGAAGGTTTTAAGTTTTTTCTTTTGATCTTCATCCCATGTAGATATATTATCTACAAGAGATTTAAGTCTCTTCAATAGACTCCCGGTAGGATCCGATGTAAGGGGCCTATAAGTTGAATAGTCGAGGAGCAATAGAGACATTTTTCTCTCATATTCCTTTCTGTCTTGAATAACTACAGCCTTCCCTTTGTCAGCTTTCGTAATAATTAAATTATTATTATTCTTCAGTGCTTTAAATTCAGAGTAAGATAGATTAGGACGAGGAGGCTTGGCATTAAAAAGAATTTTTGCACATTCAAGACGCATCCTGTTGGCTGTTTATTCGGATAAGGATCGAATATCTGTCTATGTTATGAAAAAAATCCATCAGGGGTATCTTATTCGGCTCAACAGCAAAATCATATCCTTTTCATAAAACGAAACATTCACTGTCTCTCAGTGGATGGCAGGAAACATTGATAACTACTTTATCTGTATCACTAACATTAGTACTGGATCTAGGGAGGCTCACCAGGAGAAATCACGAGAATCATTAAAAACTTTTAGGTAAGAATTTGAAGATATGCGTAAAATAGTATTAAAAGTTTCAGCCGTTAAAACAGATTCTAGAGTGTTCTTGATGTTCACAATTTCTCTATTTAAAGAGTGCTAGAGATATTTTCAGCTTCGTGGAGCTGATAATTTAAAAGAAACGTGAAACTTTATTTTACTCTCCTAACTTAAACAGATTCGATGGTTTACGTCTATCCCCTTTATGGGAGTAGTATTATATAAATTAGCTAATCTTTCCTAACTTTTTATTGCATGTGTGTGTGTGTGTGTATACACTAGGGGGAGCTAGGTCCCCCTGGCACCTATGGTGCCCCCCCCCCGGTTCCGGACTGGTAGGCAGGTTCTCCTTGAATTCTGATCACTCAAATTTTGAAGATTTAAAGGGGGGGGGTTCCATCCCCCTGGCGCCTATGGTGCCCAGTCTTTTAATAACGACGATAAATAGCAAGCTAAAGGACAGTAGCCCCCAATCGCGTGTACATGCTCAACCTGGCTTAACTTTTGAACAAAGGGAACAAAGATGGCAACTCCGAACACAGCTAGAAGAAAAATGCCAGAATGGAGACAATAGCTTGACCATAGACTACAAACAAACCAAACTAGTGCAAAAACCACGTGACGCCACTAGCAGCCACCAAAGAGACCAGTATGCGGGCACTGCATAGGAAACATGCAAGACCCTAGCGGTCACAGACCCTTGCATATCCACTACACCAACATCCGTGGTCTCAACTCCAACCTTAATAGCGTTCACTATCATCTGCAGTCAACCAAACTCCACCTACTCTTCTTAACAGAAACACAAATTTCACCTTCCCCTAGCACCATCCATCTCAATCATCCAAACTATTCACTATTTAATTCCTTTCGACCCAAGGGTGGTGTGTGTGCATATATCCTCACACACGCTCTGACATACCCTGCCAGAAATCTTTGCCATCACCAACGACCTTACACAAATTGTTCACAAGCCGACCAGAATACCAGATAACCCAAATCACTCCCCAAATACCCTCGACCTCTTCCTTACAAATGATCCTTCCAAATATACAGTGAATGTAGTGAGCCCCCTGGGTAATTCTGACCACGACCTAGTTCTCATCTCCTGCCCAATGCAACAACACTCACATAGTTCACACCTGCACAAGAGTAGTCTGGCATTACAACAGTGCTAAATGGGACACCTCCGAGACTACTATACTTCATTCCCATGGTTGGACTACTGTTTGCAGTCTTCCAATCCTAACATATGCACCGAATACATCACCAAAATAATCCTCACTGGCATGATAACATACATTCCCCACACCACTCTGAACTGCTGACCCCTATCCAAACCTGGTTCTCCAAAAAATGTGCCAAGGCTGTGCAAACAAAAAATCATGCATACCACAGGAAGCTTGCAGCCTATCCTAGCAGCAGCCATGCCTTTTGGTCTCTCTCCAAAGCAATTGGTCACAACTTTTGCCCTACACTACAACCCCCCCCCCCGCTGTCATACCCAAATGGCTCAATTGCAACATCACCCACAGAAAAAGCTAATCTCCTGGCTTCACACTTTGCCTCCAATGCACGCATAACCGACAATGGCAAAAGTGCCCCAATCATTCCAACTGCCCAACACACAGTGCCCCCTGTATCCTTTTGCCAGAAAGAGATCATAAACCTGTTGTCAAAATTAGACACAAAAAAAGCCCCTAGCCCTGATGGCATTCCTCCAATTGTTCTGAAAGTCTGTGCAGCAGAACTGACTCCTATCCTATGCTGTCTCTACACACTTTCCTACTCCACTGGTATATATATCCCAAAGCCTGGAAATTGGCCTATACTCAACCCATTCCCAAAAAGGGTGACAAATCCCTGCCATCTAACTACCGCCCTATCTCACTCACCTTGATCCTAGGGTGGATCAAGGTGAGTGAGATGATCCTATCTAAAGTGATGGAGAAAACCATTAATTCTCAACTCCTACTCTACTTTGAAGGCACCCAGCTATTAAACGACCACCAGCATGGATTTTGTCGATGCCGATCAACAGGTGACCTGCTGTCATATATCACCCATCTCTGGACATTTGCCATGGAAAAATTTGGCAAATCCCAAGTAGTTGCACTTGATATCTCTAAAGCCTTTGACCGGGTCTGGCATAAAGGCTTATTAAGCAAACTCCCATCATTTGGACTGTCTCAGGACTTCTGCAGATGGATTGCCAATCTCCTGTCTGGATGCACACTATGCGTGATGGTAGATTGCTCCCTATCCTCCCACTATCCAACAAATGCCGGCGTCCCACAAGGTTAAGTTCTCTCACCGACCCTTTTCCTTCTATACATCAATGGCCTACTTCAGTTGACCTCCAACCCAATACACAGTTTTGCAGATGAAGCACATTGCACTCCTCCCTTACATTTGATGAACCTCGCCCTGTTCAACTCACTTCAACCCACAGAACATCAACCACAACTCCCCTTAACGCAGACCTCCAACACATCCTCCGATGGGGCTCAGATAACCTCGTCAACTTCAACACTAGTAAAACCCAGTTCTGTCTTATTTCACACAAAAAAGAACCTTTTTCCCCCAGTATTATTTTCGATAACACTCAAATTCCCAGACAAGATGAAATCACTCTTCCTCGAATTACCATGACATCAGGCTTCTCCTGGCATAAACACATCACAACCATTGCATCCTCAGCTTCCAAAAAACTAGGCTTTGTATTTCGCTCAAGACACTACTTCTCTTCAAAACAACTGTTAACCCTATACAAATCGCAAATCTGCCCAGCTATCGAATACTGTTCTCACATTTGGAGTGGGGCTCCTAAAAGCTCCCTCAAAATGCTTGACGCAAAACAGAGGAGAGCAATTAGACTGATTAATGATCCATCTCTTACTGACTCACTCCCCCCACTCTCACATAGACACTTAGTCTCTGCAATTTGTATATTCTACAAATATTTTAATGGAAAATGCTCATCTGAAACAACATTAATAATTCCCCTACTCTCTACTAAACCCATTGGAATACGTACAGCCACCTCCCAATACCCCCCTTCACGGTACACCTCAAAACCCACAGAACAAGTTTCTTTTCCTCCTCCTTCATCCCTGCTACTGCTGTACTGTGGAACAATCTTCCCTCTGATGTATTTCCCAAGGAATACAATATACAGTCTTTTAAATCAAATGTTAACAAGTTCCTCCTCTCTCATCCTACTACCCATTTACAGTACTAAAGTACCAAACGTGAACAGCCAACCTCTCGTATATGGGTCTAACTTAAAAAAAAAAAAAGAGTTTCAGACTGGTAGGTATTCTGGTTTCTCTTGAATTCTGATGACACGAATTTGGAAGACTCAAAAGGGTCCCCCCCGATAGTTCCGGACTGGTTCTCCTTGAATTTTGAAGACTCGACACTCAGGGTAGCCCCTGAGTTTCAAAACATTTCAAAAAATGTGACATAAAAAATGCTTATCATTTTATATATGTAGGGTAGATATATATATATATATTTTTTTTTTTTTTTAGTTAGGAAATTTATTGACCTTTTTAATTATCTTACATTAGCTACTTAGGTGGTTCCTTTTGGAATTATCAGTTAGTGTTTAATTAACTTTATAAATGTTCTGAAGATGCCTGTGGTACTCAGCCGAAAATTATACTAATTAATAATATTTTACGTGAGTTAATTCCGTTATTATAATTTTTAATTCTTATGTCCACTCATGGTATTTCCTTATTAAAACATGTTTATTAATTATCTTGAAAAGGGTAAAACAATAACCGGGGAATATTATTCCGATCTTTTAACCAGACTAGACGGAAAAATTCGTGAGAAAAGACCCGGTTTGCAGAAGAAAAAAAAAACATCTTTCATCAGGCCAGTGCACCTGCCCCACTGGTAGGGGGGTCAGGTGCATTGGCCCACAAAGGTGTTTTGGCAATGGGAAAATGAAGGAAAAATTTGTGAGAAAAGACCCAGTTTGCAGAAGAAAAAAAAAAATCATCTTTCATCAGGACAGTGCACCTGCCCCACTGGTAGGGGGGTCAGGTGCATTGACCCACAAAGGTGTTTTGGCAATGAGAAAATGAAGGGATCTGCACTATGAATTGATGGAACATCTACCCTATTCCCCAGATTTGACTCCCTCTGACTTCTGTTTCTTCCCAAAACTAAAACTCTTCCTCACTGACAGCATTTTTCTTTGAATCGAAAGGTGATTGCAGCTGTAGAGGGGTATTTTGCAGATATTACTGAGAACCACTGAAGCATCGCTGGAATAAATGTATTAGTCTTAAGGGAGATTATGTTGAAAACTAAAAAATAATTTTGAAATTATAAATCTGTTTTTTCATTGTTAGGCCGAGAACTTTTCAGACCACTCTCATATTTGGTGCTTATCCAGTTGCATGGAAGCAATCTCATATCCAACCTTTTAAAAAATAAAAAAAAAATAGTTTGATAGAAGTCTACCATCAAACTATGATCAATTGCCATCACATCTCGCCCTTTCAAAATAACAGAAAAAGTGTCATCAATAGCCAACTCCTACACTATTTAGAGGTTCCCCCAAATGAATCAGTGAACACCAGTACATACTCTGTCATTCCATTCATGATCCACAACTGACTTTAGCTTACATCACCCACCACTGGAACCTTTCTCAGAACCTTTCCATGGTATGGAAAGGTTCTGAGTAATTTATGCTATTGCCTTTGATATTTCCAAAGCTTTTGACTGTATGTGTGTGGCATTGAGGCCTGCTGAACAATCTGCCATCCTTCAGTCTCCCTGTCACCTTCTGTAATTAGGTAGCCAGCCAGCTTTCTCTCTGATCATTCTGTGCATATTATGGTAGATGGCTGTCTTCTTGAGCTTCACAACAAATGTCAGAGACCCTCAAGGCTGTGTTCTATCACCTTCTCTCTTTCTTCTGTACCTAAATGACCTACTCACAATAACCATTAATCCTGTCTACAGCTTTGCAGATGATAGTACACCTCACTCATTCAAAAAACCATACAGTACTCTGACATCCCAGCCTACAAGATCATCTACAACCTGTGCCTTAAACATTATTCTACATACTATCCTCCAATGTGGCAAGGACAACCTTGTTATGTTCACTGGCACCAAAACACAATCTTGCCTTTTCTTGTGCAAAAGAGATTCCAGCTCACCTACTCTTATCCTCAGTAATACACAAATCACCAGACAAGATCAGATCGCTTTGCTTGGACTAATGTTTACCTCCAGTCTTTGCTGGCATAAACACATCACATCAATAGCCTCTCTCTATTGATGTGATGTGTATCATGTCAATAAAAATTGATATAAAAAAAATAATAAATAAAATAAAACTTTTGTTCCTTTACTGTTTTTTTTTTCAGCATGCAGTGATTCACCATCATTTCCTGGTTTTCCTTTAGTTCAGGAAAGGTCTGTCATATTAATTATTATTTTCTTGACTTTTTTTATGAGAAATCTAATTTAAAGATAATTATGCATTTATCTCATATATTATTACCTTTTGTCTCTTGAGAGTGTCTTTGTCATTTGAGAGTGTATATAAAGTGATATATTTTCAATTGATACACATATAAGTTGGCATCACTCATTTACCTTGCTACAGGTTCACAATTTGGACTTTCAAAACCAAATATGACAGAAATAGGATGGATAGGTCTTATTCTATTCTGCTAGCTTTCTTAATTGTGAATTCTATGGCCATCTGTGACACGACATGTCACGAGACTGTCACACGACAAGCTGGTAGCTAAACTGAAACAGATGGGATTCTAAGTTTATCATTTTTGCAGGATGCCAAACCCAGGTTACCACAAGAAATATTCCATGTGATGAGACCCAGTGGGTTTGAATTCCACTGAACTAGAAAATAAATTTGGTTATTTTACAGTGGATTTTCAAATCAAAGGTGAGTTAGCTGATAAAACACATTCAGCATCACCTATACTAACTGAGCTATGGAGACTCTTGATTAGACAACTGATTATTAATGATTCACCTAAACTGAGATAATTGATTGAAGACACTTGACCACAATAAAAGAGTTTAATTAAAAGTATAAATTAGATACAAATATTTAGTTTTGCACATAGACTGTAATCAGTGTTAACAAACAATTAATTGGAAATTCACAAACAGAAATAAAAAAGCACTTTAGAATGGTATCTTTTGATGTGTAGTTTGTGGGAGTACTAGATGAAAAATTATTACACTGTTTGGATCGTGTGTGCGTGTGTGTGTGTGTGTGTGTGTGTGCATGCACACACGACACTTTCTCTTTTTTTGTCAAAGTACATATTCTTTGCTAGCAGGTCACGTTCAAAATTAAAATGATACTGCATCCATATTGCCACTGTTAATAAAGGTGCCAGTACGCTGTATTGTTGCATACTGTCCCAAAAAAAAAGCAATGTACAGACACATATGCATATAGTAAAAAAAATTAAGAAATACAGTTTTTAATTATAATTTCTAAGAATTTTGGCACTGAATGTCCATTGGTGATATTTGGACAATGAATAACTTCAGCACTTTTTTAATATTCATATTTGTTGGTGCTTCTATGTGCACACTTAGCATAATCCCAAAGGATCCCATGGCCAGTTTTATTAATTACGTGTTTTCCATGCAAATTTATTTAGATCATTCGAATTTGATTATCAATGATTAGACAACTGATTATTAATGAATCACCTAAAATAAGATAATTGATTGAAGAACACTTGACTGCAGTAAGAGTTTAATTAAAAGTATAAATTAGATGCAAATATTTAGGTTTGCACATTCTGTAATTTGTAATCAGTATTAATACATAATTAATGGGAAATTCAAAAACAGAAATAAAAAAAAACATCAGAATGGTATCTTTTATCTATCTATATCATCCTACAAAGTTTTTTGTAATGTAATGAAATGTAGCTACAGTTCAAGACAGTAGAGATTATAAAATCACATCACATAAAATCCAAACAATTCTTTGCTTGTCATTCCATCTGAAATATCCAGAATTATTCAAATTCATCTTAGAAATAGAAACAATCAAAACTATGCTTTCTTGATATACTGCAAACCTACTTTCTCCAGCCATTATATCCATCATTATCATTAGCACCATCATTACCAAAAATTCAATATTATCAAATCAAGATTGCTGGCCTGGCTGACTGAGTGGTTAGCGTATCCACTCTCTAGCCAAAAGGCAGTGGGTTCGAATTCTGCTGTGGAAATGAATGTTTGTGATTGTTTGTGAAGATATTAGGTGGTGGTGGACAGTAGATGGCATTGGTGTAGATAATGCAGTTCACTGTAGTTGGTGGGTTTTATTTATTTATTTCGTGTGCAAACTACAGAAAATGTAAGATCATACTCATAAATGATTAAAAGCATACATTTAAAGAAATAGGCATTAAAAGAATATGGATTAAAAGCATATATTAAGAGAGAAAACTGCCACTTGCACGAAATATTAAGTAAAAACATAAAATGTCAAATTTCACTCATCCAGTGACTAATATACTTTAAAGCTGTTTCATTACACTGCATTAAATCTTCTCGAGTACATATATTATTAATGTCTATTAGGCAGCATTGCAGAAGATGATCCATGGTTTGTGTTTCACCACATGAGCAGCTGTCATTGTCTGTGTAGCCCCATCTGGCCATATTCTGCTTTGACCTGCGCATTTCAGAATGAAGTCTATTCAATGTCTTCCATCTTTGCCAGTCAAGATGTAAGCCAAAAGGAAGAGATTCATTTAAGTTCAGAGCCTCTGGAGATTGTTCTTGGCACATTGTTGACCTTGTAGCTTTTATGGAAACAACAACTAAATGATGCCGTTCATCATTTAGTTGTTGTTTCTGCTCATATCTACTCTGTGTAGTCCTTCTGATGTGGGGAGGTGCAATACCAGACAGTGAGTTTAGATGGTCAATTTTTGTAGGCTAAAGGCAGCCAGTAATGTGCCGACATGTTTCATTAAGAACCTTATCAATAATTTTGACATGTGATGATCTTTCCCAAACAGGGCTAGCATACATGTTTAAATTAACCTCTCATACTCGGCTGTTGAAAAGCAGAGTGCCAGTGCAGAGGGAGGTGTGCAGTACTTGTAGATTTGCACCCCACCAAGATGATGTTAATTGGCGCAGAATATTATTACATGTTTGAATTTTAGCTGCTGTCTTCTCTATGTGTTGCTTATAATTTAGAGTCCTATCTAGCGTAACACCTAGGTAAGTTTTATTTGGATAATTGACCAGTTTCACACCATCCTATTCTATATTCAATTCTCTCCACGCCTCCCTATTATTGAGATGGAAAAGACACATTTGGGTTTTACTGGGATTTGGTTTCATTTGGTTTTCCTTATAGTAAACTGTAAGGATTCCTAGCTCTTGTGTGAACTGCATCCCAATGTCATCAAAGAATTTTGCTTAATAAGCTATTGCCCGTTCATCTGTATATAAGAAGGTTCTTGACTGTGGGTTTATAGGTGGGACATTAGTATATATATTGAAGAGGAGGGGAGATAGCACACTTCCCTGAGGTAGACCATTTTTCTGGATACACCATCTGCTCTTTTTTCCTTCAAAATCAACAAAGAATCTCCTGCTGAACAGCAGCGACCTAAATATCTCCAGTGACCAATAGCTGTTTGTCGTGCTGTAAATTTTGACTATAAGCTTTCTAAGATTTAGTGTCATATGCTGCTGTGAAATCTAAAAATACAGCTCCTGTTGCTAACCCCCCTCCCCCCTTTCAAAGCCATCCTCAATAAACTGTGTTAAGTTTAATACTTGTTCAGTGCATGATCATCCTGGTCTAAATCCTGCCTGTTCTTTTATCAGCACTTTCTATATTTCTGGACTTAACCTCTCATTCAGCTTCAGTGGGGGGGGGGGGTGCTTAAGGGTCAAAGCTGTATAACTGAGAGGGGGACCACCACATACCCTTTAAAGGAACGCAGAGAACCGACCAGCGCTTCTGACCTAATGTCTAGACCCTACCTTCTCGTAGTGCACCCTGTTGGGCTTCAGTTGGGGGGGGGAGTAGATACATTCTGTATCTACCTGGATACAGAATGAACGAGGATGAGCTGGCAATTTGGGATTTAGCCGACCAAATTGTATTCTTATTGACTCAAACCAAAATACAAAATGATGGTACAACGTGACAAAATTTCATGCTGGCTGGGTCGTTTAAACAATTTAAACAAAGCCCCCCCCCCTTTCTTTTCACTAGGGCGAACAGCGAAAAGTCAGATACTGGAACAAATCTAATAACACATCCCCAACTCAACATCACCAGAGTTAAAGATTGGTACCATCAACGTAAGAAGCCTGAATGGCAAAGAAATGGAGCTAGCTGAAGAATTAGATAAGTACCAGATCGACATAATAGGGATGACTGAAACAAAAAAGACAAAAACTGGCGAGATCTTTCTAAGCAATACGTACAAAATGTTATATTCAGGCAATGACAATCAAGGAAAAGGAGCAGTAGCCATAGTATTCAACACTAAATAATAGGCTAATCTTCTTGAATGGTAGGCAGTGTGAAGTAGAGTGATGTGGGAAAATATCACAATGGGGAACTAGACAATGAGATTTATTTGTGCCTATGGTCACACAGGAAGTTCTCCTAAGGTAGAAGTGGAGGAATTTTTTGAGGCTTTAGAGAAAGCAATTGACAGAATGAAGAAGGAAAAGTTGGTCTTTGTTGGGGACCTAAATAGCAGAGTAGGAATTGATTTTCAGACATACAAAAATATTTTGAGAAAATTTGGAGAAAAGAGCAAATATAAAGATAATGGCAAATACCTGTTACATTTCTGTTCAGGACATGGACTGGTTATGGACGCCAGACTGTACAGAGGATCTGAAATTTGAATTGATCACTATTTAGTCTTGAGCAGGATAAAATTGAATTTCATATCAAAAAGAATAGCATGTAAGAAAGTTTTAAAGCGAATAAAAGTTGAGCAGCACTCAGATATGAACTGTGGACTAAAATATACAAAGATTTTTGAAGAAAAAATGAAAGACTTTGGGAACAGGAACGAAACTTTGGAGATTCAGTGTCAAGCCTTGAATAAAACCCTCATTGATTCAGCCAGAGAGGCATGTGGTGAGGTTGTCTGCATGGATAGAAAAATCAGAACTCCATTGTGGACACAGGAAGTTAAAGAGGCAGTGAAGGAATAGAAGAAAGCATATCGAAAGTTCCTGGCAAATAAGTCAGCTTGTGCTCTTAGAGAATACAGAGACAAACATAAGAAAGCTAATCACTATGTAAAACTAGCTAAACAAAAGTCATGGGAGGACTTTGGCAAGAACATAGAAAATAAATATCAAGAAGGTGGTAAGATGTTCTAAAGGTTGTTGAAGAAACTTAGAAATAGAGGAAAGAGTGCAGTAAAAGGAGTTAGAGATGATAAAGGTGACATGGAAACGGGAGAAAAATATATCCTTGGAGTATGAAGTAATTACTTCGAAAAATTGCAAAATAAAACAAGCAGTGATAGCACAGTGGTAAAAAAAACACTAAACAGGCATACAGTCAGGAATACATATCCATACTTGAAGTAGAAAAAGCCATCAAAGGCCTTGAAATGTGAAAAGGCAGCAGGAGTAGAGGTTATTCGACCAGAAATGCTGAAGTATGGTGGTATAAAAGTTTTACAGTGGCTGCACTGCATAGTTCAGAAGGCCTGGACAGAGGGACGAATTCCTGATGATTGGAGTAGAGCTCTCATAGTATCCATATATAAAAAGGGAAATAAAATTGAATGTGAGAATTACAGAGGTATTTCCCTGCTGATAGTTCCTGGTAAGATTTATGCTTTTTGATCGTTTGAGAAACGATCAAAAAGAATTGTGGAACAAAAGCTTGGTGAAGAACAAGCTGGATTCAGGCCAAATAGAGGCTGTCAGGATCAGATCTTCACTTTACGACAAATAGTTGAGAAATCATGGGAATATAACAAAGATCTGTATTTAAGTTTTGTCAATCTGGGAAAGGCATATGACAAGGTCCCAAGAGAGAAGCTATTCAATACGCTACAGTTATTAATATAATGTCCCAGTCAATGGGACATTATATCAAGCAATACTTAGTCTTTATTTTAGTTGTAAGTCAGCAGTTAGAATTGAAGGAAGTACAAGAAGATAGTTTAATGTTAAATATGGTGTGAGACTAGGATGTACATTATCCCCTCTGTTATTCATTAATTATATGGATCACATTATGAAGGAAAGTGGTATTAAACCTGATATCAAAATTGGAGATGTTAATCTGAGCTCTTTGCTTTATGCGGATGATGTTATACTTCTAAATAAATCCGCTACAAGTCTGCAAGATTCCCTGACTAAATTGAATAACTGTTGTATTAGATATGGAGTGGAGGTCAACAATGAAAAGAAAAAGACAATGAAAATAGGCAGAATCATTGAAAATGTCAAGTGTATTGTGAACGGAGAACCTGTGGAGCAAGTAAAACATTTCAGCTACTTATGCAAGATTTTTAGTGAAGATGATAAATTAAATATTGAAATAGACAACAGAATCAACAAAGATGGTATGGTAAGAAGTCAATTGAATAAATTCATATGGAATAAGAGAGAAATTATGCAGAACACTAAATTAGCTGTATACAAGAAAGTGTTCAACTTATGCATCTGAGAGCTGGTGCAGAAGTAAAACACTTGTCCACAGATATGAGAGTCCTGAGAAAGATTAGAGGCATGAACAGATTGCATCAATGGCAATATCATATTAAAAACGAGGCTGTTAGGAAAGAACTTGACATTGTCAGCATCCAGGAATGTGTTAGCAGAGCTAATCTCAGGTGGTACAGTCACTTAAACAAAATGGGTGAGGAAAGATTAGCAAAACAAGTGTTCTCTGCCAGGAAAACGATCCAGAAGAAGTCTAAGATATAGGTGGATTGATACGGTACAAAGTGCCTTAGACGATTGAAATATAAAATATGATAATGTTGGAGTCTTGACAAGTAACAGACTGATTTAGAGGAAAATTGTAGATAGGAAGCTAGTAATGATGTAAATTTTTCATGTAGTGCTATCGTATCCTGTACAACTTGAGGCTAAATGGCAGGAATTTGATGATGATGATACAGCTTCAAAGCTGTATCATCATCATCAAATGTTGTGCATAGAATAGCCATAGGCCTGTAGCTCTTTGGATCCTCAGCAGG